>NC_044979.1:82523785-82839940 GCF_008728515.1 Papio anubis | reverse complement strand
AGTAGAGACGGGGTTTCACCGTGTTAGCCAGGATGGTCTCTATCTCCTGACCTCGTGATCCGGCTGTCTCGGCCTCCCAAAGTGCTGGGATTACAGGCTTGAGTCACCGCACCCGGCCCGAGGAAGAAATTTCTATGGCCACAATTTTCTTTCTTTCTTTTTTTTTTTTTTTTGAAATGGAGTCTCACTCTGTCTTCCAGGCTGGAGTGCAGTGGTATGATCTCGGCTCACTGCAACCTCCGCCTCCCGGGTTCAAGCGATTCTCCTGCCTCAGCTTCCCGAGTAGCTGGGACTACAGGCTCCTGACACCATGACCGGCTAATTTTTGTATTTTTAGTAGAGACGGGGTTTCACCATATTGGTAAGGCGGGTCTCAAACTCCTGACCTCAGGTGATCCGCCTGCCTCGGCCTCCCAAAGTGCTGGGATTACAAGCGTGAGCCACCGCGCCCGGCTACAATTTTCAAACGTAGTGTGTTGAAGACTCACTTAAACAACGTGTTAAAAATGCACATCCATGATCTCATCTCCCTCAAATACTAAGTATTCCTACTCCGCATGTTTCCAGGAAAAGGAAGGCAAGCAATTCTTACGCAATTGGTTAATTAATCTTTGAACAAATGAGGTAAAGAGAGAATGAGATATAAAGAGGCAGTAGGACAGGGCCTGATGAACTCCAAAATGGTAAGTATATGAGGAATACTCAGCAAAATATATGGAAAAAAGAGCAGCCAGAATGATAGGAAGAACAGAGATGAGAATTGTGTCAAGAAATTTGAACCGAGAGAGTGTATTTATAGGAGGAAGTTGGCAATAGTGTCAAATGCTGACATCTTAGCAGCATTTCTGAGCCAACTGTCTTCCTGGCCCTGAGGATCCCAAAAAGAACATGATACACCCACAGTTATGGGGGAGATCCAACTACATCATACTAGGCACTATTTTTTTATGTTGTATACATTTTATTTTACTTAAAACTTACATAGACTTATGTTTACTTACACTTGTAATATAGCAGTTACTATCTGTATTATTTATAGATAAAAATGAAGTTTATTGAGATTATATTTCTGGGTCGATATTAGTAAATGGTAGACTCATTATTCAAGCCCAGATCTGCCTGATTCCAGTGGCAATGCTCTTTTCAGCTATTATCACATTGCCTTTTACTGTTGTGTCACAGCACGTACCAGATGTTGAGGAAACATTAAGGAGGAACACATTACTCAGAAAGGTGGAGACAGAAGTGTCAGGGAAGGTTGCATATCAACTGAGCCTTGAATGAGAAGAAATTGGCCAATCATACGAGAGTGGGAAGGGGTTCCAGCAAAGCAGAATGAGCAGGCAGTGCTGGAAAGACAGAGCATCAACTTCAGGGAACTTCTGAAGCACAAGCTTCATGTAAGGGAAATAGGAGATCTGAGGGGGGAATGAGTAAAGGTAGGAACTTTTATCTTAAAGAGGAATCATCTAAGTATTTCGAACATGGGACTCTCCAGGGTGGGTTTGTATAGAAAATTTATGGCAACAGTGTGAAGGATGAATTTGAGGAAAAGGAGGAGAGTAATCGCAGGCAGACCAAGTGAGAACCTGGTCAGTGATTGAAAATAGAGAAAAAGACTAGACGCAGTGGCTCACGCCTGTAATCCCAGCACTTTGGGAGGCCAAGGCAGGTGTATCACCTGAGGTCAGGAGTTTGAGACCAACCTGGCAAACATGGTGAAACCTCGTCCCTACTAAAACTACAAAAATTAGCCAGGTGTGGTGGTGAGCGCCTGTAATTCCAGCTACTTGAGAGGCTGAGGCAGGAGAATCCCTTGTACCCGGTAGGTGGAGTTGCAGTGAGCCGAGATCATACCACTGTACTCTAGCCTGGGTGACAGAGCAAGACTCTATCTCAAAAAAAAAAAAGAGAGGAAAAGAAAAAGGAGGCATGTCAGAGAGATGGGAAAGACACAAAGTAAAAAAAAACTGGGTGGCTGGGTGGCTTGGATCAAGGGTGAGAGGGTGGTGACAGAGAGAGAGGCATATGGCATGAATACCAATTTTCTGACTTGGGCAATGGGACAGCTGGTAGGAAATGAATGGGAGGAAAGCAGATATGGAAACAAACACTGAGAGTTAAGTTCTGGAGTTTGAATTGCCTGCAGAACTTCCAGGAGGATACATTGTAAACGTGGTTGGGTATATGGGTCTGGAACTTAAGAAGAAGTTAGGGCCTGAAATCAGAGTATGTATGCGACACTGATCCCCGAACTCATCTGACCACTGAACCTTTTATCCAAAGCGAAGAAGTTCTAGGAAAAGTTTATAATTCTCTCCTACTGGGAAAATTTGGAAGTTATCAGTGACTCTTTTCTTGCCCATTTTTTTCAACAATGGAATAGTCACTGGAAAAAACAAGGAAGAAGGCAGAGCAGGAGCTCCTACCTGAATCGTCTCCATAGTCCATTATTTTACCAGAGATTTTTATCCATTTGCTTGAAAACAGGTGGGAATATCATTCAGAAGGATAGATTTTATCTAGTTAATACAAAAAACATTTTATGATTCATCCTGTTTTTTTTTTTTTTTTTTTTTTTTTTTTTTGTTGTTTTTTTTTTTGAGACGGAGTCTTGCGCTGTCGCCCAGGCTGGAGTGCAGTGGCCGGATCTCAGCTCACTGCAAGCTCCGCCTCCCGGGTTCACGCCATTCTCCGGCCTCAGCCTCCCGAGTAGCTGGGACTACAGGCGCTGCCACCTCGCCCGGCTATTTTTTGTATTTCTTAGTAGAGACGGGGTTTCACCGTGTTAGCCAGGATGGTCTCGATCTCCTGACCTCGTGATCCGCCCATCTCGGCCTCCCAAAGTGCTGGGATTACAGGCTTGAGCCACCGCGCCCGGCCCGTCCTGTTTTTTTATTCTCCACTTTTCATATGTTTGTGAATCTCATTGCCAATGATTTGGTTTTTCCTCAGGTTCGTTTTTTTGAGACGGAGTCTCACTCTGTCGCCCAGGCTGGAGAGCAATGGCACGATCTCAGTTCACTGGGACCGCCGCCTCCCGGGTTAAAGCCATTCTCCTACTTACCCTCCTGAGTAACTGGGACTACAGGCGCATGCTGCCCCGCCCGGGTTAAATTTTTGTACTAATTTTAGTAGAGATAGGGTTTCACTGTGTTTAGTAGAGATGGGGTTTCACCATGCTTAGTAGAGACGGGGTTTCACTGTGTTGAGGGGTGTTGAGGACCACTGTGTTGCCCAGGCTGGTCTTGAACTCCTGAGCTCAGGCAATACGCCCGCATCGGTCTCCCAAAGTGTTAGGATTACAGGCGTGAGTCACCGTGCCCGGATGTGTTATCACTTTTGATGTATAATTTGGATTAAAGAGAGAAAAGGGAAGAAATTATGATTGTACCATATTTTGTATTGTGATATTTTGAATAATCAAAACAATTTAGCTGTCATGTGAAGAATTCTGTCATCAAACAGGCAAAAATCAATCCACAAAGAATGATAAGGGCAATGTTTATTCTGTGAAGCAACAGGCTGCTAAAATATTGCTTTCATTTCTCTCTAACGGCAGCAATCCTACAAAAAAAGAATATCACATCAGTTATTCTTGGTGCGATGTAAGTATTTTTGTAGGGTCTTGGTGGGGGATAATATTGCACAATTTTTTAAAGTAATACTTTTAAAAGGGAATTTCCATAACAACCCTGTAATTATTAAGTGGAAATGGCTTCATTGCTAGACAGGAAGGCCTATCCCAGCCAAAAAAAAAAAAAACAAACTCAGTAGATTTCCGTTTGAAAATTACTCTTCAGAAACTAAAGTAGTGAAAATAAGATGATAAGTAAAACTTATTCTAGTTCATGCAGCTAGAGGCTTCTCCCCCTCATTTTTTAGCATGAATACCACTTTCTTTTAGAAAGATAGATTGTACAAACCAGCTCTCCTTCTGTGATGCGCTTAGTATGGATGAAGATACAAAGGAAAGGTGAATGTTTATTACCCTTCAAACTTTCATTGAATTGTCATTAGGAGCATTTGCTCTTTTTTTTTTCTCTCACTAAATTTCTTCTGTTTTGGGGGAATTCGTATAACTGTGCTCTCCCCACCCCCACCCGCTCCCCACTGCCCCGCCCCCAGTGACTCAGGATCGTATTACGAAGCTTACAATTAAGACAATTTTAACAGACTCTGGTTGAATTTGAGGCTACTTAGTCATCACAGCTCCTGGTATATTTGATTACCCCCTAAAAGGCCTACTTGGCAAGTGCATGTTGTCTAAACTGGGCTGGCACATTGAGGGGAAAAATAAAATAAAATAAAACCTGCTGGACTGATCTTAAAGAAAGGTCTCATATCAAGGAGGGTTGGTAAATCATGTAGGCCAAGTTATTTTTTAATCAGTAAGAAAAAGACAAATGATAGAGCAGAAAATGAAGTCTTTGGACTACAGTCATGACTGATAAAAGCATGATCCTTCCTTTGTGATTCTTTACATGAATGTGCAAGTCAAGGGGGTCAGGAAGATTAAAAACTCCTGAAAATTTGGCAAGGCTGTGTAGTAAACATTATTGGGAAGACTGCCCAACCCATGCATCACCAACTGCCTTCTCTGAAAACTGCCCCACCCATAGCCATGCCTGAGACCTGATCATAGAACATGATCATTATCCTACTCTGCCTGTGGAGGATCAGGACTTATAGCTGACATAGCCTGATCCACAGTGACTTTTCCAGGCCAGGGGCTGGAATTGGGATCCAGCCCTGGCCACCAGCACTAGGAAAGTAATACACAGCAGAAAAGCTAGTCTTTGGAGAGAGAAGGGATATGGAGAGGTACAGAAACAAAAGACTATGAAATGGCTTCAACAACAGGGTAAATAGTGGTTTAATTAGATGGACAAGGCTAGGATAGTTAAAAGTCCTTTTCTGTACATGTGAAAGCCACTTTAATTAAACATACAAAGGGAGATGTGGACTAGACATCTGAAACCAGGGGAGATGTCAGGACTGAAGATAGAAATTTTAGACTCGGCCGGGCACGGTGGCTCACGCCTGTAATCCCAGCACTTTGGGAGGCCGAGACGGGCGGATCACAAGGTCAGGAGGTCGAGACCATCGTGGCTAATGAGGTGAAACCCCGTCTCTACTAAAAATACAAAAAAATTAGCCGGGCGTGGTGGCAGGCGCCTGTAGTCCCAGCTACTCGGGAGGCTGAGGCAGGAGAATGGCATTAATCCTGGAGGCAGAGCTTGCAGTGAGCTGAGATTGTGCCACTGCACGCCAGCCCAGTTTGAGACCAGCTTGGGCAAAATAGCCAAACCCCATCTCTACAAAAATACAAAAATTAGCTGGACGTGGTGACTTGTACCTGTAGTTCCAGCTACTTGGAAGGCTGAGGTGGGAATATTGGTTGTGCGTGGGAGGAGGAGGTTGCAGTGAACTGAGATTGTGCAACTGCACACTCCAGCCTAGGCAACAGAGAGAGACCCTGTCTCAAAGGAAAAAAAAAGAAGGAAGGAAGAAAAAAAGGGAGGGAGGGAGGGAGGGAGGAAGGAAGGAAGGAAGGAAAAGGAAAGCAAAGAAGGAAGGAAGGGGCAAAAGAAAAACGTAGCTGGGCAAGATGGTTCATTCCTGTAATCCCAGCAGTTTGGGAGGCCAAGGCAGGAGGATTGCTTGAGGCCAGGAGTTTGAGACCAGCATGGGCAATAAAAGCCTGTCTCCACAAACAGACAAAATATATTTACAAAAAAAGATACATCCATCTATACACATACATATATTAGCTGGGTAGCCAGGGGTGGTGGTGTGTGCTTATAGACCTAGTTACTTGGGAGGCTGAGGCAGGAAGATGGCTTGAGCCCCAGAGTTTGAGTTTTCAGTGAGCTATGATTGTACCATTGCACTCCAGCCTGGGTGACAAAGCGAGACCCTATATCAAAAAGAAAAAGAAAAAGAAGAAAGCAAACAAACAAAAGGGTAGGAGCAGGTTGTTTTATAACAGTTTTTTGTACTAAAATTGGTAGGTGTAGATTAGTTGAGGTATGAGATTCTAAAAAGAAATGTCATCATGAATGTTTTCTGAGAGTCACTTTGAAGAAGAGTTAGGATATTGTTTGATGGATGATAATGAATGTCCATTCCAGAGAGGGGGTCTGAATGCAAAACGGAAGACTTTAAAGAGGTCTGCACAGCTGGAGCAAAAATGATCCCTAAATAATTTTATGAAATAAGGTTGCAAAGCAGTAAAAGAGGCAATGGTGATTCTGCCAAGTGTATGTGGGAGAGAGCTTGTTGGGCCAGTGGAGAGAGGTGCTTACTTGTTCAGTAATATTTATCAGCACTTCCCCTACGCCATCTAAATAAAAACAACCTGCTTCCTAAGTCAGCACTTCAAAGCAAGTCTTCTGGCCCCCTAGTTTGACCAGACTGGACTCCAAGCCCTACTTTATGCCAAGGCTGCTGTAATCAATGGGCCACATTTCTTAGCAGTTGCAATCTTGAGCTCTGGAGACTACCAGATCTTGCTAGAAGCTCTGTTCTCCCCATTATTAACAGTGTGGCCATGTCTAGAGATTTAACACCTCTAAGCTTCTCTTCTCTCATTAGTGAAAAGAGGATTACAGAAGTGACTTCATAAAGTTATGCTGAGAATAAAATGAGAAAATGAGCATAGCATTTAGTATAGTGCATGTAATCACCATTCAGTAAAAGGCAGTTATTTATTGTTATTTGAATTCAAAATGTGATATTATGTGAGATGCATTTGAGTCTGTAACAGGGTTTGAGGAGAACAGGAATACAATTAAAATCTCATGAAGATGATTGCTCCCAGACTGGAAGGTAGGGGACTTAGGTTGCCAACTGAAGCTCAGTGTCCAAATTCAGTTGTCCTTCCACTACACCACTTCTTTCCTCCAGCTGCCTGTGCACCAATGGTCATTTACTGACCATATATATATATACACACACACACACGTGTATGTGTGTGTGCGTGCGTGCGTGTTTTGTTTTGCTTTGTTTAAAAAAGAAAGAGTAGGTAGGTGTATGTGCGCCTGTGGTCCCAGCTACTCGGGAGGCTGAGGCAAGAGGATGGTTTGAAGCAAGGAGTTTGAGCCAGCCTGGGCAACATAGTGAGACCCTCTGTCTAAAATAAATAAATGAAACATAAAAAATAAATGAATAGATCTTTTTCTAAATCAAAAAACATATTCCATTTTTTTCTCACTGTCATTGACATTTTTTTGGTAATAAATGGATTTCTGAGCCTGTTTTAAATGACAGGGTCTGTTGTTCAAAGTCCCACTAGCACAGTGAGTCATTAAACTAACAGTTGTGAAGCTGCATTATAACACAGGGACAGTCACTCAGCCCAACACTTTACATTACAATAGGCAAGCCTCTGTGAGGCAGCTTTGAAATCCCAGAGCTGTGGTCAAAGTACGGACCTCCTGGAAGGACAAAGTGTTCTGTTTGTGTAGCACAAGGGTGTGGCTTTTGTAGCTAGTAAAATAATCCGAACACAAAGGCCTCCAGATCCTGCAGAGCACTCCGCAGTGAACTGACTCAGCGGAAAGCGGTGGGAAAGGAAGCTGGTTCTTAGATTTCAGAACCCTCCAAAGCTACACCCACCCCGCTTAGTCCTGACCCTGTGCAACAGGAAGGGGGTTTCATCAGCTAATGTGTGTGCACGCCCACGCAGACACATCCACTGGGCAGAAGACAGGATGAGAAACGCAGTGGGAAGGAACTCTAGTGGAGCCCAGTGCCGGCTCTTTGCAGCCTCTTGCCAGACTCCTGCTTTTTCTTCCTTTCACTGATGCAAAACCTAGTTGCTCTCATGGACTGAGGGAGGGAAGCCCTCTGATGATGTGGAGCGACTTTTAGCAACTGCTCTGAAAGAGGCTGCAAAATCAAACATCCCCAGTTAGCATCGGGTGGATTGCTGAATATTGTGAAATAATCATAGAAGCTTCGATGGAAGATGTCCACTGGAGATCTGTGTGTTGGAAGCAAAATATTGGTATGCACATTTCATGCACACAAATTAATTAACAGTTAAAATCTATCAAAGGCATCAATGGTAGGCTTTTTTTGTTTCTATTCACACACACCCCCCACTGCCACCAGCAGTTTAGGCTTCATCTCAATAAACAGAATACATGTTTAGAAACTTATATAATTTAAAACACTCTGATCCCTGAAAATTAAGAAAAAGGGGCCTGAATCTTTCATAATCGGTCCATATTGAATAGATCCCCCTCATAATTGCTCAATTTTAATTTCGTCAGATCATTTTGCCTAAAGACCACTTAGGCACCATCACCCAGAGATGTTTAAACTTCTTGTGAAAAAGACTACATATCAATGATCTGTGGAACTTAAATTCTAAGGAAATACATATTCAGAAAACAAAAATCATTCACTAGGATAAATTTCAATATAGAAACACTATATTGATTTACCTTTCCTGAAGCTACTAAAAAGTCCAGTAACTTAAGAACACATTTTTTAAATGTTTTAATTCATTAAATTACATATAATACATTTCCAAAAAAGTTCAAAATACGCATGGACAGTTAGCAGAAGCTTTATTGTGAGATTTTTGCCAAAAAAAAATGTATAAAGTTAACCCCAAAGCAACCTAATATGTTGATAGTCTCCTGCAAATTAAAATTCAATGCATTATTGAATATTTTTATTTAAAGTTTTGAAAACGAAAGGTTAAAATACCTATAATTGGTAAAATATATGACTCCCTTCCCTTCACCAAGATTACTAAAGGTAATAGAGTGGGTTTTGTGTATGTGTTTGTGTGTGTGGTTTTTGTTGGACAGCAATTTATTTCACAGCTTTTCTTCCTGTAACTGGATTACACGACTCCTTTTTTATTCTAAGTGTTCTGAAGGGCATAATTGGGAGCAGTAAAAGATAAACTGCACTGGCCATAATTATGTGATAATAGAACTCCAAGAAAGGTGAAGTTTCTTAAAAAGTATATGGAAGTTACAGAATATTTCAATCTACAATGTACTGTTCTTGAGAATGAATATTTGTCTTTGGAAGATGTGTATTCACCCAGACAGTGTGTACTGAATATGTAGTATACCCTAGGCAGTGTTCTAGGTTCTAGGAATATAGTGGGGTGCAAGGCAGAAAACTTTCCTGCTCTCTTGGACCCTATAGCCCACTGGAGGAAGACAAACATTAAACACATAAACAACCAAGTAAACGAGAAAATATCAAGTCATGGTAAATGCAAGGAGAAAATTACAACAATGTAATTTTACTTAGCAAATAAAAATACAGGAGACTGATTTATATGTGTGTGTGTGGATGTGGAAGGATGGATGCATGGATAGATAGAGAGTCCAGGAGAGAGAGAGAGACATCAGGACACACTACCCCAAAATATGGCACTTCGGCGTATTGAATATTTTAAGCTGAAGGAATTTGAGAAAATAGCATAAGCAGGAGGGTCTCTGTGAAGTTCTCCCTCCCTGCTCCCCTGAAGCAGGTCATAAAACCTAGGAAGCAGGTTCTGACCTCCCCTTGAAGCAGTGCATAAGATCCTTATGTGAGAGGTGCTTCCCTATTCCTGGAGGAAGGGAATATCCTTATCTCCAAGGACACGGAGTCACAGAGAGTAATCTGAACAAATAAGCCTTGGCAAGTTTCTCCCAGCTCATTACATGTAGCTCATATCCCTTTGGTTCTATCACGTTTCTCCACGACTTTCCACTCTTTATCAAACCTGCTGTGGAAAAACACTCAGGTTTAAAACTGTTTATTGAGTTTTCATTTCCTTCTGAACGTTCCCGTGTCGCATAAAACTGATATTAAATAAATGTGTATGCTTTTTGCTTGTTAGTCTTTCATTTGATACAGGAGTGTCAGGCACTGAACCTAAGATAAGTAAAGTAAAACTATTTATTCTCCCCTACAACACACACATACTCTTAATGCTGCTAGGACCATGGTTCCCAATCATGATACCGGGAACCCACAGGATTGTTACAGAGTGTTTTTAAATTTTTAGGGGAACACAGAAATAGCAGTCAGACACTACACAAACTGCTACTACTAAATTTGGGCCTAACTACTTAATAAACGAATGAGGTATTCTTATTTTCCTAGAGTCACCATGAAAAAATTACTTGGATTTTAAGTGTGGAATGAACTAGGAATATTTGAGAATCTTTGTGCTAGGAACATCTTTAATGGCTATGTGTGTACATAGGAATGGCTTTGTTGCATTGTTTTTAAATTAAATTGAAACCATATTAAAAATAAATGCATTCTATCTGTTTTTCTTTCTTGAAAACAAATTTTACAAACTTGCTCTAAGCAAATCCTCCGCTAGATTTTCATATTTCAGTTTAGCATTTATATTTACTGCCATTGTGACTTGGAACATTTCATATTACTTTTATTCCTCAAATTTGTATATTTTAAAAGACCTGTGATACTTATTATGATTGCAGATATTGTAACTTAAAAATACAATGACTTTAGATATTTGTTGGCAGAAATACAGAGTATGTTATGTTTCTTGATCTTTGTGTTACAAAAGTTTAAATGAATAAACTAATGTACAACTTATAATTTTATTTCTGCCATGTAATATTTATACCAGTAAAGTTTGCCAAATGATAAACGTAATTTCAATAAGCTTATGAAATTGCTGAATTTCAAAATGAAAGCCTATGGTTGACATTTCATTTCACCTGCTGGGAGACAGACACAGTCGGTTTTCCACAGAAGATAGTAACATACTGGAAGATTACTATGAAAAATTTAAAAGAAAATGTACCAATTCCATGTCCTCTATCAGACTTTATTATAGTTTTAACTATACGTTACCAAATATTTAAGAGTCAACAGAACTCAATTACTTGCCAATCATTATACAATGTCATTAGCTAATAAATCTGAGGACAAAGTCTCCCTAACCATGTTACAGGATGTTTCTCCAGTGGTTTCGATAGTTTGCTAATTATCTACATTACACAAGAGTCAAGAGCATTACAGAGGCAGGTCTAGCCTGCTATGCTTTATTACTGCTATCATTACTGCTGTCGTTTTCTCAAGTACTTTCAGTAAATGCGTGTCAAACGACTAGTTTAGCTGGAAAATTAATCATTATTTTAAAATCACTTGTTATTGTGAGCCTGAATATTTCTATCACTAAATGCAAAATAATACTTATTACCTTTTTTCCTGAGACTCTGTGTAATAAGGGTAGTATTATAATTTGTTGACTATTATGCTTGATAGTATCATTGTGAAAATATTTTTCTTACTAATAACAATCCAGAAGGGAAACACTCAGAAAAGTATTTTCCTTTAACAACTTTGAAAACAAATTTTCAAAAGTTTTTATCTACTCACACGACATTTATCTTTTTTACCAGTTCTGAGTGAGACCAACAGGAATAAAATGAAGGTCTTAAAAGAATGAACAAGGTGATTGTGCTTGACTCGGTGACTTTCTGGTTTTAAAAGTAGCAGTGAAGAAACCATCTAGATTCAAAGTAATGATGAGTAATTCTACCTACGCTAAGATAGGAAGTCCAAGGTGATGACTGAGGCAGAATTTCTAGATATATAGAAATGAGCAGAAACCTAGAGACAGAGGGACTGCCAAGCTGCAGTTGTTCATGTGACTACTCAAACATTTTGAGTTTATGTGAATTGCCTATGAACTCTGTGAACTTCTAAACCATAAGAAAAGTGTCGGCCGGGCCCGATGGCTCACGCCTGTAATTCCAGCACTTTGGGAGGCCGAGGCAGGTGGGTCACCTGAGGTCAGGAGTTCGAGACCAGCCTGATCAACATGGCAAAAACCCGTCTCTACTAAAAATACAAAAATTAGCTGGGCATGGTGGCTGTAGTCCCAGCTACTTGGAAGGCTGAGGCAGGAGAATTGATTGAACCCAGGAAGCGGAGGTTGCAGTGAGCCGAGATTGCACCACGGTGCTCCAGCCTAGGCGACAAGAGAGAAACTCCGTCTCAAAAAAAAAAAAAAAAAGTAAAGTGTCACTGTGCTGTGTCCAAGATATAATCATAATGAGCCTTCATGTGAACTCCATCCTGTTACAACCAGCTTTCAATAGGCCTGAAATGCTTGTCAAGATGTGACCCATTATCCATGTCCCATATCAAATATACACAGATGATTTCAGTAGTAATACTACTACTTAGTTTAAGAAATTTTTTATATATAAAATATATAATTGGGGTAGTTGTATGCTTTAATATTTAAAGAATTGTCCATTTCTATAAGGCATAGAGAGAGTTAGCTTTAGTGGATTTTGTATTACATGACTATTCCCTTTTTTATCATCTCAAAGCGTATTTTTTCTTTCTAAATTGATTTTCTTCGAAAATTGAACATACCAGGTTTTAGATGGCCAGTACTGAGAAGGCATAATGGCTTCCTGAGTTAGAATCTGAGACTCAGTTATTACAACAGAGAATCTATCTCTCTTATGATTTGGGGCAGAAAACAAGTTGAGAATCAGTAATCTGGATTTATTTATTGTATTTGCACAATGTAATATTGGACCAATTTCTCCAAGTGCCTAACTTCCTTTCTTGGAAGTTATGGAGCAATAACTTTTAATTGGAGAGTGATAAAACCAACCCACATTCCACATTGTTGAGATGCTTAACTAATAAGCATGTTTTAAAGGCACTTACACAATGGAGAGCCCTTTAACCAAAAAAATAAAAATTGATTTGCCTACTAAGTCCATTAACTGTACATAATGACACAATTTATTTGCACAAAAATTTTAGAATATTGGCAGTATTGGGTAATATAAAAAGATTTTTAATAGAGGCTTTAAAAGCTACCAAAAAATACAGTACTAAAAAATTATATGGTATTAAACATAATAAAATTCTGATCCATTGCAAAGTCAGAGGTTATATGCAAAATATGCCAAAGGCTCCCAACCTGAGGGCTGGAAAAAACAGGACACCAGGCCTATACGGAATAGTTGTGTTTCCTGTTGCTCAGTAACAACCCTGACCATGAAGAGAGATTTCACTGTGTCTAATTTTCTCTGGTCCTCTATAGGATGACTAGAGCAGAAGAAAAGAGTTAAGCAAAAGCCAGGATTCAGAAGATCAACTAGAAATTAACCTTTAGTATGTGGATCATCACTCTTAATGAAGAGAAATCATTCTGCTGCTTATGCAAAATCTATTGGTCTCTTCTGTGTTATAGTGTAGCTCAGTTTCTTCCTGAAACTCTTTGTATTCCTCTAAGATAACTCTTCTAGTATTATAGGAATTATTAATATTTTTAACCTGTCTGCTTATTTTATCATATCTGAACTCTGCAGACTTTGTCTCATTCATCTTCGTATGCCTAATGCTTGTTCCCATTAAGTATTATGAGTGAATATATAAAGACAAAATATTAGGATATATTTTCAAGTTGTTTTTTTTTTTTTTTTTTTTTTTGACAGAGTCTTGCTGTGTTGCCAAGGCTGGAGTGTAGTGGCACAAATTTTGGCTCACAGCAGCCTCTGCCTCCTGGGTTCAAGCAATTCCCATGGCTCCTGAATAGCTGAGATTACAGGCATGTGCCAACATGCTCGGCTAATTTTTGTATTTTTAGTAGAGACAGGGTTTTACCATGTTGACCAGGCTGGTCTTGAGCTTCTGACCTCAAGTAATCTGCCCGCCTTGGTCCTCCCAAAGTGCTAGGATTATAGGCTTGAGCCACCATGCCTGGCCTATTTTCAAGATCTTAAAAAAATTAAGAATAAATTTGATTCCCAGAACCTTACTTCTGTACACATAAAAAATGCAAAAATCTTTAAATTTTAATTTAGATTTTAAAATGTGTTATTCTCTTTCTTTCTTCCTCCTCTTTCATTCCACCCTTTACTTTGTCCTTTACTTACTATTCATTGAAAAAGCAATTAGACAGGTAAAAAGGGGTAGGAAGTCAGTCTAGCAAGCTTGGTAGATTAACTACATATGGGGGGATTGAGAAATTAATACAGTAAGATAATGGAAGCCATTATCATCTTACTGTCAGAGAAGGAATATATGAATGTGACAAGGAAGAAACTACAATAAACTCTGTGGTGACAGGAAATATGAATTGGTGGTGTTGGTGTGTACTCATAAATAAGTATATGTGTGTATATATAAATATATAGGTAGGTAGATATACATACACACACATGCACACATACACATATGTGAGGGAGAGAAAAAGAGAGGGAAATAGAGCAATAGCGATATTCATGTATATAAATTATTTTTCCACTGAGGGAGGCATAGAAGGAGCAGTATCCTTATAGCATATCTAGTACCCAGATCTTGATTTCTAAATGCCACTCTGCTGAAAGAAACAGGGCTTCTTAGAGGAATGGCTGACCTCAGGACTGGGACAAGGAAAGAATAAATGAACTTAAATCATCTGATTGTGCCAGGAAGTAATGAAGTGCTAAAAGAATAATGAGAACATGTAAAAGTACACAGAAGCCAACCTGGAAAAGAGCTTACTCCTACTGGTCAAATCTATTTTTATTTATTTATTTTTATTTTTGTTTTTATATGTATTTTGAGCATCAAAAGAAATGATGACAGTACTGAATTATAGCACATTGAATAAATAGGAATTAATGAGTCCTCAGTGATATAGATAAAGAAATGGGAAGTTTAATACCAAATAATGTAGAAGGAGTGAAAGCATTAGAAAATCAACATTTTTCAATCAATATAGCAATAATCAGGCAAGACATAGCAATGAATGCTAAAACTAACAGGTAAAAGTAGGTGAAGGAACAGAATTTTACAGTCTCAAAATTTCTCCCCACAAAATAATTACTCATTCCAAAATGTATAAAAACATTGTACCTTTACAACAGAGAAGCCTCACAGAAGCCATCTCATTTTAATGATCAAATTTGACATCACTAGTAATGGGAAACATTGACACCATGTGCCACATGATAGGATGCAAGGAAAGTAGCACAACATCACTTTCGTGAAATTTCATCAAAAAATGCATTACCTGGAAATAATTATGAGGAAACATTAGATAAACCCAAATTCAGGGACAGTTTCCAAAACAACTGATCTATAATTTTCAAATATGACATGGCCATGAAAGGAAGGAAGAAGAAACTGTTCCAATATGAGACAACCAGATACCATACTAATTCTGGACTGCATGCCTTTACCATAAAGGACATTATTAACTGGCTAACCCCGGATGAGGTCTCTGCATGAAAGGTATTCATACCTTTTTTTGTATGATTCTTTCAACTTTTCTTCAACTTTCAAATTGTTCCAAAATTGAAAGTGAAAAAAAAAAATGTTTAAAGTGCTAGTCCTTGACTCTGACTTGGATGATTAAATATCCTAATAGTCAATTTCATATAAAATAATAACTTGATACATTTGTATAACCAAGTTCAAGCATTGTGAACACACAGTAAGTGGTGACTCACAAAATGCCTCACCAGTGAATTACCAGTAATATTATTAGTAGTACTTAGCATTCATGTAGCACCCACATTGTACATAATACAGCAGAGTAATGGCTCCCTCAAGGAGCTGCTTTTCTAAGAAACAAAAGCTACAGTGTGTGTGTGTGTGTGTGTGTGTGCATATATATATTTATGCATATATCCAAATACAATGTTTGCAAAGCAATGTAGAACTATGGGTCAGATGTCACAAAGACAATTGACTCAGACTATTCCTCTCCCTTTTATTTCAGGTTTAAGGAGGCACAAATCCAGGTGTTCACACATTACCAAATTACTACTCTGTAGTTTGAAAGGAATGACAATGACATCCTGTCTGTGGTAATGGCTAATTTAGTATACACTGCACCTGTAAAACTGCAGGCCATCAACATTTCAGGAAGGCTATGTAATCAAAATGGTGACACTTATTACTTAGAATTATTGGTGACTTCAAGTACAGCACAAGCCCTCTCTCCACCTGACTTTCAATTACAACAGAGGGTCAGAAGAGTCCAATAAAGGCAGAACCTGAAGATGTCTGTGGCTGCCTGCTGCTCCTCCTGTAAATCAGAGCTCCCTGAACATTCCTCTCTGTAGCCAAGAGGCAAAATTTTAGTTCTGCCTCCTGAAAAATCTCTTTGATCCTCTGATGTTTACTTAAGCCAATATCCACACTTCCCTCTTCCAACAGAGTTTTAACATTTGCTTATTCATTTCTGTCAATTATTATACAGACCACAGACTGCCATATACAAAATTGGTATAGATACAAAAAATATCATATGGGGAGTGAGCATCAGCTCATTCAAACTTCTAAAGAATTTCTGAAAATGACATTACTTGACAGAATGTCAGAAATTTCATGTGTTCTGTACAAACCTCATTATATTTGGGTACCTCAGACAAAATTTTATTGGTAATCTAATATAATAATATTGGATGATTACTAAGGGCAGGGCACGATTCTAAATACTTAACATGTATTGATTCTTGTAATCCTCATAACAACTCTAAAAGGGTATATTGTTATTCCATTTAATAGTTGAGAATAGCATGGCTCAGAGAGGCTAAATAACCTATCCAAACTTATATAGCTGATAAGTGGCAAAACAAGCATTTTTACCCAAGCAGACTGGTTCCAGAACCCAAGTCTTAATAATATCACACTTTCTCTCTCTTTGAGAGCTCTTACATGTCATCCCATCACACTTTTAGTCTAACTTTTTCTATTCTACCCATCGGGTCTGAAATCACAGCATTTCAAATCTAAAAAATTAAAAATAATCACTCCAAGATACATAGGTGATTCATTATATATTCCAAAATATTCACTTCATTCAAAATGATATCAGGGCGGTGGTGGCTCAAGCCTGTAATCCCAGCACTGGGAGGCGAGGCAGGCCGGATCACAGGTCAGGAGATCAGACCATCCTATGGCTGACACGGTGAAACCCCGTCTCTACTAAAAATACAAAACTAGCAGGCTGAGGTGGGCCGAGGCGCCTGTAGTCCCAGCTACTGGGGAGGCTGAGCAGGAGAATAGGCGTGAGCCAGGAGGCTGAGGCTTGCAGTGAGCCGAGATCACGACCCGCCACACTCCAGCCTGGGAAGTGACAGAGCAGACTCGTCTCAAAAAAAATGATGTATCAAGAGGAAATGCAGGCACAGTGACTCATGCCTGTAATCCCAGCATGTTGGGAGACCCGAGGTGGGAAGAATTGCTTAAGTCCAGGAGCTTGAGACTAGCGTGGGCAACAGTGAGACCCCACCGTCTCTACAAAAATACAAAATTAGCTGGAGGCGCGGTGGGTGCTCAGGCCTGTGTAGTCCCAGCTACTCGGGAGGCTGGGCAGAAGGATCACCCAGGCCGGGAGGGAGTCAGGCTGCAGTGAGTAGTGATCATGCCCGTTGCCTACAGCGCCTAAGGTACACAGCAAGACCCTGTCTCAAACAAAGGCTCTAATTAAAAATTAACAAAATCCATATTAAAATTTAAAAGTATACGAAATGGAAATTGAGTTTAATCACAATGGAGTGTAAATGGCAGATACACAGAGGGCTTACGTTAATGGGAAGAGTATGGAGTAACGAATTTTATTAGTAAAAAACCATCAAACTCTATAACTTCTCCTCCTCCCAGTCTGTGTCCATGCTTGTAGGGTACATGTATCTTAGTCTCTGGAAATAAATGCTTCAAATACTCAATGTTTCACAGAAACACTCAAAATGATTATTGTAGTACCTAGTAAAAGATTAAAATCAATGACTCTGCATACAACCACTGTGGAAAACAGTTTGGATGTTCCCCAAACTGAAAATAGCTACCATGTGATCTAGCAATCCCACTGCTGGCGATATCAGCATATTGAAGGAAATCAGTATATCGAAGGCATATCTGCACTCCCATGTTTGTTGCTGCACTGTTCACAAGAGCAAAAATTTGGAAGCAATCTAAGTGTACATCAACAGATAAATGAATAAAGAAAATGTGTACATATACACAATGGAGTACTAGTCAGCTGTTAAAAAGAATGAGATTGGCTGGGCACAGTGGTTCATACCTGTAATCCCAGCACTATGGGAGGCCAAGGTGGGCAGATCACCTGAGGTCAGGATTTCAAGACCAGCATGGCCAAGATAGTGAAACCCTGTCTCTACTAAAAATAGAAAAATTAGCCAGGCATGGTGGCAGGCACCTGTAATCCCAGCTACTTGGGAGGCTGAGGCAGGAGAATTGCTTGTACCTGGGAGGCGGAGGTTGCAGTGAGCTGAAATTGTGCCATTGCACTCCAGCCTGGGTGACAATAGCAAAACTCTGTCTCAAAAAAAAAAAAAAAAAAAAAAAAGATTTTGTAATTTGCAGCAACATGGATGGAATTGGAAGTCATGTTAAATGAAATAAGTCAGGCACAGAAAGACAAACTCGTATGTCTGCACTTATTTGTAGGAGCTAAAAATCAAAACAATTGAACCCATGGAGCTAGAGAGTAGAAGGATGGTTTCTAAAGGATGAGAAGGGTAGTGGAGGGGTGGAGAGGAAGTGCGGATGGTTAATGGGTACAAAATAAAAATAGATACAAAGAATGAATAAGACCTAGTATTTGATAGCACAACTGGGCCACTATAGTAAATAATAATTTAATTGTACATTTTAACATAGTAAAAAAGTATAATTGGACTGTTTGTAACACAAAGGATAAATGCTTGAGGGTATAGATATCCTATTTCCATGATATGATTATAATGCATTACATACCTGTATCAGGGCATCTCATGTACTCCCATTAGTATATACACCTACTATGTACCCACAACAGTTTTTTAAAAAAAGAATCTCTAGTTTGGAAAAAAAGTCTCTGATCTTTTAAAAATATATATTGATCAATGAATAAGGAATTACAAAGCACTAAATTATACCTTATACCTTCTTTTTAAAACTATAATATGATTATATATATGAAATCAATGTAAATCTTTATGTATAAATAGAAAGGATTCATATTCTAGAATTTCATATTCTCGAATAATATAAATAATGATACAGGCTAGTGTCAAATGTCTCTGAAAAGACAGATGGAAATAAAACTGAAATGAATGTAGTAGCATAGGGATCAGCTCTGCTTTACTTCATGTTCTTTGTTTGGAAAGAAATTAGTTCTTTCTGGAACCTTGGTCTATATTGAGTCATGCTGGGGCTTTTCTTGGCTCAAGGCTTCACTGCTTTTTATTATCTGTTAGCAACCACATCTGGAAGGACTGCCTTTTTTTCACCCCTAACATGGTAGCTTTTTGTAGTCTCCTCATGCATTACAGACCTATTATAGAAGAATCATGGAACTAATATATGGGTGAAAGAAAGAATACACATTTTCTCATGTGTATTCTTGAGAAATAATACACATTATTTTGGCTAAATATCTCTATAGCCTTGTTTACCCATACCCAGGACTTTTTTTTTTTTTTTTTTTGGAGACGGTGTGTTGTTCCAGCCCAGGCTGGAGTGCAGCGGCACAACGGCACGGTCTTGGCTCACTGCAACCTCCGCTTCCGGGGCTCGAGCAATTCTCCTGCCTCAGCCTCCCGGCTAATTTTTGTATTTTTAGTAGAGATGGAGTTTCGGCATGTTGGCCAGGCTGGTCTTAAACTCCTGACCCCAGGTGACGCACTCACCTCAGCCTCCCAAAGTGTTGGGATTACAGGCGTGTGCCACCATGCCCGGCCTAGGACTTTTTATTTATGGGATTTTAAAGCCCTGAATCTCTAATTGAAAAAAAGAAAATCCAAAAAAAAAAAAAAAAAACCCAGACGTTCACAGAGAAGGGTTTCCTCCTGGATGGCCTCATTTCCAGAATGGTTTCTGCCATTCTGAAAGCACCAGTCACTTGGTTTGAAAACTCTTTAGTCAACTTCAGCTGAAGCAACTTTGACGTCAATGAGCAAAATGAAAGTTTTAACTTTTTATTATTATTTACATTTTAAGAATTTTTTTAGCAACAAAAGAATATAAATGCTGCTTCATTTAAAGAGGATATAATTTGAATGCATATCTATAATATGAAATAATTGATATAAGTTCTAAAATTAAAGAGACCTAGATTCAACAGGTAGCTCTGCCTTAACCGTGTAACTTTCAGCAAGTTACTTAATCACTTTAAGTTGATTTGGTTTTCTGTGTGATTAATAGTGCTACTTTAAAAATCCCATCGTTTTTTCTTTTTTGAGACAGTCTCTCTCAGTTGCCCAGGCTGGTGGTAGTGGCATGACCTCAGCTCACTGCAACCTTTGCGTCACCCATTCTAGCAAATCTCATGCCTCAGCCACCCAAATACCTGGAATTACAGGTGTGTGCCACCACAGCCAGCTACTTTTTGTATTTTTAGTAGAGATGGGGTTTCTCCATGTTGCCCAGGCTGCTCTTGAACTCCTGACTTCAAGTGATCCACCTGCCTTGTCCTCCCAAAATGCTGGGATTACAAGCATAAGCCACCACACATGATCTTCATAGCTATTTTTAATTTGCAAATCTAGACATAAAAGACACCAAATCTCTGAATAAAGAGTCTAGCATCAATATGTTAGATGACTTTCAGGAAACCAAGAAAGTGAGATAAAAACAATAATCCGGCCGGGTGCGGTGGCTCATACCTGTAATCCCAGCACTTTGGGAGGCCAAGGTGGGCTGATCACAAGGTTAGGAGTTTGAGACCAGCCTGACCAACATGGTGAAACCTCGTCTCTACTAAAAATATAAAAATTAGCCAAGCGTGGTGACATGCACCTGTAATCCCAGCTACTCAGGAGGCTGAGGCAGGAGAATTGCTTGAACCCGGGAGGCAGAGGTTGCAGTGAGCCAACCACATGCCACTGCACTCCAGCCTGGGCGATAGAGAGACTCAGTCTCAAAACCAAAAAAAACAAAAAACAGTAATCCAAGTTAGTGACTTAGAGTTTAGAGCAGGATGATAACAATAGAAATGTAGGTAAAAGAAAGCTTTGGGGACATTTTAAGGAAAGATATGGCAAAACAACTAATTAATTTAAGGTCATTTTAAAATGGAAATCAGGTTATGTCAATTCTTAAAACTTTTTAGTATCTTCCTATTGTTTCTAGAATAACATTTATTTTTTACTGTTTCAGAACAATCTTCCAGTTGAGAGAACTGGAAAAACTAGACAATTTTTGTTTTTTAACTGTTTGAAGGCATCAGAAAGCTACAAAGAAAGTGAAAATGTAGGGGAAAGATCTGAAATAAATCAAACCCAGAGAGATGATCTAACTCAACCCTTGCTGCCAGTAACAAAAGCAAAATCTCTCTGGGGAAAGATAAAACCCTACTGAGCCTCAAATCGTAACTACAATTTTTATTTACAATGTTTGGCAGTCAATCAGATAAAAAGAAGAAATGTAAAAGGGCAAAAGTTGATTAAAATAAGAGACAGACCCATAGATACCTAGATGTTGATGTTATCTGACAGGTGCTTCAAGTCATGTATTCAAGAACCTCTACAAAGCTCTAACAAAAGAGTACAAAGAAAACCACTCCTGGACACATAGTCCTACTGCAAAAGCTAAAAAAAAAGAAAAATCTTATAAGCAACCAGAGAATAAGAGACATATTACCTTCACAAGAGCAAAAAATAGACTAACAGCTGACCTCCCAGCAAAAACAATGGAAACAAGAAGAAAATAGATGACATGTGTGAAATAATGAGATATATAAAAATAGATATTATAATATCTATATATATATGTTTTTGTCCATAGTTCCTGGCTTATAACTCCCATATCCCTTGCTACAGTCTTTAGTTATAATGTTGGGGCATTTAAAACCTCAGATACAGGCCTCAGAAAACAGAATCTCTTTTTCTTACCTCCTGCCTCCTTTCATCTGCTCCTCCTCTTTCAAAGTCAGAAAACTTCCTTGCCTTTCTGTCTTGGAGCTGGCCATAAAGAAATTCTCTGACTTATCTTATGTGATTGTAGGCCATAAGATCCCCATTTCAGAAGGGGTCCTGCCCCATTCCCTGGAGGAAAGAATGCAGCAGAGAGAGGACAAAAAGAATCTGAACAGATAGACCTTGCTGGGTTTCCCCACTCCGCTTAATAGTATTAGATCATATGTTTTGTGTCTAATCACATTTCTACACAGCTGTCGTTTATGCCCATCCAATGAAGCCTCCATAAAAGACACAAGAAGACTAGGTTTCGAGAGCTTCTGAATAGCTGAACGCATTGGAGGCTCCTGGAGGTTGGTGGTCAGGGAGGGCATGGACACCCTGAACCTCTTCCCCCATACCTTGCCCTGTGAATTTCTTCACCTACATCCTTTGTAATCTCCTTTGTAATAAACCAGTAAATGACTCTCTTGGCTCTGTATAGTTACACCTGGCTTCACTTGTGTGACTTTTGCAATGGGATGAGAGAAAAAAGGTCCCTTGGTACTTTTCAGCTCGGCCTTATGGTGGCCTCTTTCCTTGAAGGGTGCAACAAAAGCAGGAGAAAAAAAAGCAAGGAAATAAATAAACTGATAAACATATATTCAGTTTCCCTGAATTCTGCAAGCCGCTCTAGCAAATTAAACCCAAAGAGAGAGTGTGGAAACTCTACATTGAAGCTGGTAGGTCAGAAGTTCCGCAGGCCCAGACTTGTGACTGATGAGGGTCAGGGGTGGTCTTGGGCACTGAGCCCTCAATCTGTGTGTTTTTTTTTTTCTTTTTGAGACAGAGTTTCACTCTTGTCGCCCAGGCTGGAGTACAGTGGCACATCTCGGCTCACTGCAACCTCTGCCTCCCATGTTCAAGCAATTCTCCTGCCTCAGCCTCCTAAGTAGCTGGGATTACAGGTGCCTGCCACCATGCCCAGCTAATTTTTGTATTTTTAGTAGAGATGGGGTTTCATCATGTTGGCCAGGCTGGTCTTGAACCCCTGACCTCAGGTGATCCGCCTGCCTCAGCCTCCCAAAGTCCTGGGATTACAGGTGTAAGCCACCGCACCTGGCTTCAATCTGTGGTTTTATGTGCAGGAAAATAGTGTCAGAATTGACTTGAATTGGAGGACACCTAGGTGGTTTCTGCTGCAGAATTGATTGATTGCTTGCTTGCTGGTGGGAAGAAATCCTCACACATTTGGTCACAGAAATCTTCTGTCTGTGATTATTGCTGTTGAGTGAGAGGATAGCTCACTTTCTCAAAAAAATACTTTGAATTTTTTTATCCCCACTCTCCTGACATACTTTAAAGTACACCTGACGCTGGAAAAACACAGATTTGAAATGCATGGGTCCACTTACACGCAGATTTTTCTCAGAAAATATATTAGAAAATTTTTTGGAGATTTGGAGCAATTTGAAAAACTCACAGATGAACTGCATCACCTAGAAATAGCAAAAATTTTTTAAAAAGGTATGTCACGAATGCATAAAATACATGTAGACATAGTCTATTTTATTATTTACCATCCTAAAATATACACCTTTTATAAAAAGTTAAAATTTACCAAAACTTTCTCTCACACATTTACAGACCATACATGACACCATTTGCTGTTGACAGAAACTTAAAACAAAAATAAAGATGCAGTATTCAATCATAACTGCTTCAAATTCACTATAGTACCTATCTTACTACTGTAACAATTTCGTAGCCACCTGCTGTGGCTATTGTAGTAAGCTCAAGTGTTGCAAGTATACACTTAAAATGTTGTGTCATGCTCACACTTGTAATCCCAGCAATCTGTGAGGCTTAGGTGGGTGGAGGTCAACAAGAGGAAACCCCATCTCTACCAAAAAATGCAAAAATTAGCCTGACACAGTGATGCACTCCTGGAATCCCAGTTACTTGGGAGGCGGAGGCAGAGAATCGCTTGAAACCAGGAGGGAGAGGTTGCAGTGAGCCGAGATTGCGCCACTACACTCCAACCTGGGCGACAGAAAGACTCTGTCTCAAAAAAGAAGAAAAAAAAAAAAGTCATGCTACGCTAATTATTACCATGTGAGCAGTTGTCTCTCCAGTAAATTGCATATTACAGTAAAAAGTGATCCCTCACG
Organism: Papio anubis; assembly: GCF_008728515.1. Lineage (NCBI taxonomy): Eukaryota > Metazoa > Chordata > Mammalia > Primates > Cercopithecidae > Papio > Papio anubis. The sequence continues at coordinate 82,815,906 of NC_044979.1, read as the reverse complement.
GTTCTCACTTGTTTTTTCACTGTGTCTGGTGCAATACCATAAACCTTGAATAAGAAACATGGGAATCATACAAAGTGCCCCAAGTGGTGCTGGAACTGCGCTCAAGAAGCAAAGAAAAGGGCCGGATGCAGTGGCTCACGCTTGTAATCCCAGCACTTGGGCAGGCCGAGGCGGGTGGATCACGAGGTCAGGAGATGGAGACCATCATGGCTAACACGGTGAAACCCCGTCTCTACTAAAAATACAAAAAATTAGCAGGACGTGGTGGCGGGCACCTGTAGTCCCAGCTCCTCGGGAGGTTGAGGCAGGAGAATGACATGAACCTGGGAGGCGGAGCTTGCAGTGAACTGAGATGGCACCACTGCACTCCAGCCTGGGCAATAGTGAGACTCCGTCTCAAAAAAAAGAAGTGGAGAAAAGTTATGACATTAAAAGGAAAAGTTGACTATTTGGATGTACACCATAGATTGAGGTCTGAAGCTGTGGTTGCCCACTATTTCAGGCAAACTATTCATCTTGAAGACACATGACATAAGCTTACAGTATTGATCAATATAGCACAGTACTTATGTCACCTATTTTCTCTTCCTTATAATTTTCTCAATACCATTTTCTTTTCTCTAGCTTACTTTATTGTACGAATACAGCATATAATACAAATAACATACAAATTATGTGTTAATTTTCTGTTTGTTATCAGTAAGACTTCTGGCCAACCATAGGTTATTAGCGGTTAAATTTTTACCGGAGTGGGCCAGGTATGGTGGCTCATGCCTGTAATCCCAGCGCTTTGGGAGGCCGAGATGAGTGGATCACGAGGTCAGGAATTCGAGACCAGCCTGGCCAACATGGTGAAACCCCGTCTCTACTAAAAATGCAAAAATTAGCTCGGTGTGGTGGTGCCCACCTGTAGTCCCAGCTACTCAGGAGGCTGAGGCAGGAGAATCACTTGAGCCCAGGAGGCGAAGGTTGCAGTGAGCCAAGATCGCACCATTGCACTCCAGCCTGTGACAGAGCGAGACTCTATCTCAAAAAACAAAAACAAACAAACAACAACAACAAAAAAAAATTAAGGGAGTCAAAAGGTACACACAAATTTTCAGCTGTGTAGGGGTCAGTGCTCCTAATGCCCTCCTTGTTCAATGATCAACTGTACTAAAAGAAAACGAATGCCAACCTTGAAATTCTGTACACAGTGAAAATATCACTTAAAAATAAAACTAAATAAATCTTTTCGGAAACCAAAAAGGAAAGACTCTGTCTTTAGAATCTATACTGAGAAAACACTAAAGGAAGTTCTTCAGACAGAAGAAAAATGATCGCAGATTCCAAAATTAAAGTTTTGCTAGATTTTAGTTCTAATAAACCTATAGAGATTCAAGAAAAAAAAAATTAGTACAGAAAGGATAAATATGCAAAAAGTAATAATAGTCATGTCTTGAGGATCTTAAATGCGTTGAGCTAAAAATTCATAAACAAAAGCCCACGGGGTGCGGTGGCTCACGCCTATAATCCCAACACTTTGGGAGGCCAAGGCGGGCAGATCATGAGGTCAGGGGTTTGAGACCAGCCTGGTCAACATGGTGAAATCCCATCTTTACTAAGAATACAAAAATTAGCTGGGTGTGGTGGCACACGCCTGCAGTCCCAGCTACTCGGGAGGCTGAGGCAGGATCGCTTGAACCCTGGAGGTGGAGGTTGCAGTGAGCCTACACTGTGCCAATGCACTCCAGCCTGGGCCACAGTGCAAGACTCTGTCTCAAAAAAATAAAAATAAATAAAAAATAAAATAAAAAGCCTATATATCACAGGGGGAGGTGCGTGGGGGAGGGTGGCAAATACAATTTTAAAAAGCTTTATGTTTTTATATTGTCTAAAAAGTAGAAGTGGTAAATGTACTAATTTACATTAAGCTTTAGTCAGTCAAGGACGTATGCGGCCAGGCGCGGTGGCTCAAGCCTGTAATCCCAGCACTTTGGGAGGCCGAAACGGGCGGATCACGAGGTCAGGAGCTCGAGACCATCCTGGCTAACACGGTGAAACCCCATCTCTACTAAAAATACAAAAAACTAGCCAGACGAGGTGGCAGGCGCCTGTAGTTCCAGGTGCTCCGGAGGCTGAGGCAGGAGAATGGCGTAAACCCGGGAGGCGCAGCTTGCAGTGCACTCCAGCCTGGGCGACAGAGCGAGACTCCATCTCAAAAAAAAAAAAAAAAAAAAAAGGATGTATGCTGTAACTGTGGGATAACAAAAAGAATAGTAAAAGAATGTGTAACAATGGGGATAGGGTAAGAATAAAAAAGACTTAATAAATCTAAAAGAAAGAAAGGACATAAAAATAACAAATGGTCAAATGGAAAAATGGTAGATTTCTATTTTTCCATTTTCAAATGGAAAAGTGGTAGATTTAAACAAAATATCAGTAATTTGTAACTAAATATATAAAGACTAAGTAAAAGCAAACTATCATTAAAGATACAATTGTCAGACAGATAAATGCTGTATTCTGATTTTGCAACTTCATATGCTGCCATTCTCTCAATTGCTCACCAGTTCTAAGCATACTTAGTCTACTTGGTTCAGTGATTTTCCATCTCAGGGCCCTTGCACGTAAAGTTCCCTCTGCCTGAGATGCTCTTTCTTCTACTCTTTCCATAGCTCTTTAGATAAATAAGAAAAATCTCCAACCACTTTATCCAATGAAAGTCACCCCTATTGTTTTCTCATCCTTAGCCCTCTGTTTCCTTCATAGCACTTTTCACATTTTTTATTTTACTAACTTTTGTCTGATATCACTTTAGAATTAAGTTTCATTTATTTGTTAACTATGCACATATGTGAGTGTTTAGTATGTGCTGTGTAGTTCATAAGAGCTAGGGATATGGCAATGGATAAATACCCGGTCCTTGCGGAGCTTACTTTCTAGAGCAGGAAAGAGACAAACTACCCTTCTCTGTTTTGGTGACTGCTATATTCTAAACACCCGGCAGCATGAGGTATTCACATACTTGAGTGAATGTTTGATCTACTTACTAGAAATCATGCCAGATGACTCATAAAGCTTCCTTCATAAATAACCTTGTAAGAGAGAGAATGTCGCCATTTAAAGGTGAAAAGGCTGCAGCTAAGAGAAATTAAGTAGCTTGCATTAAGTTACACAGCTAATACATATCAATACTCTACCTGTATAATTTAAAAGAAACACCCAGTTTCTAACATGAGGAGCTGCTGACAGATTGATCAAGCAAGAAGGACCATTCTTTCTCTATAGAATAGGCTGAAGGTGTTTTGCTTATTTGATAAATCAAATGTATCTTGGGTTTAGTCTATTGGTTATAGGCCATTTGGATCTGCCCATTTTCTTCAAGTGTTCCTACTGTCATAGGTCTTTGATTTTTCCTTACCATATCTGCTAGTCCTCAAAATAATTGGCTACGATCATTGAAACCTGTGACATTCAAAGTTCTCAAAAGGGTTACAGAAAAAACACCTTAGGCACTAGTTATTAATAGAACTTCATCTCCAAAGCTTTAACTGGTCTCTTGTGAGATGGGCAGGACTACTTGTAAATTTCTAAGATATCACCTATTAAGCCTACAATATATATAAAATTGGTAAAATGAAAAGTATCTATTCCATATTGCCTTTCCCTGGGGTTACTCAGATTTCCCCTAAGCCATGTGATCTGAGACATCCCTGGATCAGAGAGCATTCTCAGCTTTGTTATTATGACATAAATGTCAAGCCAATGAAAAACGTTCCACTATATAGAAGAAAAGCGTCTAAAACAGGTAATGTTTCCCTAGGCTAGTTCTATTTATGATCCCTTTATTCCTGCCACTAAAAGTATTATCCCTCTGGCATCCCCAGCCCACAATTTTTAAGTTCCAAAGCAATGGTTTCTAAATCTGGCTGATCTAGGTATGTTTAAAAGACATCCTACAAAGAGTTGGAATATAAATTACTGGGCCCATTTCCTAAAGATTCCATTCAAAATGTCTGAAGTGAAGTGTAGGAATCTCAAGAGCTCCTTAAGTCATTCTGAAGTATAGCCGGTTTAGAAAAATGTCATTCTAGGGAACTCCATTTTGTCACTCACTCATTTCTGGGTATCTACAGGTAGATGATAGATTAAGGGAAACAAGCACTTTTCATTTGAATACTTAAGAAATACTTCAGCCCACTGGATGCCCACAATTTCTAATCACATGCTGTTTAGTTATTCAGTTTCTGCACCAAAAAGTAACAAAGAAAAAACCCCATAAAACAAATATTCAGATTCTTGTTGACATTACAAAGAGTTGCAACAGGAAAGTAAGAGTTCTTTTTCTATCAGAGGCCTGTTATATATCAGATGTCTTCCATGTAAATTACTTGAATTTTCACAAAACAATTCTACTGCTTGAACTGAAAAGAAAAATATTGACTAGGAAAAATTCCTCATAATTGTGGAAAACATTCATGTATATCAATTTATAAAAGAGAGGTTCCTAAAGTATTGTGTGTAAAATTTTTTATCCCAAATTGAGTATTTAAATATACTTGAAGAACTGTATATATTAGATAAGTCAGAGTCAACATTTCTACAAATAAGAGATTTTGTGAAACAAATATACCTAAAACATAGTCCCACAGAAAATAACAATTCTGTGACCTTAAAATACAAGAATTTATCTCCAGTGAGATATACCTAAAGGACAAAGGTAACTACAATATTCTTAAATGACTGCCAGTCATCCAATTGTTGACAGCAGTATTGCATTGAGATTAAAGTGGAATAAAGCAAATAAGCAAATGTGTGTTGCTCATAATTAGTATTTTTGGCGTGAGTGAAAAGAGAGAATATCGCTGAAACTAAAAAAAATGCCTTATCATTCTGAATGTAAATCTTTGAATTGGAGTTATCACTGTGAATTAATAATGTATCTAATCTTAAAAAAATAGAGTTCTAGTACTATCCACTGAAAAGGCCTAGAAACAATGACAAATCCAGTAGTATAGACTGTGGACTCTAAATACCATTTCCTAATACAAGGAACCTGGCATCCTAGGAAAACAGATCTGGGACAGGAAATGTACAGGTTAAGATAGGGACTTTGTGGTAAATGAGAAATCAAAAAAGCCATCCAAAATTACTAGGGTTGTGTGAAAAAGACTCAGTTCTCTCTAAAGATGAGACAATTTATGCATAAATGGGAATAAGTTGTTGCAAGAGATAGAAAAATATCAAATATATATATATGTATATATATATATATATACACAGTTTTTTTTTTTTTTTTTTTTTTTTTTTTTTTTGAGACGGAGTCTCGCTCTGTCGCCCAGGCTGGAGTGCAGTGGCCGGATCTCAGCTCACTGCAAGCTCCACCTCCCGGGTTTGCGCCATTCTCCTGCCTCAGCCTCCTGAGTAGCTGGGACTACAGGCGCCCGCCACTTCGCCCGGCTAAGTTTTTGTATTTTTTAGTAGAGACGGGGTTTCACCGTGTCAGCCAGGATGGTCTTGATCTCCTGACCTCGTGATCCGCCCGTCTCGGCCTCCCAAAGTGCTGGGATTACAGGCTTGAGCCACCGCGCCCGGCCCAGTTTTTTTTTGAGATGGAGTTTTGCTCTCATCGCCCAGGCTAGAGGGCGATGGCGTGATCTTGGCTCACTGCAACCTCTGCCTCCTGGGTTCAAGCAATCCTCCTGCCTCAGCCTCCTGAGTAGCTGGGACTCCAGGCATGTGCCACCATGCCCAGCTAATTTTCTGTATTCTCACGCCTGCAATCCCAGCACTTTGGGCGGATCATGAGGTCAGGAGTTCAAGACCAGCCTGGCCAACATGGTGAAACCTTGTATCCACTAAAAATACAAAAATTAGCCCCGCATGGTGGCGCATGTCTGTAATCCTAGCTATTGGGGAGGCTGAGGCAGGAGAATTGCTTGAACCCGGGAGAAGGAGGTTGCAGTTAACCGAGATCGTGCCATTGCACTCCAGCCTGGTCGAAAGGAGCAAGAATGTCTCAAAAAAAAAAAAAAAAAAAAAAATAATAATAATAATAATAATAGAACTCTAAACACTGGATGGATATTTGGTTATTTTGAAGAAGTATATATCTTTTTACATGTGATAGTGAAAATTTTTAAGTGAATATCTTTTAGACACATATACCAAAATATTTATAAATAAAATGTAATTTCCAGAACTCACTTCAAAATAATCTAGAAGTAGAGGGAAAAGGAAGGTGTCATGGAAGGAAGTGAATGGAAGTATAGAGGAAACCAGATTGACCCTGAGTTGATAACTACTGCAACTAGATGACAGATACTTGGGTGTTTGTTATATTATTCTACTCTTGTATAAGGTTGAAATCTGTCATAATAAAAAGTTAAGATTTTATCTAAAGGTAGACCTTCATTGAAATGAATCAACTTCAACATCTCTCTTCAACCACTAATACAGGTAATCTCCACTTCAGAGCAACATAAACAGGAGACATAAAACGAGACAAAAGACTGAAAGTAACTGGAAAACAACACAGCACACATAATCACCCCCAAACACAACCACCATCACCAACCAGATGTGCCCATAGATACTGCAAATTTCCACTAAATGTTGGCATACAGATTCTTACTATTAGAAAACATTTGTGAATTATAGATAACAATCTTGAGGCATTTTGAAGAACCATAATGTATAGTTGCAAATTTTAATGTCTGAAAAGTGAGGTATTGTATTTTGATGTATGTCTACACCAGAAAATAACTGAGATTTTAAATTAAATTTTGTCTCTTACAGGGAAAGGTAGGATAATATTGTTACAATAAATTGGTACTTTAGAAACCTAAGGAAATGATCCATATCTCAAGGGAGTTCAGCGTATTTAGACTTTCACCAAGTTCCACCAAGTTGCCATTTTGTGACATGTATGAGTTCACCATGTTATAGTCATTCCCCCGCCAAAACAAGTATTTTCTCTAAATATATCGATCATAAAGTATTCTGGCTATTAATAACTATCCATGGGCCAGGCTCGGTGGCTCACGCCTATAATCCCAGCACTTTGGGAGGCTGAGGCAGGCGGATCACAAGGTCAGGAGATCGAGACCTTCCTGGCTAACACGGTGAAATCCCATCTCTACTCTCTACTAAAAAACAGAAAAAATTAGCCGGGCGTGGTGGCTGGCGCCTGTAGTCCCAGCTACTCGGGAGGCTGAGGCAGGAGAATGGCCTGAACCCGGGAGGCTGAGCTTGCAGTGAGCCGACATTGAGCCACTGCACTCTAGCCTGGGTGACAGAACGAGACTCTTTCTCACAAAAACAAAAATAAAAAAACTATCCATTGAATGCTTAAGTGTCAGTTACTCTGCTAAATATCATTGCTTGATTTAATCCTTTTAAATCAAGGTTATACCCCAATGGTAGATATAATCCTCACATTACAAATTAAGAAACTAAGGCTGCATGTAAATTGCCCCAGATGAAATAATAAACATATTGATTCCTAGTGGTTAACAATAGGTCAGTTTTTATCAAATGTTTGGCAATATGTGAAAGTTTATACACGTTATTTCAAACCTCTCAAAATTATGAGACAGTCATTTAACCAGGAGGGCATTCTCATCCTAAGTTTCAAGGAATTTGCTAAAAGGTCATGTGTAATAATGGGAGAGCCAGGATTTGAACACTGATCTGACTCCAAAGCTCATGTCTTTAGCCAGTACATTTAACATCCTCCTAAACTAGCTTCCTGTACAGGTATTCCCATATTTTTAGTATGCACGAACAGAATTGGATACATACTCTGGCTGTGGTTTGTTGAGACTATTACTTCTGATCTTCACAGATTTTAATATTAACATTATGATTCTGCATTGGCACCTTATATTGGTTCATATTAAGGCTTAGACACTCTAGTATTCCATAACACCAGGATCTATTTCCAGAATGTTCTGCCAAATTTAGACCTTAAAGGTAAAATTCCAGCTTCAAATGATGGTGTACTCAAGATTCTCAATTGCATCAGATGAATGCTGTTTTACATCATCTAAAGTTTGATAAAACATTTTTTTTTGCATCTTTATTATCGCTGATGAAATCACTGTTTACATTACAGAGGAAATTGTTATGTTAAATAGAACCTTGAAATACCAAAGATTTCCTTCAACGTCACCATGAAGTATTAATGGAACAATCCTTGTGTCAAATGCCTTGTACAGGCTGGGCATGGTGGCTAATTTCTGTAATCCCAGCACTTTGGGAGGCTGAGGCAGGAGGATCACCTGAGGTCAGGAGTTCGAGAACAGCCTGGCCAACATGGTGAAACCCCCTCTACTAAAAATAAAAATTAGCTGGGCGTGATGGTGTACCTGTAATCTCAGCTGCTTGGGAAGCTAAGACAGGAGAATCACTTGAACACAGGAGGCAGAGGTTGTAGTGAGCTAAGATTGTGCCACCACACTACAGCCTGGGCAAGAGAGCAAGACTCCGTCTCAAAAAGAAAAAAAAATTGCCTTGTACAAACAAAGTCTATGCCTTTCCCTCTGTTCATGAACCATCATTCATTTACAGACTAGTAATTCTTCTAATACATATATTAATAACTTCATTTATTGTCTCCCTATATTTAATTCATTTTTCCATGATTAAGTCTTAGTAAACTTCTGATGGTTTAAGAACACCATTTATAAACCATTTTAAGAACTCTGCACATTTTTAAAATTAATTATCTTTATCAAAAGGTTTTTTCTTAAACTTTGTTCTTTGATATTAATTTGGATTCAGTTGAGCAGTCCTTAATATTTTGTATTAAACCAGGTAACTTCAAATACAAGAAAATATTTTAGAAATATGCACTAGAAAAAGTGCACCATAATAGAAAACTAGATATAAAAGCATAGTCTAAACTCTTCAGGATTTAAAGACTCATTATCCTATGGTGCTAATAACTAGAATAGGGGGTAGGGAACTTGAACTTAGCATGCTAGAAAATCTTATGATGGGTTTTATAGCTGAAATTGTCTTCCATAAATCAAAGTTTGTACAGTGTTCATGCCATTTTGTCTTTGTTTTTGCCCATTAAATATGAAAAACTTAGATAACATTAATTTGCTTACGTTCTTAGGCTACACACAAGCTTTTGAAATAGTTAAAAACAGCACTATTTTATGTAGTAGGTAGACAGAAAGTACAGGCAAACTGAAAAATCTAATTGATACACTGATTTTTTTTTTCCAGCAAGCTTTATTAATCCATAATGGATCTACTCATGTTTGCAGCAGATACCATGATTTCATTACCAGTGAAGGGAGAAAAAAAAAAAAAAAAAAGAAAATAGCCTTCGATGCCTGTCACATCTAAGCAGATCTAAACTACTATGGGACTAAACAGCCTAGCTGGTCAGTTGTTATTTCACATCTAATTAAAAGCTTCAGCAAAAGTGGAAATACATTAAAATTCAAAATCTAATACTGTTCTCCTAGTGCCTCAAGTAGTTTATTGGTAGTAATTATCCACATTTCTATAAACATTCTAAGTGACCATCACTAGTGCAGGAATATTTAACATATGAAGTCTCCGCATGAAGCTACTTCATTCATTTTGTGTGACACAAGAATCAAGGTTCCAAACACTCAGTTATGCCACTAAAAAAAACCAAAAAACAAAAAACAAAGCCAAAACAAATCCTGCTAGCAAAATGCATTTCTTTCAGTGATTTTTCAGAACCAACAGCTGTTGCTTTAGACATAAAAAATAAGCTGATTTAGTAATATATGGTCACTGGAAGTAAGTCTCTATCTGTAGATAAGAATTAGATAAAGGTCTTTCCTCCTTATAGAGCTTTTTATCCAATGTAAACAGCACCACTGAATTTTCATAAAACAGGTTTGTTACTTTCCCCTCATTTTCTATAATTGTAATTCTTATCTGCCATACTGTTACCATTTCTTCCTCTCTATAATCAGGACTGGACAGCCCATGTAATACTGTTCAATTTGTAAACAAAAAATTAAAGCTCAGAACACATACAGGGTATCTTTTACATTTTCATTCTACAGCGCATCAGGTATATTTATAAAGTTTTGCTCTTCCCAACACACTACAAAAATATATAAAAACCACATTTGTTTTCAGCCAGCAAATATTAATAAAACAAATATCTCATAACTGGAATATTTTAGAGACCACATATTTTAATTACATCCTCTTGACTAAATCATTAATTTCCTTCTTCATAAATCCATATATGTATCCAGTGCATATTTATTAGTTTACATGCCCATATTTACTATGAATGAGTCAATTATTTTAGTTTCTTCAAGAGAAAGTGCTTCTGACAACAAACTATTTCTATAATAGCCCTAAATCCCCCAAAAAGTTGTTTTAAACCTGTGTAGAACGATGCATAGCTATTTCTAAAAAGTAAGACTACACACCAAAACATGCTTTGTCAGGAAAACTAATCCATGCACTTGAATACACCCCAAATATCTTATTTTTATTAAAGGCAGACCAACTTAAACATTGTCTAGAATTAAGCTATACCATTAAATTACTTGATTCCAGAAAGCGTCAAAAATCATTTGGCCAAAACTTAAAAAATACTCCTTGTTCCTTACTTCAAAAAAGGACTGGTTGGACCAATGTGATCAGTATAACTGCATATATGTTAATCTACCTTAACATTTCCATCGATTAGCACTTGATCATTACAAAGCCTTGTATGCAGTTTTCTTGCAAAGGCTTCCCCCGCAAAAAGATATAAGCACAAAACACTAGGCAGACACTCTTGAAAGTTTTATTTCACTAACTTCAGGCCAAATTTCCACAACTGTGTTCTGGTCAATTTCCTATCCTTGCTTGGCTTCCCCAAATGCTAGTACCAAAAGATTTGTGGGGTAGGGAGAAGAGACCACTTTAAGAAGCACTGCATTTACTCATCTTCCACAAGGCAACAGAGTTGGGCATCTGATTGTTCAACAAAACAAAGCTTTAATAGCATCCAGGAGGGCAGACAGGCAAACCAGGTTGTAGACACTCTTCTATTTGTCAAAATCAGACCAGAGAAAACCTACTCCACACAGATATAATAGGTATTGATATTCATCTTTTCTTTTTCTGTTGCCGCAACATTTTTCTTCTTTTAATGATCATATCATGTAGTTTCTCAAGTCCTTCCTTTAGGCCATCTCCTATGATTGCACAGGTAGGCTGCAAATGCCAAGGAGTTGATGAGCTCAGTTCACCCATTGCTAACAATTTCTCAATTTCTGAAAGAGACAATGAGTTCCTCAAGTCTTGTTTGTTAGCAACTATAAGTACAGGGACTCCTTGATTTTCTGATATCCTAGTTATTTTGTGAAGTTCAGTTTTGGCTTCCTCCATCCTTTCGACATCAACAGAGTCCACAACAAATACAATGCCATCTGTGCATCTGGTATATGACTTCCACAGTGGCCTTAACTTCTCCTGACCACCTACATCCCAGAAGTGAAACGTGACTGTTTTAGAATTTCCCAAGGTTACCTTAATTTTCTCAGTGTTAAATCCTTTGGTAGGTACGGTATTTACAAATTCATTGAACTGCAGCCTGTATAAGACAGTTGTCTTTCCAGCACAGTCCAAACCCAGAATAACAATGTGGAAGGACTGAAATGAAGGCAGGTTGGACAGGATAGAAGTCTGGTCTGATAGCCCATTCCCCATTTCCAGGTGCAAATAAATGTCCCAAATTGAAGTGCTTTTCTCTTCTCGCTTTAGAACTTCTCTTGGTAGCTGATTCAGCTATAAGACTGCTGGGAGAGGGAAGAAATAATAAGTTATTCTCCTGAAATAATACATTAAAACAGGTTTTCTCTACTTTGCTAAAATAAACAACACGAAGAACTTACAACAACTTGCTTCGCTAAACCAGACGAGATATGAAACGTACATGAGAACACACACAATTCAAGACAAACGATGGAATAACAGTGATTGAAATTATCTGGTTTACTTAAATTGCAGTAATATGTACGTTTTTCTCCTGGGCCCCCAAACCTCAAAGACCTCATTCTGGAAAGAACCCAGTTAACAGTATGTGGTCTAAGTGGCCATAACCACAAAGTGCCTATTTGGCAGAAAACTCATAAGCAGATAGTCCTATCTTGGGAATCTAATTCCACATGCTTAACAGCATACCCAAGATCACTATTACCTCCTAACCCTTCCAAAATAACAACGTTCTCACCTCCCGATCCGGAGTCTGGGTCCAAATGAGAAAGCATTGGCAAGCGTTTCCACGCAGGGATAAGCACCCCCACGTCTTTCCAGCTTAGCTCTCCAAGCAGCTCTGGCAGTTATCGCACTAGAAACCTTGGACTCAGACTCCGACCACGCCCACTCCTCCCGGTCCACCCATGATCCCAAATCCCATTGGTCACCCGCATCAGGGTAGCCATGCAACTCCCGCCCCCGCTCCGTAATTGGTGAGGGTAACTGCCGCTCCCAGCACGGCGGAGCTGGGCTCTCTCTCGGTCCACCGGCACCACCTGTTGCCCTTAAGTTAGAAAAGGCGGCGTTCTCGGAGGGAGCCGAGCAGCCGCTGCAGGTGAAGGGGAGCCTCGGGCGGTCAGGTCGCCGCCAGGCTGCCGGCTCCGTTCGGCCCGGCGCACCTGCAGCGCAGCCAGGGCGCCAAGCTGAGGCTCTCACATCCGGGGCCCGCAGTCACCGCCAACGCGTTAACCCTTTGTCCGCAGGCCCGAGGGTGCCGGCTGTGACCGCGCGGGCCCCTGAGGTACTACAGATTAGACCTGGCGCGCCCGCTAGGGTAAGCCCACCTTCCCCGGAGCGGGATCCCTTCACCCTGCCCCTCCGGACACAATCGGCTCTTCTCCCTCGACAGGGCGTGGCCGCCGCGGCCGCCCACCCAGCCGCAGCTCACCTGACTAACCGTCCTTCCTTCGCTTCACTCAGCGTTTCTCCCAGCCGCTGGGGAGGCGCGCTGATACCTGTTCCCTGGCACCAGGGAGGCGTGGGCGATGGCGGAGGACTGGGCGCCTGGCGGGCGCCGCGCGCCAGGCTGCCCTAACGGTGCTCGCCCAGCAGCTCCACGCGACAGTCCCCGCCCCCTCCCGCGCGCCGCCCGGGCGCCGGCCTGTTGGGGGCGCGCAGGAGCCGCGTCTCCTAGCAACGCCAAAACAAGGTCGAGTTCGAATCGGCCTAGCGCTGGCTGCCCGCGAGGTCGGATGGGACTTCGGCCTCACCCCTGAGCGGTTGCTCCCGGTAGCCCTGTCTGTGGCGGCCCGCCAGCCTGGCACGAGTCCCCCTCCCCCCCCCCCCCCGGCCCGGCCTTTCCTCGGGGCGCCTAGGGCATCTGCGGGGCAGCCGCCAAGTGATGCGAGGTTAGGGATTCCGTAGTTCACGGGTTACGGGTGGTCCCGTATATATCGAGGTGACGTGGAGGTCCCCAAGTAGTTGGCCTTAAGCGGCCTGGGTTGGCTGGGCTGGTAACTGCGCCTTCCTTCGCTTTTTGTAGAGCAAGTGAACGCGCTCTCTCACGTGGTTCTAGCAGCATCCCTGGGAGCTGGCGACAGATAGAAATATTCCAGTTTGACACATAAGGAAATACACTCTGAAAGATGAAAGAGATGTTTCTTTTTTTCTTTTTCTTTCAAATTGCTCACACAATTTTAATTGCGATAATTTCCGATATACCTTTCAACTAAACAATTTGCATATGCTGTAGTGAGACATGGGAGTAAGAGTATTTTGCTTGAGTGTCCAGTTCTCTTTAAAACCAGCGTTTGCAGTTAACGACTTGGAAAATACAACACAAAAAGCCATCTAGCCTTTTTAAAAAATCTCTATTTATCCCTTCAAAATTCGCTTTGTGGCCATATACATATTAGGTGGCTCTACCTGCAGAAAGCTGCATTTTCCAAGCAGCGAGAGAGTTTAATTCTTAACTTTCCTGTACTCCTGCCTCTGCTGGCTCCCTTGCATTTTTGTTTGCATCCTCTTCTTTGTCTTCTGTGCCTTTCGTTCTAGGTTAATCTGAGCAAGCTCTTCACTTTTGTCTGTGATGTATTTTATTAGTGAATTACTCCTTCTGGCTAAGAGCTTCACATCTTCAGTGTTAATGGTGGTTCTTTTCGCATGTCTTGCACACATTTCTAGATCTTGCACTGTCGAAAAGTCAGCTCCAAAATTGCTGCAATGATAAGTTTGCTAACTGCATCTCTGCCCAATGCCACTTCCTCGCAAAGACAACCCACAGTGTAGTGCACTGCTGCTTCCTTTGGCCTCTGTTGGTAAGAAAATGGCTAAGAAAATCGCTGCTGCTCTTCCGCCTCCACTTCCTCCTTCATCAGAACGGGGAGGCAAACGCGCGGAAAGGAAAGGGGCTGTGGGGCAGCGGCCAGATTGGATTTTCCCTCCGCAGCCCTAAAGGGATGTTTCTAAAGACCCAAGGAAAACTAGCGGTGGTCCTGGAACTGTTCATCTAAGTCTACTAGTCATCAAATGCAAAATGCTTTTCATTGGATGATTCTGACTAAATGTAGTTTTGTCTTTGATCAATAAGTTCACAAATATTTATTGAACACCTAATAGGCTATAGACACAATTCTGTGTGCTTGGGGATAAAATGGTGAGCAAAACACACTGTCCCTGCCCTTGGGGAATATTGGAGTCTCTATGGATGAATAAATTTATAAAATGTTTTCAGCGGTAATTTCAGGATTCTTATGACAACCTGCAAAAGAAGTAATGACTTAAAGTTGTAGGGAAGCTTTAGTCGACAAAACATCTTTTTGGTGAAGGCTGTAAGATTGTAACTTGGAAGAACCTATATGGTACACTTTTTAAAAATTGTCCTTTTTTTCTTTTTAAATATGGATTGGAGTTTCCTCAAGAAATATCATAGTTTTTCTCAAGACCACTATTGCCAGTGATATTTATTTCTTTTATGACTAGCACAGGAACGTGCATACTTGTCATACTGGATTCTTAAAGTCGAAAACAGCCTGGCCAACGTGGGGAAACCCCACCTCTACGAAAAATACAAAAAATTAGCCGGGCGTGGTGGCAGGCACCTGTAATCACAGCTACTCAGGAGGCTGAAGCAGGAGAATCACTTGAATCCGGGAGGTGGAGGTTGCAGTGAGCCGAGATCGCGCCATTGCACTCCAGCCTGTGCAACACGAGCGAAACTCCGTCTCAAAAAAGCAAAAAAAAAAAAACAAAGAAAAAAGCAACGTAAAATCCTAAGTTCTAAGCACAATGCATAATTTCAAGACAGCCACACTAATTTTGGGAATAAAACCTAGAAACATCAAATGGCATATTCTGTAAACATTAATCTATTATAAACTAAGGATTGCCTGATTAGTTATAATTGTGAAATCTCATTAGCCATTCACATAATCAGCAAATAATTTATAAAGGGCTTAGTGCAATACCCTATTTCCTTTTCTTGGAAATTCAACAGGGATTCTTTATTAAACTGGAATAACTTGCAGATCCTCCTTAAGTCAAGAATTTAGAGCAAGAAAATTCTATGGCCACCCGCTGTTTACAGTAGTTTTGAAATCAGTAGACCCTTCCAGTATTCCTTGCATAGTCTTCCCTGGAGCAAAAAGGGAAAAAAGGAAAACAAAAACACTGAGGGCTTCCAATCGTGCAGAATCACCCTCAGTGAATTGCACTTTCATGTTATACTCTAGGTTTTAAAACTACAGTAGTCATTGGCAAACTGCAGCCTGTAGGTCAAATTCAGGAGATAAGAATGGTTTTTACATGTTTAAAGGCTGCAAGAGAATGAATAAGAAAATAATGTGCAATCAAGATAATCTATGCCCCCTCCCCCCCACAACACACACATACAAAATAAATGTGCTCTCTGCTTCTGTAGAAAAATGTTTGGTATGCCTGTTCTCTCTCTCTCTCTCTCTCTCTCTCTCTCTCTCTCTCTCTCTATATATATATATATATACATACACCATATGAAAACAACAAATGATACTAAAAGCAATGGAATTTGTGGAACACAAAGTTCACTTTGTTTCATGATCTTATAGAAGACCCATTCAGAGATTTTACTTATATTCTATGCCAGAAAAAAATCCCTTTAGGCTGTAGCTTGTAAACAGTGCTTCAGTGCCCTGGGGTGCCTCGGAATTCCTAGGGGTTCTGTGGGATAGTTTAACTTTTTGAGGGAAACACAGTGACATCTGTTGGACCATATTAATAACTACAAATATCAAGTTTGGATCTATCAATTTCATAAATAGAAAGGTTGGGTATTTATTTTGGCCTGAGGTACCATTAAAAAATTACTGAGGCACTAGGGCTTCTGGGAACCTCGCCTTTAATTATGGTTTTCCAAACTTGGCTAATGATGAGAAAGAATCACCTGTTAATGCTTGTAAATGTATAGATTCCTGGTTCCTCCTGTTCAGACCCCCCAAATCAGAATCATCAGGAGAGGAGTCAGTGATCTGTATTTTAAGTATTTCAGATAATTAATGATTAGACACTTAGAAGAAATACTAATCATAAGAAATGGGTAAGTTTTCTCCTTTTAAATAACTACAACTAAGTAATTTACTTTGATTCTCTTTTTGAATTAAATATCAGGACCCATATCAAATCTGATGCCTGTGTTCTCACTTTTAAGTAGAAGCTAAACAATGGATACACATAGACATATAGAGTGGAATCATAGACATTGGTGACTTCAAAAGGTGAAACGGTGGGAGACGGGTGAGGTGGGAGAAGGGTGAGGGATGGGTACACTAAATGCCCAGACTTCACCACTACACGATATATCCATGTAACACAACTGCACTTATACTCCCCGAATCTATGAAAATAATAATTAAAAATCAGATGCATGTGGCATTCTTCTTCTCTTCCATAGCCTGATTTTTTATGATACACATAAGTTAAGCATGCACATACTGAAATAGTGTCTTTCCTTACCTTTGTCACAGCATGTGTATGTGTGTGTATGTGTATAGATAATATAGATGTATATGTTTAGGGTACCTCACTTTAGTTGTTTCCATGCATATTTATTATGAGAATAATAGAGAATTTATTAGAGAATTATTGAGAGGGATATAAACATTGATTCCCTTGTATCACTTTATTATCATCCTTGCTAAACACATGGCCTTCCTCTTTTAGTTCCTGTTTTGGTTGATGGCAATTTATTCAGTAGTCCCAAGTGGAAATTTCAGGGCCATTTAAAAAATTCTCCTATATCCCACTTATGATTAGCTATCAAGCTCCCTTTAGTTCATGTTTTTCCGTTCCTATTTCCACTACTTGCATCTAGTTTTTGTGACCTCTCACCTATACTAATTTACCTCCTAACTGATTTTTCAGCTAAAAAGCAGTGGAGCAGGAGTTTGTTTCCTGTGTCTGGCTCCAAGTCTCTTAACAACTGTATTCTAGGGAGTTCACATTTAGGTTAATTCATTTTGATCCATGGCAGCATAGAGCCAGGGTACGATTTTTGATAAAACTTTAAAAAGAGGATGTCAGAAGGGAAGTACAACCCAAAATTCACTTGAAATGGGTCCTAGATAAGAGTTTTCAGAGTCCACAAGTCTAAACCCTCCTCCTGAACTTCTCTTATGGACAGCTTCAAGGCCTAGCTCCAGCCAGTTCCAAGTCACAGGACAGTTTGCCCCTTCCTCTGGAAAAGCCTTCACATGCCTCTCCATACCTGAGTGCAGGTCCAACTGCCAAGAAGCCCAGTGGTAAAAAGGCATCATGCCACACTACAAGAGGCAGATCCAAAGTTAAGAAATAGGGACCTAGAAAGTGAGTCTTGTGTAGTGTGGCATGATGCTTTTTTACCACTGGGCCTCATAAGTCAAAGCATAAGAAGTGAGATGTGAAAGGAAAGCAGCTTTTTTTCAAATGCTGACAGGTGGAAGAATAGCTGGGCTCAGGCCTCAAAGGAACCATCTCTAGCTTTAGGCTGGGGAAAGGAGTTTTAAAAGGGGAACTTGGAATGGAGGCATGTGGGAGTGGTGCTGGGTACAAGGTCTATGTGTCTTGTTCTGGTGGCTATCTTGAGTCATGGTCTGCCTGGAGTGCAGGTTGGCATCAGAGTCTCAACAATGGCCAGGTTGTAGATTAACCACCTTGAGGTGATCTCTGGAATTTCACAACTGGGTCTTTGTGTCTAGTTTGTTTTAAGATTAGGCCCTGGGGCTGGGGTTGGTGGCTCACACCTGTAATCCCAGCACTTTGGGAGGCCAAGGCGGACAGATCATTTGAGGTCAGGAGTTCGAGACTAGCCTGGCCAACATGGTGAAACCTCGTCTCTAATAAAAATACAAAAATTAGCCAGGTGAGGTGGTGGGCACCTACAATTCCAGCTACTCAAGAGGCTCAGGTGGCAGAATCCCTTGAACTCTGGAGGTGGAGGCTGCAGTGAGTTGAGACCATGCCACTGCACTCCAGCCTGGGCAACAGAGTGAGACTGTCTCAAAACAAACAACAACAAAAAACTTTAGCCTCTGCAACTTCTAAGTAAGCACATAATTAGATAAGTGTCTGGTGGGAAGGGCCCAGAGACAGAGTTTTAAAGTATGTTTTAAGGCTAAAAGCAAGAAAGGAAAAAAGTTTCAATATGCATTTTGAAGCTAAACAACTTGGTTACACTGGGATGATTGACAGAACATCCAGTCCAACAGGGCCTCAATAGGGGCCACATCAGAACAAATGAGTCCTAATTCTTTCCAGCTTTAACTAATATTGTGTGTTATATTTTATTTCTACAATCCAGATCTGTGCACACTTTTGTACATTTCTGTCTTCTTCCACTAACATTTTAATCCTCTCTGTCACAAGTTTCCATGGCCTCTTGTTGGAGTACTCCAAGGCTCCTTAGGTCTTTATACTTTTTTCTTATGTAATTTTATCCAATAACAGGGATTTAAACAATCTGTATTCTCCCAAATTTTTCTCAACATAGACATCTTTCTTGAACTCTACAAATGAATGGCAGATAAGCATCTCAGCCCCTAAACCTGTTCTTTTCACTCAATATTTATCTCATTCATTAGAACCCAATATATCTACATCCTCATACATCACACATGACCCCTCAGCAAGTCCTCTTGACACACATATTCAAACCTGACCACTTCTCACCACCACCACTGCTCTGTCTCTGCTGCCCATCAAATTCCAGAGCCTCTCATGTAGTCTCTGTGCTTCTGAGGGTAAGCTCTTTCTGAGGCTTCAATAGCACCTCCTCAGAGAGGCCTTCCCTGAACACCTTATTTAAGGTATCTGCCTTGAACCCATCTCTCCACCAGAACTCTCTATTCCTTACTCTGCTTTTGTTTTTCTTCTTTGCACTTGTTACTACCTGATATGATTCATATCTGTCTATTGTGTTGGTTCTCTAACTGTCCCCCCTCTTATTTCCTATTGTAAGTTCCAGGAAGCAAGGATGTCAATTTTGTGTGCTACCTTATCCCCCGTATTTACAGTAGTGTGTGTGGGGGGCACACAGTAAGAATTCAGTGGATTTATTGAATGAATGCTTATTATCCTAAGAATAACTACTCAAACAAGAATCCACAGACCTCCACAAAAAAAGGATAGTTTTTTTTTTTTCTTTTTTCTGAGATAGAGTTTCACTCTTATTGCCCAGGTTGGAGTGCAATGGCACAATCGTGGCTCACTGGAACCTCTACCTCCTGGGTTCAAGTGATTCTCCTGCCTCAGCCTCCTGAGTAGCCAGGATTATACATGTGCGCCACCATGCTCAGCTAATTTTTGTGTTTTTAGTAGAGATGGGGTTTCACCATGTTGGCCAGGCTGGTCTAAAACTCCTGACCTCAGGTGATCTGCCCACCTTGGCCTCCCAAAGTACTGGGATTACAGGCGTGAGCCACCATGTCCGGCCAAAAAAAGTGTTAGTTTTGAAGGCAAATGTTCATACAGAGAAAATACAAATGACATATACCTATTTATTCTTAAATAGGCATGAATCCTGGAGAAACCACTTTGAATGCAATAGTACACAATAGAATGCCTAGCTTTTCAATGTAAAATATCTGCATTAACAGTTACTTCACTATTAGTAAAATCAATAGTCGGGTACTTGTTATGTTTTTATACCTAATGGTCCCATTCAAGGGGTTTTCTAGGCTGGGTGTGGTTGCTCACACCTGTAATCCCAGCACTTTGGGAGGCCAAGGCAGGCGGATGACCTGAGGTCAAGAGTTCAAGACCAGCCTGGCCAATATGGTGTAACCTCGTCTCTACTAAAAATACAAAAACCAATCAGCTGGGCATGGTAGCACGAGCCTGTAGTCCCAGCTACTCAGGGAGGCTGAGGCAGGAGAATCGCTTCAACCCAGGAGGTGGTGTTTGAATGAACTGAGATCGTGCCACTGCATTCCAGCCTGGGTGACAAAGGGAGACTATCTCAAAAAAAAAAAAAAAAAAAAAAAAAAAAAAAAAAAAATTAATAAAGGGGGGGGTTTCTAAATCCTAAGAGCAGGAGGCCCCAAGGGAATATTCAGACTTGTACAACTTCTAAGGCAGAAACTAATTATAATTTTGAGAAAAATAATTTTTCTCTACCTTCAAACCATCAATGTTTAACTCACATTTCAGCCAGATTTTTTCTGTTTTAAGCATTTCTGGTTTAAACATTTTTTTTGTTTGTTTTTATCCAATATTTGTTTGTTTTATTACTGTTGGTTATCTTGTGGTAGGGGTGAAGGCACAAATATCAGAGTGCATATGATTAGCACTATCACACTATTCCCTTTGAACAAGAAGTGAAAAAATCATTTTATCACCATGAGTTGGGAATGGGCAGAAATTTCCTTTTAATTTCATAAAATGTATTCCTTATACATTATCTGTCTAGATAAAACAAAATGACTCTTACTACCAAGGGTTCATATGTGCCTGATATATAACAATCACTGTTCAAATGATTGTTTAGAACAACCATATATAATTGCAAGTGCTCCCTCCTTGTGAAAAACAGAATAAAACTGGGCATGGTGGCTCACGCCTGTAATCCCAGCTACTTGGGAGATTGAGGCAGGAGAATCGCTTGAACCTGGGAGGCAGAGGTTGCAGTGAGCCGAGATTGTGCCACTGCACTCCAGCCTGTGCAACAAGAGAGAAAATCCATCTCAAAAAAAAAAAAAAAAAGAAAAGAGAAAAAAAGAAATTAGACAACTAATTTCAAATTATCTAATATAAACCATCTGCATAGTTAATGAGGGAAATTTAGTTTTTGCTCAAAAGAGAATTTGTATCATAGCACTTTGGGATGTTTTAATTAAGACAAAATATTTTGATATCTAATGAGATGATACAGAGTAGAAATATTGCGTCAAATACCAACCACCCCCAATTTTTAAAGGATTCCTAACAATTTTAGATATCTTTAAATGAACTCTATGGATATATACAAAACAAATGAACAACATATTAGTTCTTTTTGCAAGGGACTACCCACTGAGTAATTTCATTAAGACAATTTAGAAAGACCATGGCCTAAGATTCTAGGGAAAATAATGGGAAGAGAAAGTTTTATTATATTTCTCTTAAACCTATTTTGTTTATTAATTCACTTATTTAAAGACAAATTCCACAAACATGTTATAAAGTAGTGGGCTAGTACTGGAACATACACTTAGAAAACTGTAACTTGGCCAGGCGTGATGGCTTATGCCTGTAATCCCAGCATTTTGGGAGGCTGAGGTGGGCGGATCATGAGGTCAAGAGATTGAGACCATCCTGGCCAACATGGTGAAACCCCATCTCTACTAAAAGTACAAAAATTAGCTGGGGATGGTGATGTGTGCCTGTAGTTCCAGCTACTCAGGAGGCTGAGGCAGGAGAATCGTTTGAACCCGGGAGGCTGAGGTCACAGTGAGCCAAAATTGCGCCACTGCACTCCAGCCTGGCAACAGAGTGAGACTCCATCTCAAAAAAAAAAAAAAAAAAAAAGAAAACTATAACTAGACCTTTGTCGTATTGAGTGTGTGTGTGTGTGCGTGCGTGCGTGATTGTTTGTACCTAATGGAAGTGGAGGAGTTGACCAGTGAGGCAGGTGATAATGTGGAAGACAAAGGATAAATCAAGTAATTTTAATATAATTTACTAATTCTAACTAAGAAATAACTGATTTATGATGGTCAATAATAAACTACTTTTTCATTACTTCATAATTAACATTTGAGGGGCATTTTAAAATTATAAAATGATTATATAATTGGGTCATTTTAAAGTTATAAGTCAAGTAGAATTTTTGTTTCCATTCTGAGTCCTCAGGTACTGATGAAAAACAGCACACTTGGCCGGGCGCGGTGGCTCAAGCCTGTAATCCCAGCACTTTGAGAGGCCGAGGCGGGTGGATCACGAGGTCAGGAGATCGAGACCATCCTGGCTAACATGGTGAAACCCTGTCTCTACTAAAAATACAAAAAACTAGCCGGGCGTGGTGGCGGGCGCCTGTAGTCCCAGCTACTCGGAGGCTGAGGCGGGAGAATGGCGTGAACCCGGGAGGTGGAGCTTGCAGTGAGCCGAGATCGCGCCACCGCACTCCAGCCTGGGCGACAGAGCGAGACTCCGTCTCAAAAAAAAAAAAAAAAAAGAAAAAGAAAAACAGCACACTTAACTAGAAACTTTTTTCTTGACGGATGATGAGGAAAGATTAAGAAAAAAATTAAAGTATGTCATATGTATTTGAATATCAACATATCTATCACTCTATAAATAATATATTTTGGTTGCCTATGGAGAACAAGACAAAACTTAAGTGAGCTTTCCATTGTGGTTCAAGTCTAATATACAAAGTCTAATCCAATATACCATTAATACAAAGAGTCTTCTATACCTTAATTTATTTTAAATTTCTACTTGCTATTGTATTTTATGTTTCAGTGTACATTAAGGAAATATTTTATCACAACTGGGATATATATTGAATACCTCAATGCTACCATTTGTACAATTGTTATTTTACTTTGATGTTCAAGTTGCTGGGCATAGGCAAATCCAAATTATTTTTTATGGCTAAAAATATAAGTGATGGTTATTGAAATGACTAGCGTGTCAAAATGTCACATGTACAAAATGTCACATGTACAAAATGTCATGGTGATATGGTTTGGCTCTGTGTCTCCACCCAAATCTCATGTCAAATTGTAATCTTCAATGTTCAGGGAGGGACCTGGTGGGAGGTGATTGGATCATGGAAGTAGTTTCTAATGGTTTAGCACCATCCCCTTAGTGGTGTTTCATGGTAGAGTTCTCAAGAGACCTGGTTGTTTGAAAGTGTATAGTATCTCCCCCTTCGTTCTGTCACCATGTGAAGATATGCTTGCTTCCTCTTCACCTTCTGCCATGATTGTAAGTTTCCTGAGGCCTCCCAGCCATGTTTCCTGTACAGCCTTGGGAACCATGAGCCAATTAAGCCTCTTTTCTTTATAAATTACCCAGTCTCAGGTAGTTCTTTATAGCGATGTGAAAATGGACTCATACACACAGTTAATTCTAAAATGAGATGTTAATAGTAAGTGGATAGAAAATGATTCATGAATAAACCTGTCTTCAACAAACTTAGTCAAATCAGGATAACAATAATCCAGTGTAGAAAAGGATAAGAGCTATAGCAAGGGTATACACTGAAGAAAATCAAACTAATTTCACTGCAAAGCATGGCTCCCTAGTATAATGAGATGGTTAAATTAAAAACTATTAGAGATCAACAAGTACTGGAAGAGATTTTCCCCTTATCCACATAAGGGCTCACCAAAGAGAATCATGTTCTTGTTCCTTCCTTGTTATATTATTCCTTATAGGAAAGCAGACTAAAAATGTAATCACACTTGAACAGACCCTTTTTTAAGATAATAACTGTCTCCAAGGATCATTAAATTCCTAAGAGAACTGTTGACAAGTGAATTTCTGTTCCCCAATCTAATCATTCTCTCTAGTAATTATATTGCCTCTCAATAGAATTCCTCTTCTCCTACCTCCCATAAGCTGTTTTGCCAGCATCCAAGCCCCCATTCTTTCCATAATCTCAAGATGGTATATAAGCTTCTGTACCTCATTGGGAAGTTGGGTCTTCATTCTGAAGGCCAAGAAGCTTGGTCTCCATAACCTAAAGTCCTGTGGAAATGTTTGAATATGTGAGTTTACTTTCAACCAGGAAGAATGGGCACATATCATGGAAAAGATAGTATTGAAGACGGATTCTTAAAAAAGGCTTTGTGCCTGTGCATGCTGGGGGAAAGTAAGGCAAAGTTAAGGGGCCTGGAGAGGGAGCTATGTTCTAGGAAGAAACAGACAGCATAAGCAAAGTTGTAGAAGGAGAGAATCAGGATGTGTTCCAAGGAAATAGCAAGTAATTTATATGTTAATTAGAACATAGGGTTGTATGACATGAGACAAATACAAGGAAAAAGGTGGACCCTGATAATAAGTGACTTGAATATATTGATTAGGAATTTTGACTTCTTTTGAAACCACCTTTGCAAAAATTATGACAGTGAAAGTAGTCTGTCTTAGAAAAATTACGACAGTGAAAAAAATCTGGCATATCTGACTTCATCTTGCTTCTAACCTCACAAGCTGTCTTTGTTCATTGCTGGGTGTGGGCCAAGCTAACTATGGGAGAAATTTTAGTTTATATTTAACTTTAAAACAAATATGATAATAGCCTCATCCTGAAATTAACTCACTCCTTGCCCAGGGACCAAAACTGCCTTTGTACAACCAATGAATTCACCACAAGGTTAGAATTGTGGTTCAGAAGACAAGTAGCCAGTGGTCATAAGATTTTTAACCTCTCCAGTTGCTCCTATAGATAATATGGCTATTGTAAAACCTAAGATCGATGTGTTAAAGCAAACCAAATATGGCCTGAGAAGGACTCCAAACTTCTATATTTTAGTCCTTGTGGATGAACTGCAACCTAACCCTAACTTGATAGGTAGACAAGATTGAAAACTTAACTGAGGAGTATGCACCAGTAACAACAGCTGAGTCTTGGCCACTCCCAGCAGCCATATTTCAACCAGTCACATACTGCTGAGTGTTTAAACTGTGTTCAAATAAGGCAAACGCTGAGCTGTAACCAATCCAGTTGTTTCTATACCTCACTTTTTAGTTCTGTATGTCACTTCCATCACTTTCTTTTTTTGTCTATAAACTTGTTCTGACCGTGAGGCATCCGTGGAGTCTCTCTGAATCTGCTATAATTCTGGGGACTGCCCAATTCACAAATCATTCATTGCTCAAACTCCTTTAAATTTAATTCGACTGAAGTTTTTCTTTTAACAGATGTTTGAGCTGTCTTTCAGACTTTGCATTCTGATGGACCAGCTGGCACCACTCCGATTGGTAGCCCATACAAAGAAACTGGTTCACCTATTCTTGTGACCCCCACCCAGGAACTGATTCAGCACAAGAAGACAACTTTGACCCCTGTGATTTCATCCGCAACCCAACCAGTCAACATTCTGCATTCCCTAGCCCTCTGCCTGCTAAACTATACTTGAAAAACCCTAGCCTCCAAATTTGGGGAGATGGATTTGAGAAACCTCTTCCATCCTTCTGCTTGGCTGGCCCTGCAATTATGAAGCTGTTTCTCTATTTCAACTCTTGCTGTTCTCAGTGTTGGGTTTTTCTGGGCAGTGGACAGGAACAACCTGTTGGGCAATTACACTTTCATTGATGACTCTTTAATGTTACTGCCCTATATTCAGTCAGTCACGAAATCTACATAAAACACTTAGCAGTTTGCCTGGAACAGAGCGAAAACTTCTTAAAACTAGTTGGTAATGTTTTATGTCTTGACCTGGTTAGTGGTTACATGGACATGCTTATTTTGTTCTAGTTCATCAAGCTGTACACTTACGGTATAAGCACTTTTCTGTATACATTTTATGCTTTAAAAATAGGATTTAAAAAAAGTTTAAGATACTGCTAAGAAATGATAGTGGATTAGGGCTGACCTAACCTTTGGATGCAGTAGTCTCTTGCCATAAATTATTATGCAAAAGGTCACTGATTACCTCCCAGAGAGTACCAAAACAAAAACAAAAACAAAAACAGAAAACCTATTCAATTAAGAGTTAATGAAACAATGAGTCTAACTATTACTAAAGTAATAATATTTAACTTTTGGTGTTAAAAAATAATCACTATAAATTCTTCTCTCCCCCAAGAAAGAGAAATTAACGTTTCAGCAAGATGTTTCAGCAAGATGCACAATGTTTATACTATAGACTTGTACACTCCTAAAGTATCTCCATATTTCCCTGAGGTTGTAATATCCCAATTTGTAAGCCTTTGATTGCTGTTTCTTGGCTTGTTTTCTAACCTAATCTGGATAACTCCCTTTTTCCCACTCCTCCATGCTCATTTCTGTTGTGCTTTATCCTCATGGGAAAACCGGTTTCTCCAAGTATTCCATACTAATTCATATCTTCACACCTTTTCACATGATGTTCATAATGTTCCATATCCACTCCCACTGCAGCCCTGCAGTGAACCTTATTCATCTGGAGATTTTTTCTTTTTTTCAATGTTGAAAATGAACTTTAAAGGGCTAAGAAACATGATCCTGTATATATCTCACTACTTCTTTTTTTTAAATTATACTTTAAGTTCTAGGGTACATGTGCACAACGTGCAGGTTTGTTTCAAAGGTATACATGTGCCACGTTGGTTTGCTGCACCCAGTAACTCGTCATTTACATTAGGTATATCTCCTTATGCAATCCCTCCCCCTGTCCCCCACCCCACAACAGGCTCTGGGTTGTGATGTTCCCTGTGCTGTGCCCAAGTGTTCTCATTGTTCAATTCCCACCTATGAGTGAGAACACGCAGTGTTTGGTTTTCTGTCCTTGTGACAGTTGCTGAGAATGATGGTTTCCAGCTGCATCCATGTCACTGCAAAGGACATGGACTCATCCTTTTTTATGACTGCATAGTCTCTCATGGTATTTATGTGCCACATTTTCTTAATCCAGTCTATCATTGATGGACATTTGGGTTGGTGTCAAGTCTTTGCTATTGTGAATAGTGCCGCAATAAACATACGTGTGTATGTGTCTTTATAGTAGCATCATTTATAATCCTTTGGGTATATACCCAGTAATGGGATCACTGGGTCAAATGGTATTTCTAGGTCTAGATCCTTGAGGAATCACCACACTGTCTTCCATGATGGTTGAACTAGTTTAATCTCCCACCAACAGTGTAAAAGTGTTCCTATTTCTCCACATCCTCTCCAGCATCTGTTGTTTCCTATTAATGATCATCATTCTAACTGGTGTGAGATGGTATCTCATTGTGGTTTTAATGTGCATTTCTCTGATGACCAGTGATGATGAGCATTTTTTCATGTCTGTTGGCTGCATAAATATCTTCTTTTGAGAAGTGTCTGTTCATATCCTTTGCACATTTTTTTGGTTGGGTTGTTTGTTTCTTGTAAATTTGTTTAAGTTCTTTGTAGATTCTGGATATTAGTCATTTGTCAGATGGGTAGATTGCACAAATTTTCTCCCATTCTGTAGGTTGCCCATTCAATTTTTCTTTGTTGTTTTACTGTGCAGCAGCTCTTTTTAGTTTAATTAGGATCCATTTGTCAATTTTGCTTTGTTGCCATTGCTTGGTGTTTTAGATATGAAGTCCTTGCCCATGCCCTCCATGTCCTGAATGGTTTTGTTTTAGGTTTTCTTCTAAGGTTTTTATGGTTTTAGGTCTAACATTTAAGTCTTTAATCAATCTTGAATTAATATGGTTTTGCCTAGGTTTTCTTCTAAGGTTTTTATGGTTTTAGGTCTGACATTTAAGTCTTTTTTTTTTTTTTCCTTTTTGTGGAGAACGGGGTCTCGCTATATTACCCAGGCAGGTCTCGAACTCCTGGGCTCAAGCTGTCCTCCCGCCTCTGCCTCCCTGAGAGCTGGGATTACAGGCGTGAGCCACCGCGCCCGGCCACATTTAAGTCTTTAATCAATCTTGAATTAATTTTTGTATAAAGTGTAAGGAAGGGATCCAGTTTCAGCTTTGTACTTATGGCTAGCCAGTTTTCCCAGCACTAATTATTAAATAGGGAACCTTTCCCCATTTCTTGTTTTTGTCAGGCTTGTCAAAGATCAGATGGTTGTAGATGTGTGGTGCTATTTCTGAGGTCTCTGTTCTGTTCCATTGGTCTATATATCTGTTTTGGTACCAGTACCATGCTGTTTTGGTTACTGTAGGCTTGTAGTATAGTTTGAAGTCAGGTAGCATGATGCCTCCAGCTTTGTTCTTTTGGCTTAGGATTGTCTTGGCAATGTGGGCTCCTTTTTGGTTCCATATGAACTTTAAAGTAGTTTTTTCCAATTCTGTGAAGAAAGTAATTGGTAGCTTAATGGAGATGGCATTGAATCTATAAATTACCTTGCACAGTGTGGCCATTTTCACAATGTTGATTCTTTCTATCCATGAGCATGGAATGTTTTTCCATTTGTTTGTGTCCTCTTCTTTTAGTTCATTGAGCAGTGGCTTGTAGTTTTCATTGAAGAGGTCCTTCACATTCCTTGTAAGTTGTATTCCTAGGCATTTTATTATCTTTGTAGGAATTGTGAATGGGAGTTCACTCATGATTTGGCTCTCTGTTTGTCTGTTATTGGTATATAAGAATGCTTGTGATTTTAGCACACTGATTTTGTATCCTGAGACTTTGTTGAAGTTGCTTATCAGCTTAAGGAGATTTTGGGCTGAGATGATGGGGTTTTCTAAATATACAAGCATGTCATCTGCAAACAGGAACAATTTTGACTTCCTCTTTTTCTTTCTTTCTCTTCCCTGATTTCCCTGGCCAGAACTTCCAACACTATGTTGAATAGGAGTGGTGAGAGAGGACATCCCTGTGTTGTGCCAGTTTTCAAAGGGAATGCTTCCAGTTATTCAGTATGACATTGGCTGTGGGTTTGTCATAAATAGCTCTTATTATGTTGAAATACGTTCCATCAGTACCTAGTTTATTGAGAGTTTTTAGTATGAAGGGCTGTTGAATTTTGTCGAAGGCCTTTTTCTGCATCTATTGAAATAATCATGTGGTTTTTATCATTGGTTCTGTTTATGTGATGGACTGCGTTTATTGATTTGCATATGTTGATCCAGCCTTGCATCCCAGGGATTAAGCCAACTTGATCGTGGTGGATAAACTTTTTGATGTGCTGCTGGATTCGGTTTGCCAGTATTTTATTGAGGATTTTTGCATCAATGTTCATCAGGGATAGTGGTCTAAAATTCTCTTTTTTTGTTGTTGTGTCTCTGCCAGGCTTTGGTATCAGGATGATGCTGGCCTCATAAAATGAGTTAGGGAGGATTCCCTCTTTTTCTGTTGATTGGAATAGTTTCAGAAGGAATGGTACCAGCTCCTCTTTGTACTTCTGGTAGAATTCAGCTGTGAATCCATCTGGTCCTGGATTTTTTTTAGTTGGCAGGCTATTAATTATTGCCTTAATTTCAGAGCCTGTCATTGGTCTACTCAGAAATTCAACTTCTTCCTGGTTTAGTCTTGGGAGGGTATATGTGTCCAGGAATTTATCCATTTCTTCTAGATATTTTAGTTTATTTCTGTAGAGGTGTTTATAGTATTCTCTGATGGTAGTTTGTATTTCTGTGGGATTGGTGGTGATATCCCCTTTATCATTTTTTTATTGCATCCATTTGATTTTTCCCTCTTCTCTTCTTTAGTCGTCCTGCTAACGGTCTATCAATTTTGTTGATCTGTTCAAACAATCAGCTCCTGGATTCATTGATTTTTTGAAGGGTTTTTGTGTCTCTATCTCCTTCAGTTCTGCTGTGATCTTAGTTATTTCTTGCCTTCTGCTAGCTTTGGAATGTGTTTGCTCTTGCTTCTCTAGTTCTTTTTTTTTTTTTTTTTTTTTTTTTGAGACAGAGTCTTGCTCTGTCTCCCAGGCTGGAGTGCAGTGGCACAATCCCGGCTCACTGCAAGCTCCGCCTCCCGGGTTCACGCCATTCTCCTGCCTCAGCCTCCCGAGTAGCTGGGACTACAGGCGCCCGCCACTGCGCCCGGCTAATTTTTTCTATTTTTAGTAGAGACGGGGTTTCACCATGGTCTCGATCTCCTGACCTTGTGATCCGCCCGCCTCGGCCTCCCAAAGTGCTGGGATTACAGGCGTGAGCCACCGCGCCCGGCTCTAGTTCTTTTAATTGTGATGTTAGGGTGTCAATTTCAGATCTTTCCTGCTTTCTCTTGTGGGCATTTAGTGCTATAAATGTCCCTCTACATACTGCTTTAAATGTGTCCCAGAGATTCTGGTACATTGTGTCTTTGTTCTCATTGGTTTCAAAGAACATCTTTATTTCTGCCTTCATTTCGTTACGTACCCAGTAGTCATTCAGGAGCAGGTTGTTCAGTTTCCACGTCGTTGAGCGGTTTTGAGTGCGTTTCCTAATCCTGAGTTCTAATTTGATTGCACTGTGGTCTGAGAAACAGTTTGTTGTGATTCTGTTCTTTTACATTTGCTGAGGATTGCTTTTCTTCCAACTATGTGTTCAATTTTGGAACAAGTGCGATGTGGTGCTGAGAAGAATGTATATTCTGTTGATTTGGGATGGAGAGTTCTGTAGATGTCTATTAGGTCCAGTTGGTGCAGAGCTGAGTTCAAGTCCTGGATATCCTTGTTAACTTTCTGTCTCATTGATCTGTCTAATGTTGACAGTGGGGTCTTAAAGTTTCCCATTATTATTGTGTGGGAGTCTAAGTCTCTTTGTAGGTCTCTAAGGACTTGCTTTATGAATCTGGGTGCTCATGTATCAGGTGCATATATATTTAGGATAGTTAACTTTTCTTGTTGAATTGATCCTTTTACCATTATGTAACGGCCTTCTTTGTCTCTTTTGATCTTTGTTGGTGTAAAGTCTGCTTTATCAGAGACTAGGATTGCAACCCCCGCTTTTTTTGCTTGTTTGTTTTCCATTTGCTTGGAAATAGAAAACATTTATTTTGAACCTATGTGTGTCTCTGCATGTGAGATGGGTCTCTGAATACAGCACACTGATGGGTCTTGACTCTTTATCCAATTTGCCAGTCTGTGTTTTTTGATTGTACATTTAGCCCATTTACATTTAAGATTAATATTGTTATGTGTGAATTTGATCCTGTCATTATGATGTTAGCTGGTTGTTTTTCCCATTAATTGATGCAGTTTCTTCCTAACATCGATGGTCTTTACAGTTTGCCTTTTTTTTTGCAGTGGTTGGTACAGGTTGCTCCTTTCCATGTTTAGTGCTTCCTTCAGGAGCTCTTGTAAGGCAGGCTGGTGTGACAAAATCTCTCAGCATTTGCTTGTCTATAAAGAATTTTATTTCTTCTTCACTTATGAAGCTTAGTTTGGCTGGATATGAAATTCTGAGTTGAAAAAAATTCCTTTTTTAAGAATGTTGAATATTGGCCCCCACTCTCTTCTGGCTTGTAGGGTTTCTGCCAAGAGATCTACTGATAGTCTGATGGACTTCCCTTTGTGGGTAACCCGACGTTTCTCTCTGGCTGCTCTTAACATTTTTTCCTTCATTTCAGCTTTGGTGAATCTGACAATTATGTGTCTTGGGGTTGCTCTTCTTGAGGAGTATCTTTGTGGTGTTCTCTGTATTTCCTGAATTTGAATGTTGGCCTGTCTTGCTAGGTTGGGGAAGTTTTCCTGGATAATATCCTGAAGAGTGTTTTCTAACTTGGTTCCATTCTCCCCGTCACTTTCAGGTATACCAATCAAATGTAGATTTGGTCTCTTCATATAGTCCCATATTTCTTGGAGGCTTTGTTCATTTCTTTTTACTCTTTTTTCTCTAAACTTCTCTTCTTGCTTTATTTCATTAATTTGATCTGCAATCACTGATACCCTTTCTTCCACTTGATTGAATCAGCTATTGAAGCTTGTGCATGCATCACATAGTTCTCATGCCATGGTTTTCAGCTCCATCAGGTCATTTAAGCTCTTCTCTACACTGTTTATTCTAGTTAGCCATTTGTCTAATCTTTTTTCAAGGTTTTTAGCTTCCCTGTCATGGGTTCGAACATCCTTCTTTAGCTCAGAGAAATTTGTTATTACTGGTCTTCTGAAGCCTACTTCTGTCAGCTTGTCAAAGTCATTCTCCATCCAGCTTTGTTCCATTGCTGGTGAGGAGCTGCAATCTTTTGGAGGAGCAGAGGATCTCTGGTTTTTAGAATTTTCAGCTTTGCTGCTCTGGTTTCTCCCCATCTTTGTGGTTTTATCTACCTTTCGTCTTTGATGTTGGTGACCTACAGATGGAGTTTTGGTGTGGATGTCCTTTTTGTTGATGTTGATGCTATTCCTTTCTGTTTGGTAGTTTTCCTTCTAATAGTCAGGTCCCTCAGCTGTAGGTCTGTTGGAGTTTGCTGGAGGTCCACTCCAGACCCTGTTTGCCTGGGTATCATCAGCGGTGGCTGCAGAACAGCAAATATTGCTGCCTGATCCTTCCTCTGGAATTTCATCCCAGAGGGACACCTGCCTGTATGAGGTGTCAGTTGGCCCCTACTAGGAGGTGTCTCCCAGTTAGGTTACTTGGGGGTCAGGGACCCACTTGAGGAGGCAGTGTGTCTCTTCTCTGAGCTGAATCACCATGCTGGGACAACCACTGTTTTCTTCAGAGCTGTCAGACAGGGATGTTTAAGTCTACAGAAGTTTCTGCTGCTTTTTATTCAGCTATGCCCTGCCACCAGAGGTGGAGACTACGAAGCAGTAGGCCTTGCTGAGCTGAGGTGGGCTCCGCCCAGTTCTAGCTTCCCTGACTGCTTTGTTTACCTACTCAAGCCTCAGCAATGGTGGACACCTCTCCCCCTGCCATACTGCTGCCTCGCAGGTCAATTTCAGACTGCTGCGCTAGCAGTGAACAAGGCTACATGGGTGTGGGACCTGCCGAGCCAGGCGTGGGATATAATCTCCTGGTGTGCCATTTGCTAAGATCATTGGAAAAGCACAGTATTTGGGTGGCAGTGTCCTGTTTTTCCAGGTACTCTCACAACTTCCCTTGACTAGGAAAGGGAAATCTCCCAATCCCTTGTGCTTCCTGGGTGAAGTGACGCCCTGCCCTGCTTCCGCTCACTCTCTGTGGGCTGCACCCACTGTCCAACCAGTCCCAGTGAGGTGAACCAGGTACCTCAGTTGGAAATGCAGAAATCACCCGTCTTCTGCATCAGTCACAATGGGAGCTGCAGACTGGAGCTATTCCTATTCGGCCATCTTGGAACGGAATCTGGAGATCTTTTTATCATTGAGCATAAAGTTCCAGAAGCTGCACTTGGTGAGGATTCCTTAACTTTCCCAACCAGAATAAATTACTCCTCTATTGTATCACTTCTATTTCATGTACATATATCATATTTATGTACCTATATATCATATATATGGTATATATTTACCATATATTTCTCATATATATCATATATTTCTCATATATATCATATATATTTCTCATATATAATATATATATACACATACACACACCCCTCTACTATAAGAAATCAGTACTCTGACATATTTTGTTGTCATGTCAAATTCCCCTGCTAGACTGTGATGTAGATTGTCTAGAAAGACTGTCTGGAGCCCAAGAAACATCTGGGTGAAAAAGGAATTTAAAAATCTACCTACTGGATCTTTTCTTCTAGACTGTGAAGGTCTTAAGCAAGTTCTCCAGCAGGAAAGAGCCCCAACTAGGAACTTGTATAAAAGAAGGGGGGGCCTGGGCTGGTGACCTGGACTTCTTTGCACAGTGATGAAAAGAAAGCCTACTTCTGGTATATTCTGTATGTGAATATAGAAAAGTCCCAAAAGTCCCTCCTCACTCTGTCTTTCTAACATGGTGGACTGACTCTGAATGTAGGCTCACTCTTCCTTTGTGTCAGAACTACTGCAGTCACTGCAGAATTTTTATCAAAAGTGCCTTATGACAGTAAGACCTGTTTAGAACAACAATGCTGTGACACAGACTGAAACAATAGTGGCCGAAAAACAGAGGCTGCTGGAAGACTGGTTCCATTACTGTGTACTTTTATCACCTCAAAGCATTTGGAAGTAGGATTGGCTTTTAAAATTAAGTTCTCATGGTTTTGGGATCATTCAGTGAAGGAGGAGAGGCCTCAAGGGAAAAACATTGGTCTTCTGAGAATGCAATATTTTACCCTGAGGCAGTTTATTTTGAAAAATTGAGTTGTGACTTTCCCAAACCCTTAGCTCATGAGGTGGATTACACCAGCCATAGAATGAATAGTCATCAAAGATATTTTTTCACTTGAAGACTGCCAAGCCCAGATCTATGCTGGGAAAATTGCTCTGGAAAAAAAAAAAAAAAACTGTGTGGGAGTGGGTAAGAATAAAGAGAATAGGACTAGTTAGAAGGCTTAGTATGATTTCTGGTTAGAGATAATGGAAGCACTAAATGATGATAATCCAGAGGAAATGAATTGAAGGGAAAATAGGAGTTTCATAATTTGGAGAGAAGATTGACAGGTTCTAGACATTTATGAGATATATGGGGTAAGGGAGGAGTCCTAAGGTTCTTAGGTGTTTAGTCAGAGTAATAACACAAAAGGAATCACAAAAGGGAAGAATCAGTGTGGTAGAGAATATGTGATTCTGGAGTAGTATATAGGTTTGAAGTAGTAGAGATATAGATGTATACATATAGACTAGTTCAACACAGTGGTTTTCATAACTGGCTTTCATTAGAATCGCCTCGTGAGGTTATCTTTCCTTAAATGCAGCCATTTCTGCTAAAGCTGGAATTTTTATATTACAAGATAGATATACGAATAGATATATCATGATTGATTATGTAGATAATAGATTTTGATTTACTCACATTCTACAAACTGCTATTGAACATAATGCTATCATGAGCAGAAAGCAGTAGGGAGACAATGATTGAAAGCTAGCAGCACATATTAAAATAAAAGCTGTTTCTTGGGCAACATAGCTGTTTTGTGCCTCCTATGTTAATGATTTATAAAACTGGTAAATTTTATATAATAACTTCAGCACTAATGAGCATTCTGGTTGGGTAGAGAAGGGACAATAATAAGGAAACCTAATGAAATCAAATCTGGATTTGCTTGATTTTGTATCTATTTTATAGCCATACTTAAACAAAAATAAGTACAGGAAAAATTATCTCTCTATGTGACTGATAATTTATATAATTTATAGCTCCTAACTCTCCTTTTTATTTTTCATCAGAATACTTGTTTTAACAACACACTGTGAAAATTAGAAGTTTCTGAAGGCTACAACTCTTATGTGATGGTCAAAAGATTTTACAATTTTCCTGCTCAGATCTACTTAATCAGATTATCTCAAGGTAAGGACTTTAGAAACTAATAGAACAAGAAGAATCTGGAAATCACTGAATGAAGCTGTCAGAAGTCAGTGCAGGATAAATTTCAAGTCACTGATAAGATGGAAGGTAGGTGATAATACTAAAGAAGACAGAAAACAAAAACTTGGAGAAAAGCCTATATTTTCAGGTTCATAGATTTTTTTTTTTTTTTTTTTTTTTTGAGACGGAGTCTCACTGTGTTGCCCAGGCTGGAGTGCAGTGGCCGGATCTCAGCTCACTGCAAGCTCCCCCTCCCGGGTTCACGCCATTCTCCTGCCTCAGCCTCCCGAGTAGCTGGGAGGGACTACAGGCGCCCGCCGCCTCGCCCGGCTTAGTTTTTTGTATTTTTTAGTAGAGACGGGGTTGTGGGGTTTCACCGGGTTAGCCAGGATGGTCTCGATCTCCTGACCTCATGATCCGCCCGTCTCGGCCTCCCAAAGTGCTGGGATTACAGGCTTGAGCCATCGCGCCTGGCCAGGTTCATAGACTTTTTAAAAACCAGATTGCTGTGTACAATTTTTTAATTGTTGGGAGGGAGTCAGAAGAGATGGTGCCAGGTACAGGTGTGTTTACTTTGGCAGGAGAGACTGCTTCTCTACTATGCTTACAGTACAGGCCAGTGTGAATTCATATTGTGATCTTTGTCTACAGAACTCAAAGAGGGCTTGGACAGAGGTGGAGGAAGAAGGAGTTGCGACTGCTCAGCTATATTGACAGCAGGACTGTGTGTAGGTCTTACTTTCACTGGTAGTGAATGTAGGTCATCCCTGGCACAGGTTGTGTTGCGAAAAGCAAAAACAAGCTTTCAGGGAAGATTCAAGATAGGAGTGGTAAGTGCGCCCTCTTTAGGTTGTGCAGGATCAAAGGAAGATCCTGGCAATTGATAAGTATTTAGAAAGGATTTATAGAATGAATAAATGAGCAAATTAAGTGTGCCTTAGAATCTTTGTGCCTCATTTTTCTCACTGGGTTGTTTTGGGGAGAAGGAATGAAGTTGCTCTAGCTATAATACGAATAATTGTTAGATAAAATAGTACTTTATTGATATATGATTACTTTTACTTTTTAGGTTTCTGAAGATCACAGAACTTAACTAAAACAACATTTTTGTCATAAGCAATTAAGATTTAAGCATTACTCTAGACTTAGAGAATTATTTTTGGTGTAAAGCAGGTAAATTGAGTAAAGATGCAGCATAATTTCTGATCTAGTGAAGAGAAAGATAAAATTGCTGGCTATCTGCAAGTAATTTAATGACCAAACTGAGATCTAAATTTGATATTTGAAAAAAAAATTTGAATTTCTCTAAAAACCAACATATGTTAAATGAATGCAAGGCAGTTAGTTTACAGGGTTATTTTAAAATAAGTAGTTTTTCACATTTATCAATTATCCTCAAAATTGTCCTCTAGGGAAAGCAAGATCTGTGTGATTTATCCTTATTTTATAAATGAGGAAACTGAGGCTTAAGTTCAGAGATTTACTTGCTGAAGATTACCAAACTAGTTATTTTGGATCAGCAACTTGGCTTACTTCAGGTAAAAGCTCTATCCTGATTACACACTGACTTGCTTTGGGATGTGGAATGCAGGTAACTCATCATGAGTCAAGGAAGGAAGAAGGTTCTTTCAGAAAGTTTCAACTATGACAGATGAAGGCAAAAAAAAAAATATAGAAGGTCAACATGTTCTTGTTTTGAAAGTGCATTTCCTGTTTTTAGCACAATTATCCCTTAGTATGCTTCATTTATCATAAAGATATAATGTTAAAGGATTAATAACTAACAGTCTGGAATCTCTTGAGAATTGGCAGCAAATTTATGACATACTCAATCCAGAAGAATTTTACGGTTTTAAGGGATCCAGATGTAGTTTCAGAATTAGGGAATGAAATAAAATCTAAAGTTTAACACTCACAAGAGAAATAACTGATGTTGGGGACTGTCATGCTATCTTCTATTTAAAGGTAACTGCCTCGTAGTAGAAAATATGATTATCTTTTTTTTTTTTTTTTTTTTGAGACAGAATTTGGTTCTGTGGCCCAGGCTGGAGTACAGTGGCACAATCTCAGCTCACTGCAACCTCCGCCTCCCGGGTTCAAGCAATTGTTTTGTCTCAGCCTCCTGAGTAGCTGTGACTACAGGCGTGCACTGCCACGCCCGGCTAATTTTTTTTTGTATTTTAGTAGAGACGGAGGTTCACCGTGTTGCCCAGGCTGGTCTCGAACTCCTGAGCTTAGACAATCTGCCCGCCTCAGCCTCCCGAAGTGTAGGATTACAGGCGTGAGCCAACATGGCTGGCCAAACATTGGATTATCTTAATGCCTCATGTGATCACCAAATATTAAACCTATATGAGTCTTTGTATTTTCTTTAGAACAGCAACTCTCTATGACATAAATTCAAAGTGTGCTTGGTGGCTCATTTAAATTCAGAGTCAATGTGATTCTTCAGAAACTTTAAAGATTAAATGAGCCTGAGAGACTGATAAATCACTTCTGTTATAAATCATATCTTAAGACATTAGATAGAAAGGTTGTAGAAAGCCAGATTCTCAAACATTTCAGTAATTCTGCAATTAAACTTTTTTCTAAGGTGTCCTGGTACTAAGTACAATAAGATGAGGGCATGTTTCAGGATATATCTGAAATATTAGAAAGTTATGTAATTTGTGTGTTGAATGATTACAAAGATAAGTAGTGTTTAATTTGAAATCCTGCTATATAGACAATAGTTTATGTTCTAGACTAAAAAACAGAAATCAGTCCTACTGTTTTTGTCTCATACTGGAAATAAACTTATTTTATTCTAAAGCAGAGGTATAGGGAAAGTACAAATGATCCACCAAAAGATCTTGGGATGACTACAGATCTGTGTGTTTGTGTGTGTATGTGAGTGTGTGTGTATCAAAATCTGACCATAATAATGGTTGCTAAACTATTAGTATCAGAAGACCAGTTTAAAATGTATTTTAAATCTAAGAGAAAAATTATAATTAATTCTTAGTTTTATTTATTTGCATATACAAGTGGTAAACATCTGGAAAAGATTAAGAATTTTGTATATTTTATTAAAAATGGAAATTATAAATGATGAGCATGGTTAATATTTTCTGCTTTCTGTTACTAAACAGACTTCCCATTTATTAAGAGGTTATAGGAGCGCATTGAATTAATTCATAACACAGGAATGAAAGACAGGCTACAATTGGATCTTTTGAATTTCATATACAACTTGTAATCTTACAAAATCGCATTATATGTAATAAAGCAAAATTCCTATTTAAATAAATGATTTTTTTTAAAGAGATGGGGTCTTTCCATATTCCCCAGGCTAGTCTTGAACTCCTAGCCTCAAGAAATCCTTCATTTTGGCCTCCCAAAGTGCTGAAATTACAAGCGTGAGCCACTGCGCCTGGCTGGAGAAATGGATATTAAAATTGGGCTTTAAAAAATCAATTATTGTGGTGTCTCACACCTCTAATCCTAGCATTTTGGGAGACCAGGTGGGTGGATCACTTGAGGTCAGAAGTTTGAAACCAGCCTGACCAACATGGTGAAACTCTGTCTCTACAAAAAATACAAAAAAGTTATCCAGGTGTGGTGAAGGGTGCCTGCAATCCCAGCTACTCGGGAGGCTGAAGCAGGAGAATTGCTTGAACCCAGCAGGAGGAGGTTGCAGTGAGCCAAGATTATGTCACTGTACTCCAGCCTGGATGACACAGCAAGACTCCATCTCAAAAAAAAAAAAAAAAAAAAATCAATGATCATTTAATATTTTGGATTCTAAACTATAATTTCTAAACAGTTAAAAATTTTTCTTTGTTTAGATTTTACTCAGATATTAGGGAGTATTATTAAATATATAAATTCAAACTTTTTATGAATTCCAAGAAAATAAAATTATTTTGATGGCTAAAAAATTATATGCAAAGCTAATGGGAAAATAAAATGGTACAGTCACTTTGGAAAATTTTCTAATGGTTCCTCAAAAGGTTAAACATAGATTTGCCATATAAACCAGTAATTCCATTCCTATGTACATACCCAAGAGAAATAAAAAACATATTGTGTTAGTCCGTTTTCACACTGCTATAAATAAATAGGTGAGACTGGACAATTTATAAGAAAAGAAGTTTAATTGGCTCACGGTTCTACAGGCTGTATGGGTTCAATAGCGGCTTTTGCTTCTGGGGAGGCCTCAGGAAACTTGCAATCCTGGCGGAAGGCAAAGGGAAAGCCAGCACTTTACATAGCTGAAGCAGGAGGAAGAGAGAGGGGGAAGGTGCTATACCCTTTTAGACAACCAGATCTTGTGAGAACTCACTCACCATCACAAGAAAGGCACTGAGGGGATGGTGCTAAACTATT
Source organism: Papio anubis (assembly GCF_008728515.1). Classification (NCBI taxonomy): domain Eukaryota; kingdom Metazoa; phylum Chordata; class Mammalia; order Primates; family Cercopithecidae; genus Papio; species Papio anubis. The sequence goes on along the minus strand of NC_044979.1, from coordinate 82,776,153 downwards.
CGTGAGAACTCCACCCCCATGAATCAACCACCCCACCTCCAACATTGAGGATTACAATTGCACATGTGATTTGAGTGGGGACATAGAGCCAAACCATATCACATATGTCCACACAAAAATTTGTATATGAATGTTCATAGTACCATTGTTCATAATAACCCAAAAGTGGAAACAATCCAAATGTTCATCAGCTGATGAATGAATAAACAAAATGCGGTGTATCTGTACAAAGTAATATTATTTGGCAATAAAAAGAACTGAAATACTGATGCATGCTATAACATGGGTGATGCTTGGAAACATTATGCTAAGTGAAAGAAAGTCACAAAGGATCAAATGTTGTATGATTCTAAATCGTATGTATGTACGACTCCATATAAATATTGTATGATTCCATATATACATATATATATATATATGGATGCCTGGTATAGGCAAATCCATAGAGACAGAAAATCTATGAATGGTTGCCTAGGGCTGGGAAGGAGGAGAGTTAAGAAAAAATGGGAAGTGACTGCTAATGGGTGTGAATTTTCTTTTTAGTGTACTAAAAATATTCTAAGACTGATTTTGATGATACTTCCACAATTCTGTGAATACACCAAAAATCACTGAACTGGGGGGAAGAAAAGCAAAAGCAGTCTCTCAAAACTAAATGGCTTCTACCAGTAAACCATGTTTCTTTAAAAAGACTTGCACACCTGCCCATGTACAAGGAATTTTAAATCTTGCACATGTCTACAGGTTAAAAAATTTTTTGCAATACTTTAGCTCTTCAAGATATATATGTAGGTTATTATTCATGTCATGTTTAGGAGAACTGAATTTTGATTGAATTTGTTACAGTTTTTTTACTTCAAAGGAAAAAGATCACCAGGCATCAATAGATCTCACTGAGTTTTTACATCAAAATATCCAGTTATCTGAAGGGTAAGATTTGCTGACTTGCAAACAATTAGCATATACTAACTGATTATCTCCTGTGTCATGTGCAAGACTTCACAAGGAACAACAGAATGCCTTTGAGGGGTTCAGTTTAGGTTAGGATTGTGTCCATTATGTTTTCACATCACAAATAATTCCATTCCAAATAAAGTAGAAAAATTGCACTGCTACAACATCAAAGAAGAGAACTAAACAAAGATTAAGCAAAGGTATTTGGCAACACATTGTGCTAGCGCATGGAAATGCAAGTCTCCACTTTGGCAGTGGTGTTTGCATACATTCCAGTCCAGGCTAAACATTAAGACTCCTTACCAAACTGAACACCATGTGACTGGTGAAGCTTCAGCATAAACACAGACAGTGTTATGTATATAGATTCACTTTACAACCTGATATTTATGTCGTGGAAATTAAATATGCATTTGTACAAAGATTGAATATATCAGTACATACGCATAATATTTGGAGACTGCCTTCTTGCCAGCACTGTACTGGACTCTGGAGAATTATAAACACATGACTATATCCTAGCTATTTTTAAAAACATGCAAAATAAATACAATATGTCTTTAATCATTGTCATCATGTATCTCACCACATATTATTTTTCTTCATAATTTTAACCCTAAGCACACTACAAATTATTTAATTGATACATAGGAACACTAAAATTTAAATTTGCTTTTTTTCTGTTGTGCTTTTTCTATACACATTATTCTAAGTGACTTAAAAGGGCCCAGATTTCTCTTTTTCCATCCTAAGGATCTCTGAGAACAAATCATTTCATATATAGAAGGGAGAAAATGTTGTTGGCCTTTTCTTAAATTTTTGATGTTTCCAAAATTATTTGTGAAAGCCACTTGGGGGACTCTTCTGAGATGGTGGAACTTTCTGCTTTATCCACTAATGTCCTAGAACCACAGCCTTCATTGAGATCAGAATTAGAAGTGACTATAAGGAAAGATCATTTTTTTTTTTCCATGAAACCCTCAAATCCAACACTCTGTTCTGTGTGTATATGTCAGGGATCCTAGCTGCCAACAAATGAAATCAATTCTGGTTAATAAGCAGAAAGGAATCTTAAAAAGATGTTAGGGAGCCCTCTGAATCTGCTCGGGGGCCAGAGAGCCAGGCTCAGAGCCTGCACAATCAAGAACAATATTCTAACTTAACCATTGATTAACTGCCAGCAAAGACATACCTGCAGCCATTGTTGGGCAATGCCACCATAGACTGGTACTTCTGAGGATGAGCCCTGGACAAGACTGCCAGAGCCTCGGCCATGGGCACCTCCATAAACTGGGCACATCCACCACCGTCCTCACCAAAGTAGATCCCATTGCGCCAGTGTCCCTGGCTCCAAATTTAAGCCTGATATGCTTGCATTTGACAGGTGGTATTTAGGCCCCATGCTTGTGCCCCCCACCCAACCCTTACCACTAACTGCAAGGACAGAGGGGAACACTGGCTTCTAAGTTCTTTGTAGGAGATGGGCTGTCAAAAAGTAGAGAAAATGTGGGCGAAAGAGCTGGATGACCTAACAGTCTAAAATATTCAATGAAATATGTAAAATCCCACATTGCTTTTTAGGTGACTTAGCTTTTTGTGAACAAAATCTTTCCTTGCACTGAGAACATAACTTCTAAGATAGATGGAGAGGATGTGAGAAGGGGGTTTGAATTAACGATTCTTTCCCAACCATGTTATTCCCTTACTCAAAATTCTTCTTTTTTCTTATGTGTAAATTTCAGCAACATAGAATTTCAATTCCTGGAGTATGAGATTTTATGATAAATTTTGTGGTAGAAAATTTGAAAAAGAGAAAATAAGGACAATTGAAAATCTGACCAAAGAGGCAATGTGTCTCTGCCTTCCTCATGGGCCTGGAATGCTGCTGGAAATAACTTAATTATCCACCCATAGTCATTGAAACTTTTACAAAGGTATGGTTATAAAACACATCTGGGCTCTCAGCATCACCTGCCACCCCACCTTGCCTCCACTTTTTTCTTTCTTTTGAAATATCCTTCTCTCCATAGTGGTTATTACTTAAACCTTTCTTATTTGCCTCACATGTTCAAATACAGCATGTCCTTTCTCATTCAGCAGATAATCATACCTCCTCAAACTTTGTGGCACCCTTCTTTTCTCCAGTGACACTGGAAGTGAAGAGCCATCTGCCTGAGGCTTATCTTGCTCCAGTGCCTAGATCTATCTACCCCTGCCCTCCTATTTAAAACTTTCAGCTGCGTTCTGAAACTTTACATTTGTGCTAGTTATTTCCCTGCAGCATGTAAATATTTTCAAGGCTTTTACATTCTTAAAAAAAAAAAAAAAATCTTTCTGCAACCCCAGATCCCGCTGTACTTACTGGGCTTTCCATTGCCATTACTGCCAAACATTTTAAAGAACGAGTGTTTCCTGTACTAGCTTTTTCTGTTACTTTGCTGAATCCACGAATATTTCTGGGATTTTTATCTTTCTTGATTACTCAGCAGCGTTGACAATACTGACACCTTCTTCTCTTTTTCCTGGATTTCTTTCTTTCTTTTTTTTTTTTTGAAAGGGAGTTTTACTCTTGTTGCCCAGGCTGGAGTGCAATGGTGCAATCTCTGCTCACCACAACCTCTGCCTTTCAGGTTCAAACGATTCTCCTGCCTCAGCCTCCTGAGTAACTGGGATTACAGGCATGCGCCATCACGCCCAGCTAATTTTGTATTTTTAGTAGAGATGGCGTTTCTCCGTGTTGGTCAGGCTGGCCTCAAACTCCTGACCTCAGGTGATCCACCCGCCTCGGCCTCCCAAAGTGCTGGGATTACAGGAGTGAGCCACCGTGCCCGGCTCTTTTTCCTGGATTTCTTTCTCCAGTCTTTTCTTTCTCCCCTCCTCCCTTGTCCTCTTCCTCTCAGGCTCCTTTGCGGGTTTTATTTTCCCAATTGTTTACCTGTCTGAGTTCATTTTGACTGCTACAACAGAATATTATAAACTGGTTGACTTATAAACAACAGAAATTGATTTCTTACAGTTCTGGAGGCTGGAACATCCAAGTCTAGGTGCTGGCAAATTCAGTATCTGCTGAGGGCCCACTTCCTGGTTTATAGACCCCTGTCTTCTCCCTGTAACTTCAGATGGTGGAAGAAATGACAGGTCTCTTTCAGACTCCTTTTATAAGGGCACTCTAAAGGGTTAAAGTCAAGGGTGTATAGCTCAATGATTTGTCACAAAGTGAGAACCCCCTAGATCTCTGCAGTGTTGTATTTTTGGGGTTTGTGTATATGTGTGTATTCTATTTTATGGTTTTTTTTGTTTTGTTTTGTTTTACAATACCATGTGTATGGGTTGAATTGTGCCCTCTAAAAAGATTTGTCCATGTCCTAATTATCAAAAACCAAATATGTCCTCATTTAGAAAAAAGATTTTTTCAGTGCGATTACATTAACAGTTTTGAGTTAAGATCATCCTGGATTAATCGGGTGGGGCCTAAATCCAATCACAAGTATCTTTATAAGAGAAGACACAGTGAAAAAGGACATAAAGGAGTCAGAGATTGGAGTTAAGATGCCGCAAACCAAGGAATGCCTGGAACCACCAGAATCTGAAAGAAACAAGGAAGAACTTTCCCCTAGAGCCTTTGTAGGAAATGTGTTCCTGAAGACACCAGGATTTTGAACTTCTGGCCTCCAGAACTGTGACAGAATAAATTTCTGTTGTTTTAGACTACCAAGTTTGTTAGCACATTCCTGGGAAACTAATACAGCATGTATAATCATTATGACAGCAATAAAGTAAATATTATTAAATTACAAGATTTGCAGTCCTCCTCCTCCCCCTACCTTCTAAGGAGGCAAGCAGCCTTTGCCAGCTGAGTGAACTTCTGATTGTTGTTGTGTCCTTGATCATGATGAAGGGTGGAATTGAACTGGAAGCTAAGGATTAAACTCTTGATTTTTTATTTTTTTTTAATCTTGCCCAAATTCCTATATAAGGGGTCTGGGGCGTCATGCCCTCAGATGGGTTTTATTTTACCCTATATACCATGATTTACTTTCCAACCTGACTCTGGTGTAACATTACAAGACAAAGAAGAAAATCAAAATATTTTACCCCAAAACTTGTTTCTTTGCCATATTTTGAAATGGCCCTGCAAAGCTGTTCTTTGTGGGGGAAAAATTGCATCTGTAAAGAATCTCTATTAACATAGCTAGATCTTTTTCTTCCAGACCCTCCCAATCCTAAAGAGATTAACTAAGATCTGAATAGGAAACATTTGTCATGTATTGTCTCTAAGGGCAGCCACTTCAGAAGAACTTTGGTCTCCATGATCTTTATCTTAACCTGAACATTCCCTTTGTATCAATCCCAGATCTTTAGACAAACTCAACCAATTGTCAACTAGAAAATGTTTAAATTCACCTATAGCCTGGAAGCCACCCCACTTTGAGTTGTTCTGCCTTTCTGGACCAAATCAACATATTCCTTAAATGTATTTGATTGATGTCTCATGTCTCTCTAAAAATGTACACAGTCAAGCTATGCCGGGACCACCTTGGGCACATGTTCTCAGGATTTCCTGAGGGCTGTGTCACAGGCCATGGTCACTCATATTTGACTCAGAATAAATCTGTTCAAATATTTTAAAGAGTTAGACTCTTTTCCTCAACAAAGTCTAGTATAATGAGGGTGGGATATGAATGAAGAAAAAGATAGAAAAAATGAGCAGCTTCAGTGAAGAACAGAACATCTGGGGGAAGGCTTGCTCTGGGTTCCAGCCCCAGCAGCCAATTTACCAGGGAGTAATACATGAGACCCAAACATTGTGTCTGGAATTGGTTCCTTCCAGTGGGTTCTTGGTCTCACCAACTTCAAGAGTGAAGCTGCGGACCCTCGTGGTGAGTTCTTAAAGATGTTGTATCTGTAGTTTGTTCCTTCAGATATGTCTGGAGTTTTTTCCTTCCAGTGGGTTCGTGGTCTTGCTGACTTCAGGAGTGAAGCCGCAGACCTTCGCAGTGAGGGTTACACCTCTAAAGGTGGCACGTCCGGAGTTGTTTGTTCCTCCCAGTGGGTTCATGGTCTCACTGCCTTCAGGAGTGAAGCTGCAGACCTTTGTGGTGAGTGTTACAGCTCATAAAGTTAGTGCGGACCCAAAGAGTGAGCAGCAGCAAGATTTATTGCAAAAGAAGGAAGCTTTCACAACATGAAAGGGGACCCAAGCGGGTTGCTGCTGGTGGCTCAGGTGGCCAGCTTTTATTCCCTTATTTGGCCCCACCCACATCCTGCTGATTGGTCCATTTTACAGAGTGCTGATTGGTCCATCTTAACAGAGTGCTAATTGGTGCGTTTACAAACCTTTAGCTAGACAGAGCAATGATTGGTGCGTTTACAATCCTTTAGCTAGACAGAAAAGTTCCCAAGTCCCTACCTGACCTGGAAGCCCAGCTGGCTTCACCTCTCAACATGACAATATCTCTTCTCTGACATTTTAATTGTGTTAATTTTCATTTGATATCAGTGAGTGAGGCCAGCATGAGCATCAAATACCCATATGCAACAATCTGTACACATCTGAAAACTCCAAGGCCGCATGTGGTGTACTCTGTGTAAAGTGGGGAACTAGATATTTTGCATAGGGCAGTCCATGGTCAGGATTTGCCACTGTGCCATTTTAGCCAGCCACTGTGGCTATTTCAAGACACTAAATATGACTCAGACTAGGGACAGTGATTTGTACTCTGTTTACCTGTGATATTTGTCTCTAGGTTAAATATGCTATATGAGTTATGTAAGCCATTTTCTTCCTCTGAATGACTATGGATATACTTATCCTGTGACTTATTTCCTTCATTAATATAAAGCCATCATGGTGGCTTTAGATATCCAGGCCAAAATGGCACCTGATGTTTGGAAGACTCTTTATCCTAACTTCAGGCATCACTAGTTAAGGGAATCTCCTGCTTTGATGGACAAATCTAGCTACATGATTTCTGGCTTCTGGTTTTTGAAGGTGCTGTTCAAATAAAGCCAAGTCTGTATTTACCTGTCTATTGTTTACCAGCTCATAGAGACATAGGTTAGGTCCATGGACAAATGCGTGGTCAATGGTGCTTTTAAAAAACATAAATAGGGCCAGGCTCACGCCTGTAATCCTAGCACTTTGGAAGGCAGAGGAGGGCGGATCATGAGGTCAGGAGTTCAAGACCAGCCTGGCCAACATGGCAAAACCCCATCTCTACTTAAAATACAAAAAATCAGTGAGGCGTGGTGGTGGGCGCCTGTAATCCCAGCTACTCAGGAGGCTGAGGCAGGAGAATCGCTTGAACCCAGAAGGCGAAGGTTGCAGTGAGCGGAGATCATGCCACTGCACTCCAACCTGGGAGACACTGTGCGAGACTCCGTCTCAAAACAAAAAACAAAAACCATAAATAGTTATGTCACTGCCTTTCACCCATCTGAATTTGTATGCTGAAAAATACAACAGCCATTCATAACACTATACATTCTACAGCAATTACAATTTCTACTTGTAATATTCCATGAGTTCCCCAACTTTACTGATAACTCTAATGCTATCTGTATCTAAAATAAATGATAGGATGGATATCAATACCTTGAGGACTCCTTCCCACAGCAGAGGGTGCAGCCCCAAGCTAGAGAGGAAGATTATACAAGAGAGTCTTGGCATCACCTTTTAGTACAACCACGTTCCCCAAGCACCTGGCCCCTTCAAAATAATGGAGATAATCAAACAAGTTCAGTTGCCTCCCTTTCTTGTTTCATTGTATCCTCTGAACTCTGCCATAAACTCCATTACGGATGCCAAAACTCTAAAATGTGGAACAACATTGTTTCTCTGAAGGTATTGTGTTATTGAAGAATCCAGGCTGAGGTTCATTGGAAAGGGAATGCATCAGGAGAGATTTTTACCTACATAGCATCTTTGGTATGTCAATACTCCAGTGAAACCCTGCCCACATTCACCTCTTCCTTTGACCTTTCTAAGGAGTTAAGGGTCCTGCTCTATCATTCTCACTACTATTCCAGTTAAAGCTCATCAGTTCCCTGGGAGGTGAGATCTGACAAAATATATTCCATCTAAGGATCACAAGCTAATGACAATGTCAGATAATTAGGAAAACTCAAATTTGTGCATTCTTGTTTACTGTTTACCTAGAAGTTGGCATTAGCCAGAATGATTTGGATAACATCAACATTAGTTTTACTTCATGAATTATTAAAAGCTTAGATTGAGTCTTAGTAGACTTGCAGGGATATTTTAATTCAGTATTGTTTGCAATCAGCACAGAAATAATGGAAAACAATTTATGATGAGACATTTTTAGTAAAGGTGTCATTTTTATTGTAATAACACTAAAAATCTCTCTAAATAATATGGAGTTTGTCATGTTAACTAAATTAAAGCATCAATTTTTTACAGGCAACAGAAAATATGACTACTGAATTATTTTTCCTATATTAAGAGAAAAGTATGTTAGAAATTATCATCTGAATAAAAGGAGACATGATGAAATGCATGCAAATGCCATAGTCAATTATAAACTAGAAATAACATCTTAATAAGGGATTGATGTTGTCAAATAATACTTGGCTGCTTTCACGTCAATATGAAAAAGAAAAAAACACAGGCTGCAAAGATCCAAGGGAAAATGATACCTCTGATTTGTCTTCCATGATTTCATTATACAAGGAAATTGCTAAACAGTATCTTCGTTTTTTTACCAATGCAAAAAACATATATATATATATATACACATTAAAAATTCATGTCCAGGTGCGGTGGCTCATGCCTGTAAATCCCAGCACTTTGGCAGACCAAGGCAGGTGGATTTCCTGAGTCCAGGAGTTCAAGACCAGCCTGGACAACATGGCAAAACCCCATCTCTACACAAAAAATTAGCTGGGCGTGGTGGCACGCACCTATAGTCCCAGCTCCTCAGGAGACTGAGGTGGAAGGATTGCTTAAGCCCAGGAGGCAGAGGTTGCAGTGAGCAGAGATCCTGCTACTGTACTCTAGCCTGGGCAACAGAGTGAGACCCTGTCTCAAAAAAAAAAAAAAAAAAAAAATCCTTTAGTACACACATGTATGCATTTTTGTTGATTATCTACCATGGAGTGGGATTTCTGGATTGTAGGATATGTGTATGTTCATTTTAGTAGAAAGTACAAAAACTGTTCAAAGCCATTGTATCAATTTATACTTCCCCGGTAGTAGATGTAAGCTCCAGTTTCACTACATCCTCTCCTGTATTTTTACTTGGCATTACCAAGTAAAATATTTGATTTTAGTCATTTCCTAATGAATATTAAAGTTGAGCCACTTTTTACAGGTTTTTTTCTTTTTTCTTTTTCCCCTGAGATGGAGTCTCGCACCGTCACCCGGGCTGGAGGGCAGTGGCACAATCTCGGTTCGCTCCAACCTCCACCTCCCGGGTTAAAGCGATTCTCCTGCCTCAGCCTCCCGAGTAGCTAGGATTAAAGGCGCTCGCCACCACGCCCGGCTAAGTTTTTGCATTTTTAGTGGAGACGGAGGTTCACTATTTGGTCAGCCTGGTCTCGGACTCCTGACCTCGTGATCCACCCGCCTCGGCCTCTCAAAGTGCTGGGATTACAGGCATCAGTCACTGCACCCGGCCTTTTTATAGGTTTAATGGCTACTTTTCTGTAAGTTTTTGTGAAGTGCATTTATAAGCCAGTTTTTTTCTCTGAGATGTCTGTTTTATCCAAGAGCAAGAACACAGTGGAATGAATGATTATTCTACATTCAAGGCCAGTTCAAATGAATTAGGTTTAAAATAAATGTTCAGTGTTTTCCTTTCAGTCCAAAGTAATTATTTACTTATTTTTTCAGCAGAAGGGCTTGTGTCACTATACAATAGTATAAATTCACAGTATGCAGCTTTGGAGAATGACTGGGACAAGAATTGCTTCATGACTGAATAAGGAGTTAAGTGGACAGATGTTTTATGTTTATAGTGTGTTCCTAACCATTACTGGACGCCAAAACATTATTCAAAATACAATGTGAAGGCCATTCTCTTTACCAGAACTGCTAGAAATAAGTGGTGGGAAACATTATTTGATAAGCTACCTAAGATGAGATGAGAACACTGAGGACTGTGCTTGAGAAAATACGGAGGATCTAAATGGCTCACCAAGGCTCTCCAGCACCAAGAGGTAAACGCAGGACTTCTGTTTGACTGAGTTGAGTATGAATTTCTTGAATCAGAGAGAAAAGATGAGGCTGACCTCTGCTAACAGTAGTCTCCCTGGGTTTTTCTGCTTTCTTTCTTCTGATTAAATATTAGATAAATATGCCAATGTATCAGTTTGAAGAGACACCAGCATATTAGCTTGCTAGGGAGCACCTGTATCTCTTTCTCCACATGTACCCAGTCTAATGTGTTTGGTTTTAGATTAGTACATATGTTTGGCAAATATATAATATTTTATGTGTATGTTTACAAAAATAATACTGTGCTATAGATCAAAAAGTTTTGACCAGTTTATACATCTATTAACAGCGTATGGGTGAACCTGTAACCCTACACGTTGATGACCACTAACATTTTAATATTTTAACATTTGCTAATCTGGTAGATAGATAAAAGTATGATTCTTTTATTATGGATTTATTTAATTAAGAGTGTCTTAGAACATCTTTTCATTATTTATCAATCATTTTCATTCTTTTCTGTGAACTTCTATTCATGTCTTTTGGCCATTTTTCCATTGAGTTGTTGACTCATTGATTTGTAAGACTTTCTTTTCAATGAAAGGAATTCCTTACGTAGCTATAATGTTAGCTGTATGTATTACACATTAATTTCTAAGTTACTCATCTGTTTTGAGTACAAGATACAGTTGATTCTTCCTATCTGTGGGTTCTACATCTGCGGATCAAAACTATTTGGGGAAAAAACAATAAAATAACGATACAACGATACAAAAATAATGCAAATAAAAAACCAATATACTATAACACTGTTTACACAGCATTTACACTGTATTAGGTATTATAAGTAACGCAGACATGATTTAGAGTATACAGGAGAATGGGATAGGTTGTATGCAAATACTATGCCATTTTATCTAAGGGACTTGAGCATTCAAGGATGTTGGTATCCACAGGGGTCCTCGAGCCAATATCCTGTGGATACTGAAGAACAACTGTATATCATATTTCCATGTAGTGAATGTATCATATTTTTAATTTTATGCTTTATGAGTACATGCATCTTTGCTGTGATGCATTCAGAAATTATGCTTATGTTCTTCTCTTTCCATCTTTTGGGCAGGTTAAAACTCTGCAACAGAACTGAATAATCATTTTAGGCTCTTGGCAACTTTTATTCTGCCTTATCATCTTGCTGCTGATCTCATTTTTGATATTGCGATTCAATAAATATTAACTGAGACCCTACTATATGCCTAGGCCTGTGCTATAAATTGGAGATGAGAAAAACCACTGGCTAAACTAGAGAAACATCGTCAAATACAATGTACCCTGAGCCACTCACCTTGCCCTTTACTAATTTTGTGAAAAAGTACTACTTATTACATCATTTTATTATCATTATCTTTTAAAAAATATTGACTCAGAGGATATTTATAAATATTTTTAAAAATTATTTTTCACTCAGTTACATTCCTAGAAATGTTAAATGTCTACTTCTGTCATTTTTGTTGCATGCAGGACTAGTGCTATATTTATTAGTACAGGTTACACTGCCATAGCAAGAAAATGCCTTTTTAGGTAAATGTTCCTTTAGGCAAATGTCAGAATTGGGTCACATGGTCATAATCAAGTTGAAGTAAGGCTGAGAAATATCAAGTCTGCTTGGACAGCCACATTATCTGCTAGAAAACAGTGAATTCTATGATTAAAAGAAAATGGAGATATTCAATACTAAGGGACAGCAGTTTCTACCATAGTCCATTTATGTGGTATGTCAGTTGTCTCTTTAGTTTTTTCATCCCACATGAAGGATGAAAAAAATTCATGTGGGATGAACTGTTGGACTCTACATTGTTCATCCTTTAGGACCCAACAATTCTGAGCTTTTGGCTAAGAATCTAGAATCTCTACATGAGGCAAAGTTCTTTCCATGAGTCCTAATGTAGCTTCTTCTTTTTCAATGACCTATATAGACTAGTAGATAATGTAACTGCCACTCAGTGTATTAGTATATACTGATATACAATGATATATTGGCAATAAAATAGAATGAAAGAATATAATAGAATGGAATGGAATAGAATCAGGGTAACTGCGATAAAAACTATTACTTGGAAAAGGGAAGAATGGGAAACATAAAAACCCACTTGTCTGTAGCTTTACTGAAATCTTGCAGGACAAAAATTGCTAGGATTCTCTAGTGGCTACTTGCCAGTATGTAGCTTGAAGTCATTAACTTACTTGAACTTGGCTCTGCTCCCTGGGATACTCCCCTGTCCATTGTCTTTTTGATCTCCTGGCTTTACCCTTAGGGAAATTGCTCCCTGTCCACAATCCTTTGGGGCACATCTACAGTGAATGCTAAGGCATAGCTTCTTTTCCACTTTAGATATGATAATGGCGAAGCAATTCTAGGTTTTGAGCTGAAGACAGCATAAGTTTCTTAACTCTCTGCTGATTCAGGTTAAAGTTTTAGGCGATGCTATATGATTACACATTCACATGTCATTGTAAACTAGGTTTGCAAGTTTTTTGGAATACGGTATGCTCAAAACCACAGTTGACTCCTGATCTATTTGGTTCCAGGCAGTTGTATATGAAAGAAACCACAAAGGCTTTATCTGAATATAACAATGCTATTGTCACTCTCTCCCTCAGATTAATAGCAGCTACATTGGTGGGGAAACAACATCCTTAATCTGATTTTGTGTCTGCATTGGTCTCTATTTTTGTTTGTAAACACTTAAGGGAAGGCTCTTGAGCAAGGTCCTGAGTAAAAACATAACTACTGTTATTTTCTTCATAGAAACAGTTGAGTTCTCCCAGTTACTAATCCTTCAGTCAATTTAGATTGCTTGCCATCTGCTGATAATGGAGTAGGATTATATTCCCTTTCATCTCTGCATTAAATTGATTAATTTTTGCTTGCCTTACTCTCTGTCTTATAGCACATTGCTAAGAGCAGCAAGGAACAACCAATATACATTAATATCCTGAATTTTCCAAACCTGTCTTCCAGGAAATAGAGGCTTTATAACTACTGTTAAAATTTTTACTTAATGTTTTATCATAGAAGGGATGACTGGCCTCCCAGCTCACAAAATTTACTTATTCACTCTCAGCAAGTCTACAAGTAAGGCAGAACTAGGACATTTTTAAAGAACATCCCACTTCTGATACTAGTTTTTATATTAATTAGGGTACAGACTAAACTGCTTAACAATGAGATTCTGAAATGCACTGGCTGAAACAAGGTAGAATATTTTTTTTATCAGTCTTTACAAATTTCTTTTTCTTTGCCATGCAACACTTTATTCAATAAAATGGAATAAGTGTGCCCTTGCCTCTCAGTCGTAAAATGAGCACATCGAGTTATAACAGGGAAGCTCTGCCATCTGCTATGTGTGGTTTCCATCGCTGGCCTCAAAGTGGCTATTCCAGCTCTCATCATTTCTCAGCCAGTGGGAAAGGAATAGAGAAGTGGAGGACAAAGAGCTTCCTTTTTAAGAAGGTGACAAGAAATCTGCCCTCATAACGCATAGAACTTCTGCTTGTGTGTCATTGGCCTGAATTTAGTCAGATGACCACATTTTAACTGCCAGGGAATGTGACCTATTAGGATATGCAGGCAGGGTTTCTGTTACTAAAAGAGAAAAGAGAAGAATGGATAATGGAGATCATTTAGCAGATTTTTCACATCTGTTGGGAAGAATGGCATGCATATTTAGAAACAATAGTTTTAGCTCCTAGGTTACATAAAAATTATGCATTTTTTATCTACATTTCATACTTTTAAATATTCAGACTGTTTGTCAGCACCAATTCGCCAATCAATTAAAATAATTTTTATTTGCAATACATTCAGCTTTTTAATTTTTTTGTCATTCAAGACACACTTTTTTTTTTAAGGGAAAGTATCTCTGTAAACTTTTACCTTTTACTTACTGGAATGTTCGATAAAGTCTACATTTCTTATTGATGTGTTTGATGGCAGAAGTCTTCTTTACTATAAATAGTCTATTTATAGTAAATGCAAAAGGTGGGAATAGTAAATATGTAAAACAGCTTATAATATTATTATAAGAGATAAATTTGTCTTTATGTTTTGAAGGAGTTTCCCCTAACTTCTACACAGGTGTTTTTCATCCTATTTTTCACTTCTCACCTCTGCATATATAATAAACCTCATCAAGCACAAAGTACTACAAACTAGCAATAGTTTCTGGCATTCAATTTTTTCCATCATCACCCTACCCTCATCAGCATTCTTGTTTTATTTATTATTTATTTTGGGCAATCATTGAGTTTTTTCCCACTACCTCCTCACCCCCTTTTGTTTTCCAGAACGTTTCCATGAGTAATTGAACATTTATGCTTATAACTCCTTTCCTCATCATATCCACTTTTTGACATGTTGGTTTAATTTGGCTTTGTTCAGAAAGTTTCTCTGTCTTCATATTATGTATATTCTGACACTGTGCCATGCTCTTGTTCATGTCTTCCTTCTCTTTTCAGCTGGCTTAGCCGGGGGTAGCAGCTCAACTACTTCCTCCTGACTTCCAGCAGCTGTTCTGGTTTCTTTCCCAGCATTCATACTCCTCCGTGAAAGACTGTGAGGTGAGTAGTCAGGAAAATACATGCTTAACCATTAGAGAAACTAAGATCAAAAAGCAATGAAGTGGTTCACCTAGTATATCTGGCCCTGTATCTGGTCTTTTAATTAAAGGACCTATCAAGACACCATGCAGTGTTCTATAGTATTGCATCGCTATTGGAATCAACCACACTGCTTTCAGACAAAGCAATGGAACTCCGACAGTATCAGTTATCTGTCAGTTATATTTGGCTATTAGGTGTCATCTTGGGAATACCCAGGAAAGAATCTGGTTCCACCAAGATTTACTTGAAAGTTTACTTTCCTGCGGGCAGAAAAGCCATGCCTGGATGATTGAATGAAATTATGCCCTTTATTTTTGGTCTCACTTGTTACCTTAAAATCCAATGAGTATAAAATACATTTTTTAAAAACACATAAAGCTCAAAATTTTAGGAGCGTAACATATTTTTGCAAGCTATAGAATACCTGCAATCCTTGTTAGGAAATAGGACATAATTTTCAGGTTTTTTTCTTATTAACTTTTTTTCATTAAAATTTGGGGAATCACTATTCGGTGACCATTTCTGCCTACACATTCTTCTGGGCTTGTGGCAGTTTTGGTGTTGAAGTATGAGGTGATTTGCTCTCATATAATTTATGAAATTCCTTGATAAATATTTATAGCTATGTTTGATGGTGACCTATTCTCTTTAGCAGTGTCATCATAGAAATCATCGATGTATGGATTTTAGAGAGGCCAGTTAGGCATTATATAAGCTTTTTGTTCTGAGTTACTGATGACTTCATGGGGCCTGAGACATTACAAAGGAAAGAATAGAATGCAGACAGAAATAAGCAGCTGATTCAAGGACTGTAAAATAAATGTTCGCTCTGGTGCCCTCCATAAAAGTTCACGTAAAATAATACTTGACCTTATAAAACATGACCTTTTTTGAAGCACATTTGTATTCAGAAGTAGAAATCTCAAAATAATGATTTCTCTTTATCAAACCTGAGTGAAATAGTATGTACCATTAGAAGCCTGTTGGCTAACCCTGACTGATGACCTGCTGAGAATGTTATCTTTCCAGTGATGTCCTTCCTGGATTGTAAAATACATAACATCTACAGATATCCTGTAACTGAGAATAGAAAAATATTACTCTCAAAATCCAAAGCTCAAAGTAATCTTATGAAATTGGATCCTTAGTTTAAAATATTTCGTTTTTGGTTTGACCTAACTGAAATATCCTATGTACTCTCTTGTTTCCATAATTGTCCCACATATACTTTTGTATTTCAGGTAGTGTTACTGTAATTGTGTAGATAGCAATAGCCTTATATGAACCCAGTATATGAGGTTTTTATTTCTGCCCAAGTATGAAAGATTGTCAGATTGAAACAAGAACAGAAATTTTTCAAGGATTATGAAAGAGATGAAATATTGACTATATTTTTCCCAAAGTTGCTATTTTTTATTTTATTTATTTATTTGTTTTTTTGAGACAGGCTCTGACTATTGCCCAGGCTGGAGTACAGCAGCATGATCATGGCTCACTTCAACTTTCACCTCCAGACTGAAGGGATCCTCTCCCCTCAGCCTCCCAAGTAGCTGGGACCACAGGTATGCACCACCATACCTGGCTAAATTTTGTATTTTTTGTAGAGTTGGGGCTTCACCATGTTGCCCAGGCTAGTCTCAAACTCCTGAGCTCAAGTGATCCTCCTGCCTCGGCCTCCCAAAATGCTAGGACTATAGGCATGAGCCACTATGCCTGGCCCAATTGTTTTCTATTTTAGAAATGAGGAGGCCAGCGCAATGGTTCATGCCTGTAATCTCAGCACTTTGGGAGGCCAAGGCAGGAGGATCACTTGAGGCCAGTAGTTTAAGACCAGCCTGGGCAACATGATGAAACCCTGTCTCTACAAAAAAAAAAAAAAAAAAAAAATTAACCAGTAGTGGTTGTGCACACCTGTGGTCCCAGCTACTTAGGAGCCTGAGGTGGGAGAATCACCTGAGCCTGGGGGAGGTCGAGGCTGCAGTGAGCCATGAGCACACCATTGCACTTTGGCCTGGGCAACCGAGTGAGATCCTGTCTCAATAGATAGATAGATAGATAGATAGAGGTCTAGCCTGATGGTAGAGTTAATGGAAGAGAGTGGGAATATTGACCAGCTTTTCAGGATATTGGCTTTTACCCAATATACCAACTGACTAGAATGCTAGCTTCACTGTACACCTTTTTACCCAGGCAGAATAGCATCCCACCAAATATGTCTACATACTGTGACAAAGATGTCTAGGACCTGTGAATGTTAGTTTACATGCCAAAAAAAGGACTTTGCAGATGTGATTAAATTAAGGATCTTGAGATGGAGGAGATTATCCTGCATTATCTGATGGCTCAATAATCCACTGGACCATTGGACAACGTAAGCAAAAGGTTCTTATAAGTGAAGGAGGGAGGCAGGAGAATCAGAGACAGAGAAGGGGATGTAACCAACAGAAACAGAGGCCAGACAGGAAGACACAGATTTTGAAGATGCTATTTTGCTGGCTTTGAAGATGTAGAAAGTGGACACAAACCAAGAGGGAAGGTCTTGGGAGAGGAGGATGCCACTGGTATCTGGCAAGCAGAGGCCAGTAATGTTACTAAACATTCTGTAATAAACAGGCAACCCCCTCAAAATAAAGAATTATTTATGTGTCTATAGTGCCAAGGTTGAGAAACTGCCTTGTTAGATACGTTAGGACCTCCTGCAAAGTACAGAATAGGTGAGAACAAACATCCATCTCTTGTTCCAGATCTTAGTGCAAAATATTTAATTTTCCATTCTGAAGTATGCTGTCAGCTGTACATTTTTTGTGGATACTCTTTTTAAGATGGAAGACCTTCCATTCTATTCCTACTTTGCTGAGAATTTTTACTATGAATGGTTGCAGAATTTTATCAACTGCTTTTCTGTATCTATTCAGGTGTTCAAATGGTTTTTAGTCTGTTAATATGGAAAGTTATTGATTAATTTTTAAATGTAAAAATGAATTCCTGGGATAAAACCAAGTTATATATTGCTGGATTCAATTTGATAAAGTTTTAATATTTTTACATCCATGTTATGAGGAATACTGGTTTTATTACTTTCTTATTACTTTCCTCCCAATCTGTGGTAAACTTTCTTAAAAGTTTAACAGAAATCACCAGTGAAGCGCAAACAGGCCTGGCTTTTTCTCTGTGAGATGTTTAGACTGGGCACTGTGGTTCACACTTTTAATCTCAGCACTTGGGGAGGCTGAAGAGGGAGGATCACTTGAGCCCAGGAGTTCCAGAACAGGATGGGCAACATAGCAAGGCTCCATCTCTGCAAAACCTAAAAACAAGTTAGCCAGGTGTGGTGGCATGTCCCTGTGAGTCCCAGCTACTTGGGAAACTGAGGTGGGAGGATTACTTGAGTCCATGGGGTCCAGGCTGCAGTGCATGTGATTGCGACACTGTACTCCAGTCTGGGCAACAGAGGAAAATCCTGGAGTCTCAAAAAAAAAAAAAGTTTGACTATTATTTCTTTTTTATTTCCTTTCTTTCTTTTGCCCAGGCTGGAGTGCAGTGGTGCAATCTTGGCTCACTACAACCTCCACCTTCTGGGCTCAAGTGATCCTCCCACCTCAGCCTCCCATGTAGCTGGAACCACAGGCACTCACCACCATGTCCAGCTAATTTTTGTATTTTTTGTTGAGATGAGGTTTTGCATGTTGCTAGGCTGATTTCAAATTCCTGGGCTCAAGTGATCCACCTGGCTTGCCCTCACAAACTGCTAGGATTAATTTAATTTCTTTAATGTGTGTGTGTGTATGTGTGTGCGCATGCACATGCACGTGCATATTCCTACTTAGATTATCTGTCCATGTCTTCTTGAGTTAGCTTTAGTAGTTTCTGCCTCCCAATGAATCCATTTTATCAATGTCAAGTTTATTGGCATAAATTATTTCTCTTACATATTTTAACGTCCATAGGATCAGTGGTGGTATCCTTCTTAATCTTTATATTAGTAAGTTATGTTTCCCCCCTTTTATCTTATTAGTCTGGCTAGAATTTTATCATTTTATGATTCAGAATAACGAAATTTTGACTTTATTTTTTCTAGTTTTCAAAAAATCTCTTCTTTATCATTCCCTTTTCTCTGTTTATTTTGGGTATAATTTGTCATCTTTCAATTTCATAAGATAAGAACTTAGATTATTGATTTGAGGGCTTTTTATTTATTTAATGTAAGCATTTAATGCTATAAATTTCCTTTTAAAAATTTTCTAATTTCTCTTGTGATTTCTTCTTTTACCCAAATTTGGGGACTTGCCAGATATCTGTTTTTGATTTCTCAATTAGTTCCATTGTAATTAGAGGCACAGTTTGTATGATTTCATCTTTTTAATTTGTTGGCATTTGTTTTATGGCCTAGAATATTTTCTATCTTGGTAAATATTTCAAGTTCCCTTAAAAAACAAATATACATGCTGGTATTATTGGTGGTGTTCAGTAATATCAAATCAGTTAAGTTGGTTGAAAGTATTGTTCAAGTCTTTTCGATTCTTGCTGATTTTCTTCTTATTCTGTAAGCTACTATGAGATGATTTCTCTCTTCCAATGTAATTCCGTGTATTCTTCCATTATTTTCATGTTTCATTTTCACATTAAAATTTGTGAACTACATGGAATTTATCCAGGCACATATAGTAAGATGTGGATCCAACTTTTGTTTTTCCTTTAAGACCAAAGCATTGCATCATGAATATTTTAGGTAGCACAATAAGCTCAGTTGGTATTTATTTATTTATTTATTTATTTATTTTCAGTTGGTATTTAATAAAAAAAAATTTTTTAGAGAATATGCATAATACATATCATACTTTAAAAAATCTAACATAAGTCTTTAAAATTAAAAGGGGAGTCAACATAGTGAAGAGAAAATAAGATGACAGAGCAAGGCAAACAATTTTTGAAAATACATTAAAAAATTACAACACACCCATCCTGTATATATAGTGAATATTATTATTCTTTTCTTCATTTTGATTAGAATTATAGCCCTCTGAATAACCTATATAATCCAGAAATTGTTTTGAAGTCAGTTTACTGATTGTCTTGCAAAACAAAGCAAACAAATGATAGCTAAGGCCATAAAACAATTGTTGATTTTACCTGGGAACTATGTTTCCTGGTTTTTTGCTCAAAGTAATGCCATAATTTGATTCTTTAATTCTTGAGATGTGCTACTCTTTTAAAAATTATTTTTATTTTTGTTTTTGCAGAGATGGAATCTCACTGTGTTGCCCAGGCTACAGTACTGTGGCTATTCACAGTTGCTATCATAGCTCACTACAGCCTTAAACTTCCTCTCGCCTCAGTCTCCCAAGTAACTGGGACTACAGGCACATACCACTGTGCCCAGTTTATTATTTCTTACCAGATTAATTATTTCTGATTAGTACTTGATTTTTCTGGATTCATTTATATATATATATCCATATATATATAGTGTTTATTAGTCACAAATTTCACACAACTAGGAGTGTGCTATATTGTTTGGGGCAAGAAAGGGTCTGTAAAGCACTGGTAGCTGAGGATAAATACATTTATTTTGGTTTCTGATCCCCAAAATCCATGAGTAAAAGCAGAGAAGAAAGAAATCTAATATTTCATATTAAAAATTAATATTAGCTTCACCAAAGAAAAATAAGAAAGTAATTATAAAACTTTTCCATTTATTAATTAGGCTATATGAAACTGCATTTCAATTCCAAAGGACTAATTTCTGTAAGGAATTACATGTAATTTGAGTTTTAAGACTACACAGTATCATTGAACAATGGAACACTCTCTAGAATAATTTTCTTTAATCCCGCAAATGTTCACCTTTTTAGAAGTAGGTTTTGTTTTTGTTTTATCTGGATTTTACTTGTGTTGCAGATGTTTCTTCAAGCCACATCAGCTTTAGTTGTGAAATTAAAATGCCAACTCCATAGGGCTCATAAGTATTCTTGCAATAGCAGCTATAGTTGCTGACAATTTGTGTTCACCTCTACTGGTCAGGCTGGGCAATGGGCATAGGTACTTCCTTCCCACAGTGCTTGTGCTATTGATGCTGCTGTCTTTTTATTTTTTATTTTTTTGAGACAGAGTTTTGCTCTGTTGCCCAGGCTGGAGTGCAGTGGCGTGATCTCAGCTCACTGCAAGCTCTGCCTCTTGGGTTCATGCCATTCTTTTGCCTCAGCCTCCTGAGTAGCTGGGACTACAGGCACCCGCCACCATGCCCGGCTAATTTTTTGTATTTTTAGTAGAGACAGGGTTTCACCGTGTTAGCCAGGGTGATCTCAATCTCCTGACCTCGTGATCCACCCACCTCGGCCTCCCAAACTGCTGGGATTACAGGCGTGAGCCACCGCCCAGCCAGATGCTGCTGTCTTGTTACCATCACTGTCTCTGATTCCCTGGGTTTGAGATTTGGAAAGGCAGTATTCTCGCAGCTCAGGCTGCAATGATTTTTTTTCTGGTCCAGTGGTGACAGTAGAAGAGAACCCTGTGGAATCTCCCTGTTTCTTTAGACTTCAGCCCATTCTACTAGGCATGCTTTCCTTTTAAGGCCTTTGCTGTTGGTACTCCTTCGGCCTGGTTGTAACCCTGAGGTTCACTCCCCACTCGCTATCGATTATTTATTTATTTATTTTTTTAAATTTATTTTCACACAGAGTTTCACTCTTATTGCCCAAGCTAGAGTACAATGGCGTGATCTCAGCTCACTGCAACCTCTGCCTCCCAGGTTAAAGCGATTCTCCTGCTTCAGGTTCCTGAGTAGCTGGGATTACAGGAGCATGCCATCACGCCTGGCTAATTTTTATATTTTTAGTAGAGACGGGGTTCACCATGTTGTCCATGGCTGGTCTCGAACTCCTGACCTCAAGTGATCCACCTGCCTCAGGCTCCCAAAGTGCTGGGATTAGAGGCATGAGCCACCGTGCCTGGCCTCGATTTTCTGTTTAGATATCGCCTACTTAACCACGCTTCCCTTGACCATACTATTAGTATTGCCTAGCTCCTTTCCTAAATTTTCTTCTCCACAGGGCATATCTTCTAATGTATTTTATAATATATCTATGTGTTGATTTGTTTTTGCTTTTTGTTTTTTTTCTCTTCCCTAGAATATAAACTCCATAAAAGTTTAGATTTTGTCTGTTTCATTCATGTTGAGTCCAAAGTGCCTGAAATAGTGCCTGATACTGAATAGACATTTTGAATGAATAGTGCCTTGAAGTACAGCTTCTCTCTGCTTCCTTACTTCCTATGCAAGCTCCAGGATTTCACGGGAGCATTCACCATTAGGCCATAATAAAACTGGGCCCACTTCTCCATACCAGGACTCAATTTGAAACACATATGCCCTTCATTTCCCCAGAGAAAAGGTAAAAACTCCTCAGATCACTTCCCTGCTTCGTTTCTTCTTCCCATGGAAATGCAGCTTCCCCTCCTCAACTACCCAGTCCTCTATCCAATGACCAAATTCAGTTCCTACTTTACTGGGGCTCCAGATTCTGTCCCAACTCCTGTTTGCTGGGGACCTGTGTTTCACATGCAATCTCATATTTCAAAATTTTCATAATGATCTGACCATGAACAGCTGTTTAATTTTGACCACTTAATGAGGATGAATTAAGAAATATTAAACTCAAATCTACTTATGCATAGATGTATTTGACCTTAAAATTAATAGTGTAATTAACTCATCAAATTTGAATAAAATGTCATAACACAAAACTTTCAAAGAAATGTATTTTAATAATTAAAGACAGCATTAGTGAAGTTTTTCTGTATGTATCTTTTGTGATATTAAACATGTACTGTCAAATATCTATCTATCTAAGTGGATAACAATGCAATTCATTTTGTCATGAAAGAGCTGTGCTTTCAAAGACTTTTAATAAGGTTTTAAAAAAAGATAAAATTTCTCTTAGAAAATAACACGTAGGAGTTAATGGCATCAAAGTCACATTGACTAAAGAAGGAAAATAGCAACAAATTGTTAAAGCCACTTTAACATAAACCTTATTGCAAGTATACAAATCATTTGAACACAATCTATAGAAAAGAGAAAAACTTCCAAGGCATTACAACTTTTTCTCTGGCATGTTAAAAAACAAGTTTGACTAATGGCTAATGCATTATAAAATTTCCTATCTGACAAATCTCTCTAGATTATGCATAGTATTTTACTTTTGAAAGGTCATAAAAAAGATATAAATCAGTTTCCAGAAGAGCTAATATTGGCTTATAATGAAAGTTTCCTTCAGGTTATTTGAATGTATTAACGTAAGAAAGTTCCAGTTTAAGAAGAATTTCAAACCAAAATTAAGCATTAAAAAATAGGCATTTGGTTAAGGTTATTTTTTATTTATTCATTTATTTTTTGAGACAGAGTCTCTGTTGCCCAGGCTGCAGTGTGGTGGCACGATCCCGGCTCACCGCAACCTCAGCCTCCTGGGTTCAAGCAATTTTCTGGTCTCAGTCTTCTAAGTAGCTGGGATTACAGGTATGCGCCACCACGCCCAGCTATTTTTTTTTTTTGTATTTTTAGTAGACACGGAGTTTCGCCATGGTGGCCAGGCTGGTCTCGAAATCCTGACCCCAAATGATCCGACTGCCTCAGCCTCCAAAAGTGCTGGGATTACAGGTGTGAGTCACTGCACCCGGCCTTAATTTTCTAAAGACAAATAAACAAAAAGCTTTTCCTGTTCCTCTCCCAAAAGAGCAATGAGATAACTGCCTTGTAATGTTTGTTTGCTTTTTACAAACACCAGTTTACCACTTGCTGGAATCCCAGCCCAGGAACCAGCCTGTGAATGTGGGTGGCTCATGGCCTTGTTTTATGATGACAATTGGTGTCCTCTTGTCTCTTCCAGAAGGGTCTGTCTCAAGGTACATTTTGGCTAAAAACAGTTGTAAAGACACATAAATTTGGTTAGTTTGGGTTAAACTAAAGTAACTGCAGATTGAAAATTCTTCAAATAAAAGTAATAAATTAAATTTCCAGAAGAACAAATAAATATTGGCCACATTGAAAATGAAAATTCTTCGAATACAGTTCTTCAAATGAAAGTAATAAATTAAATTGCCATTGACCAGGTAGACAAATACAATTTCTTTTTGATTTCTCTCATCTGCCATGAAAAGCAACATGCGAGTCTCATCAATGCCCAAAAAAATTCCAAGTTTTATAGAATTGTTCTGGTGGCATAATTATTGTTACACTTTTCAGTAAACGGAAAATTGTGCCAGAAAGAACAGCTTTAGTCAAAAGGAAGTTTAAAAAATCTGGCTTATCGCAGTCATGGAGGTTTTACTCTTATCATAATAAAACAAGGGTTGAAATGAATTTAAGTTTTTCAGGTTAAATTGATATAATTCTATTCTAAATTAGATAACAAAACATATTTTTTCTTGTGCCCATCTGGAAATTCTCCAGTTCAAAAAATCCCATTACTCTTTAGTTTTGAGGAGGAATGCTAAGCTACTTCTTGATTTTGAAATGTAGTTTTGTAAGACATGGTGGCAAAGAGCAGTCAGACACTCGGTCATAATGGTGCCCAGTTACTGCTATAATTGTCCATCAATTGAGCTTACCAGACTTCAGAGATTCTTTTTTCTCAACTTCATTCGCATCTTTGCCAATCCAAATAAATATCTGAAAAATGAAACAATAACAATACGTATGGTTTCTGGGATGTTGACTCAGGCTAGGCCCTGTGTAAAGTGCTTCACACACACACTGCTCATTGAATCTTCACAACATCCGCAGAAGTTAGGGACGTGGAGGCAGTGGCCCAGAAAGGTACCATCACTTTCCCAGTGTTCACACTCATCAGAAGACACCTAAACTTACATTTAGCCAGTTTCACTTCAGATTTCACACTTGGATATTTTATGTTTACATGGTATTTTCTAGTTTGTAAAGTGATCTTTCACAAAAACAACAGATTGGGTGGATTTTTTTTTTTCATCCACCCCCTAGGGTGTGACAGCAGTCAGTAGAAGGAAACCAAAATATTTCACCTCCGAATACACTTCTTTGACATATTTTGAGATGGCTGTTCAGAGGGCTTGCAAAGAGAAATAGTCCTGCAAAGCTGCCTTTTGTGGGGGAAGAGCTGCATCTGTAGAGAATCTGCATTGGTGCAGCCGGGCTTTCTCTGAGGCCCTCCCTTTTCGGGATCTAGGGAAGATTAACTGAGAGTCTCACACCCTTAAAGGTCTGAAAGAAACATTTACCATCTATACTTTATGTGAGGTTTTATTCATAACAAGACCACCTTTCCTAGCCAGGCCTCTACTCCCATAACCAGTTTTGCCATCCTCCAATCCCCCATTCTTTCTGTAACTTCCAAATGGTACAAAAACATCAACCATCCAGCCATTTCTTCAATTCTTGCATTCTGTATGACTCCTGTGCACATTAATACATTTGTATGCCTGTTCTCCTATTAATCCGCCTTTTATCAACTGATTTTTGTATGAACCTTTGGAGAGTGAAGGGGAAATTTTCCCTGGGCCCTTACACAGTCATTATCCCCATTTCCTAGATGTGGATCTTAGCTGGAAGGGACTACATGTAGACACAGAGCTTGTCTGTGGGTGATCCCAGACTCCCTCCAGGAACCTCTGACTTAAGGTTAGTGTTTTTCTCTTCTAGTAGCGTACCCTCCCTATAAGATGTTGGTAAAAATGCTATAACGTTTAGTATTTAAATAGCAATTTTTTTAAAAAATTGATAATATTATATAGTTATACAATCTGTATATATCCTTCTCCTTGTCAAATGTGTGGGTGGGGGTACTTTAATGCTGAAAAAATTTCCTGAATTACCTTATATTGAAATCACTTTAAAATCAATTGTGGCAGAGCAATTTTGGTCAGTTATGTTTAGACTGTATTCTAATTCATACTGAAAGTGCTGAACTATTCGTGTGCAGGGCACAGAACAAACCATGACAGCATGGTAATGTAAATAAAAAGTATGACTTTAAAAAATGAAATGTGGCTTGGTAAATATTCTAAAAAGTTTCCGTGATTACAGAAACAAGAGTTGACTACAAATGAGAAAAATTAAATATATATGTGAATAAGGAAGTGTAATTCTTCTTTAATTCTTAAATACACAAGAGTGTTTTATTGACCTGGAGATTTAAATCTCATCTAGAAATAAGTACTCCATTCACTTGGCAAGAATCTGAGGCTGGGCCCTCAAGTGAAACATGGTCGATCAGAAGCGAGGGTGTGATATGTGATATAACTGAATGGTTTATCAGTTGGGAACAAACTTAAAAGGAACAATCTCTGTGCTTGCCTCTAAGACTAGGCCTAATTCAGATAAGCATTTCACACTTGTTCTATATAATTTAGTTCATAATATATTTACTTTTCTCTTTCACTGTTAATTTACATAGAGGTTAAAAACCTATCAGATGTGCTATGTCAAATCACTGTTAATTTCCTTGAAAATTAAGATAAATAAAACAGTAACATATTTTACTGTGTAGATTCGAAACTATTCTACCTGTTTCTTCCCCAGGGGAGGGGCACCCATGACTTCTTGTCAAATTTCAAGAGAAATTTTGAATATGTTGGTTTCCTCAATGGCATTGTACCCCCATCACACGGTACACACGAACACACTTATTAAATGAATTATAAACAAATTAGGAATGAGTAATTTTTACAAATAAATGAAAAATAAAAATTTTTTTGCCTATAACTGTAAAGCCAAAGATGGTAGCTCTGGAATTATTTTCATAGGAAGAGATCAACTTGCCATATGTATTAGTTTCATTTTTTTACCAAATGTGTGTGTGTGTATTTTTAATATAGCCTAAATCTCTAGGCTCATTTATATCTAGATTTACCATTTCTCAAAGCAAGTTCTGTCATCTTCCAACCAAGAATGCATTCTCTTGTTATGAACAAGATGTAGTTGTACCTGTTCCCAAGCATCTAGTAACATGACATCATCTTCTGCTAAATCATCCTGGGTGAACTCCCCTGGAACCTCTTCAATCTGAAAGGTATAAAAAGCTATATGAGCAAACAGTAAAGCAGTGATTTTTCTAATACATAGGATACAAATGCCCTGTTTTTTTTTTTTTTTTTTTTGAGTATAATGAAAATAAAATTTGGTAGTAATTTTTTTCTTCTTTTTCGGGTAATAAAATTTTAAATAATTGATCATTAATTTGGCATCACAAACTGGTGGTATTTTATCTGGCCAGCACAGTATTTAATATAAACATTGCATTTGTGAAATTAAATAATTCAAATATAAAGCTGGTGGAACCTTAAATTATTCTGAGCTTTGAGAGGAATGTGGCTATGTGGCCTGAGTCTTGAGGCATGCACTCAAGCTTTTGCCTTTTTTTCTGCAAATAATTCGGAAGACCAAAGGGTGCAGAGCTAAGACCCCCCTCAGATCACCACTCCTCACAAAGAAAGAACGTATTCTTCCTTGGAAAGTATTAATAGCAATCTGTAACCAATCAAATCACTGTCAGTATGCACTGGTCTTATATAAAAAATTACATAAGCCTGCTATAATTTCTCTGTTTCTGCCTATTGTCAGTGAAACTTTAACTCCTCCACTTTAAAACACTGACCCCATTCATTTGGAGTTAGTGTTTCCCGGGTAGCTATCCTCAAGCCTGGCATTTCAATAAACTATATATTGAATCATATTTTCTAAATCTCATCCCTAAGGTTGGCACATTTGAATGCCCACATATATAGTCAATTTGCTCACAATCCTCTATACTTCCAGTCCCTTATGACTAATTGTTTCACAGATTTATGTTGCCTATCTAGTTCCTAAAAACATTGAGTTTATGGTCCGAGTATTAAATTATCTTTCATTTTGTAGGTCAAGATTACTTTTAAAAAATCAATAGGGCCGAGCATCATGGCTCATGCCTATAATCCCAGCACTTTGGGAGGCCAAGGCAGGCGGATCATGAGGTCAGGAGTTCAAGACCAGCCTAGCCAACAGTTGGCTGACCAGAGACAGCCAACCTTGTCTCTACTAAAAATACAAAAATTAGCCGGGTGTGGTGGTAGGCGCCTGTAGTTCCAGCCACTCAGGAGGCTGAGGTAGGAGACTTGCTTGAACCTGGGAGGTGGAGGTTGCAGTGAGTCAAGACTCTGCCATTGCACTCCAGCCTGAGCAATAGAAGGAGACTCTGTCTCAAAAAAAAAAAAAAAAAAAAAAAAGAGAAAGTCAATAGGCCTGGTCATTTTAATAAATCAAAAATTTTCAATAAGATGACATTATAACATAATATTGCATGTACAAATTTTTTTTATTTTTATTTTTAATTGTGTTAAATTATAGTTATAGCATTAAAGGGTAATGGGAGGGTTAGCTTCATCCACCCAATACCAATGGGCATGTATTAATCTAAAGTTCGGTATTTTTAGAGAATTGTGGGTGAAACCCCCCCTGGATCCTTAAGGCAGGAGTTTGGATTATGGTTCCCAGTTCTTTATTCACTCCCTCTGGCATGTGACTCTGCAGTGCTGTGGAGCTCACTGGGGCCTTGGCCATGTCATATTAGCAAAGGTGACTCAGCAAGGGCCTTTTTGTGTCTTTGGCTTTGTCACTGGAAAAATATGTATAAACCCAAAACATGCGCCCAGCATAGATGAACCTAGTTCCAGGCAGCCTGCAGACATCTGAGCATGACAATTCATGTTTGTTGTAATCTGATGAGATTTTGAGATTGTTATACAAAATAAAACAAAAAACCTTGACCATTTAGAGGGCAAAGGATTTATTTATATTATTTTTATAGGACATATACCAATCACATAATGATTTTAAAAAGAAAAACTTTAAATAGGACTTACTTGATGTCAGGCACTGTTCTAATCTTTTATATGCAACAGCTAATTTAATATTCACAGCCACCCTATGAAGTAGGCACTATGATTACCACCATTTTAGAGTTGAGACAACTACAGCCCAGATAGGCTCAGTAACCAGCCTAAAGTCACACAGCCAGCAAGTACTACCACCAGGTAAGTGACAGCACATGGGCAGATTGGTTCCAAAAGCTGTACTTTTAGCTAATAAGCTCTGCTGCCTTGTAGCTGCCTTGTAGGAATCTACATGCGTAAAACCTACTTTCTGATAGTAATTATAAGATCAAATACTTGTTAGCAACAATCCGTTGCCTTAAACTATAAAGGGAGTGGAAGGGGTTCCAAACATCAAACAAGAAAATGAGTTGGTGCAGAGGAAATTTATATTTATCTTAAAGGCTAATATACGTGCATAACAAAAAGCCAAAGACTAACAATTCTTTTTTTTAAACACACTGAGAACAAAGCCTAGGTACTTATTTTTGTAAAATACATCTTTCTTGGAAACAAATATCTAATTTATAGCAATGTTAATAAATAATTATAATAAGAAATTATAAAAGCATATGTTGAAAAATAAGTTGCTTGGATGCAATATCAAGTTACCAGTCAAAACAATAAAACAGCAGATTTTTCTGATGACAAATCCATAAAATATAGCAAGTTCAGGGATTTCCTGTAAAGTAGGTGAGCAAATTGTGGTATATAGCAACCAAATATTTATCTCAATGCACTGTTTAAATCTTTAACTTGTAGGTCAAAGTATTTATAAGCTTCAAGGGGGACTTGAACCACTTCATCTCAAGTAATTTTATTTCTAGTAATCAAAATATCTGGCAAAATACATAGGAAATTTTCTTTCCTGTGTTGAAAAATAAAGTTTGCATTTATTCACTAGGACATGTTGACCAAAATCTGTAGATCAAATTTTATATAAAAGAGGAATTCATTCTTTAAGTGAAAAATTTAGCAAAAACTTAGCATGTGAAACAGAGAAAGTATAACTTTTTTTTGAAATTTAGGTGATAGGCTGTGGTTCAGGATGATATTTCAGAGCCCAGTGTAAAATCACTCTTGTATTCTTTTATATTGGATGTTTGTTTCCCCCCAGAATTCCTATGTTAAACCTCTAACCCCCAATGGCATGGTAGTAGGAGATGGGGTCCTTAGGAGGTAATTAGGTTCAGATGAGGCCATTAGGGTGCAGTGCCCCTGCTTAGCATCCTTATAAGGAAAGACCGAGGCTAGAGCTTGCTCTCTTGGCCATGTGAGGACACAAGAAGGCTAGAAAGTGGTTCCCTCACCAGACATCAGATCTGCTAGTGCCTTAATCTTGGACTTCTCAGCCTTCAGAATTGTGAAAAATAAATGTTTGTGGTTTAAACCACACAGTCAATGGTATTTTTGTTATAGGAGTTTGAACTAAGACATGCATACACATACTTCTAATTTTACTTCTGACTGACTGGAAGTCAAAGCTTGTAATTGACTATGAAATAAAACATTCCTGTTGATGTCAGTTAATTTGTAACTGCATATATAGCTTTCTGTGATTTTTGCTCAATGATCATAATATTTCCATAATATTTTTAATTCAGTCAATATGGTGAAAATTTTTACTCCGCTGGGAAATTGACATGTAAAATTTACATAGTTCGATCAGAAATAATGATTGCTGCCCATAGAAAATGCCAAATTATTAAATTAACAAATCTAACCACATATCTATTCATACAGCAACTGCATGCTCACACAGGTGTAAAGTAGCTGGTACTTTTAAGAGCAGCTTAATCTATATAGGACATCACAACATTAATGCTTTCACATTAATTACATCATTAGCCCTTAAAAACACCCTGTGTAAGAAACAGAAAGCCAAATACTGCAGGTTCTCACTTATAAGTGGGAGCTAAATGATGAGAACACATGGGCACATAGAAGGGAACAACACACACTGGGGCCTATCAAAGGGTGGAGTGTGGGAGGAGTGAGAGAATCAGGAAAAATAACTAATGGGTACTAGGCTTAATAACTGGGTGATGAAATAGTCTGTACAACAAATCCCCACGACACAAGTTTACCTATGTAACGAACCTGCACATGTACCCCTGAACTTAAAATAAAAGTTAAAAAAAAACCCTGTGTAGAGCAAAGGTTGTTACCATGGTTTGCAGGCAGGCAGAAACTGAGATTCAGAACAGTAGCACCTCTGAAAGTGTCAGAGCCACGTGGGACTGCCCCTCCCGGTGTTGTTAGGTTCTATCCCACTCTTTTTTTTTTTTTTTTTTTTTTGAGATGGAGTCTCAATCTGTTGTCCAGGCTGCAGCACAGTGACGCCAGTGGCATGATCTTGGCTCACTGCAACCTCTGTCTCCCGGGTTCAAGAGATTCTCCTGTTTCAGCCTCCCAAGTAGCTGGGACTATAGGCACGCACCACCATGCCTGGCTAATTTTTGTATTTGTAGTAGAGATGGGATTTCACCATATTTGCCAGGTTGGTCTCAAACTCCTTGACCTCATGATCCACTCATCTCGGCTTCCCAAAGTGTTGGGATTACAGGCGTGAGCCACTGCACCCGCCCCCACCCCCCCGCCTTTTTTTTTTTTTTTAAGAAGGAGTTTCGCTCTTGTTGCCCAGGCTGGAGTGGAGTGGAGTGGCGCGATCTTGGCTCACTGCAACCTCCGCCTCCTGGGTTCAAGTGATTCTTCTGCCTCAAGCCTCCCAAGTAGCTTGAATTACAAGCATGCACCACCACACCCAGCCAATTTTTGTATTTTTAGTAGAAACAGGGTTTCTCCATGTTGGTCAGGCTGGTCTCAAACTCCTGACCTCGGGGGATCCGCCTGCCTCGGCCTCCCAAAGTACTGGGATTACAGGCACAAGCCACTGCACCCGGCCCTATCCCACTGTTTTTAAAGACACTTACAATGAATCTTCCAGTTTTGTTAGAGCAGCCATACAGCCGAGGTGGATGGTCTTCAGCCTGGGTCTCCAGTAGTGGGGAGGTCTGGTAGTCTTCTTTCCCTCCAAGGGAACTCCAAAACTCCTCTGTGGAAAACACACTCAGTTATCCAGTGCATTTTCAGGAACACATGCTTGCTGTTGCTTTATATGAACAAATATCATCTCACCTTGGTTTCAATGTTGAGAAGTTACTTAAAGAAATCAGGTACCATCACCCACCCACCTTTGCAACTAATGGAGAGATTGTTAACCCTTATAAGCCGTTAGAAAGTGGCTTTTTGGTGAAAAAAAGATGATTGGCAATCATATCAATATAAAATCTAGTTAGTGCCCTTGGCCCCACAGCGCACACCTGGCTCCTCGCCTTCTTGGATCCGTAAAGTTTTGCACTTGAGGACACTTGCTACATACTCTGCTCCTTTCTCCTCCTCCTGGCTAGCACCTTTTCCTATCCAGATGTAGCCACTATTTTGTGGCAGTTTCAGGACAAAAACATCGTTAGAATTCAGTGAATGTGCATCAACATCAACCTGGAATATGAAGAAAAATAAAACAGTGATTCAAATTCATTGCTGCTCCCTCAATAAACACGTCCTAGAAGCTGTGACTGTGGCAAACCATACATAGTCTTCTGCCCTATCCCAGGAAATTAATTCAGGGCAGCTCTGGGACACCACTATGGTGTTTTAAACCCTAGAGTAGGAGCACTTTGGTCTGTGTCACTTGTGAATTTGTGACTCTGTGTCCTTCTCTGTGAGAACCTTTCTGACCATATGACTGTGCTACTATGTCACTGGCATGACTTTCTGCATAATTGTCGAACAAGTGTGATATGTGATTCCAGAAAGAGGAAGAAGAACCAATAAGCAAGACTGAGGGGGAGTAGCTGAGACGGAGGAGGAAAACAAAAGTGTAGTGATCTTGAGGCCAAGTGAGGAAAATGCTTCAAGAAGGCAGGGGTGATTTGCTGTGCCAGATGATGCTGCTTGGCCATCCACACTGAACTGCCAGGATGAAGGCATCCACGATGTGGAGAGTTGAATTTCACCAGGTTTCTCAGGAGCCTGTCCAAGGAGAGAACACTAGAGGAGGAAGGAACGACTGTTGAAAGTTTTAAAGGCATGTCCAGGAATTGGGAACATTCAGGAAAATGATAAAAATTCTCTCCCAGCAGGAATGAGGCCTCACAGACCAAGCTCAAAGGAATCTATCAGATGTGATGATGGAGATTACAGGAACCAAGTCTGGCTTCCAGGGCTTCCAATTTCTAATATATACATCTCATTATGGGTCCAGAGGAAAGAGCCAGGATGAAGGATAAAAGGTGACAAGAGATCTATGCCCAGACTGGTGTGAGATCAGGAAATGAGATCTAAAACAGAACCTTATAAAGACTTAGACTGCCAGCAGATGAAGACAGGAAGACTTGTGAAATGATCTTGACTGGTGCATTTCAGAGAGGCTGGGAATGTGAAAGCTGGTTTGAGAGGCCGCAAGGAAATAAAGAGATGCACTGCAAGCAGCTGATGAGGTCTCACAAAGGAATGTCCACTGGGGAAGAAATCAGAATGTAGGAATGGTGCATTTTGGTTGACTTTCCCATCTGAAATCAACTGAGAATGCCCATAGATAATGAATGCTTAAATGTCATTTTGATAGTTTTTAAATGTCAAAAAATAATAGTCATAATTAAACATGGAAGAATCCATGCACAGAAGGTTCTGGATGAGATCAATACATACACTGGCATTTATACTATATGACTAAATGAGACCATGGTGAAGGGGCCAAGGCCAAGGCTTGGAGCGCTGAAGAACTGAGAGGTCAAACAGAAGAGGAAAACACAGCAAACTGGCCCGAGAGGAGTGGCCGATAGGTTAGGAAGAAACCATGGTAAGTGTGGGGATACATTCACCTAGTGAAAAAAAGAAGTGCTCAATAAAACTGGAAAGGCTGACTGGCAAATGCTAGTGGGAAGTTGAGAAAAACGAGATCAGAAAAGTGACCTTTGATTGTGGCATGCGACAGGTCACCGGCAAACTAGATAAAAACCAATTCAGTGGACTAGTGGGATGGACACCTGATTGAGGTGGTTTTAGAGAGAACTGGCTTTAAAAAGTAGAGATGATGAGTGAGTGAAAACACTCAAGACAAACCTTTCAATGATATGTGCTCTTAAGAAGGGCAGAGAAATGATGCAGTAGCTAGAGAAGGTAATGGTCAAGGTCAAGACACAGTTTTTAAAGAAATGACAGGAGGTTTTTGTTACAGTCATCTTTGTAGTTCAAAGTGAATGATTCCACATAGAAAAATAAATTGATGATACAGAATGAAAGGAGATTACTGCTTGCAATCATGATGAACTAGAAGTGGAATAAATGCACGGGAAAGACAGAAATCCAGGAGATTTCTTAGGAAAGCAAGAAAGGGAAGGATCCAGACAGAAGTTGGTGGCCAGGTGGGCGGAGGAGGAATTGGGCCTTAGATAGGAGGGATAGTCTATGTAATAAACATTTAATAAACTATTTATTGATATATAACTGTATACAAATACATTATTCATGGCTAATTTATGGATAATAGTATATATGTAATATGTATAGTATATAATCACTTATAAGACACTTCATATATGGAAATTCCTAATATAAAATATTTATTAACTTAAAAATATAAATACAAATTTGATATTTATTTCATAAAACAGGAGGGAAAGAGAATATATACATAGATGCAGACAAATTGATAAAGTTGCAGGGGAGTAGATAAGATGATTTATGCCTGATTTATCTTCTCTGTGAACTCTAAATTAAAGTTATCAGTAGAGAGAAGGGGATCCTGGGGATGTGGGGAGAAAGGAGGACATGAAGGGTGGGGTGTGAAGGAGGCAGCGGGTTCATGGATTCAGCTATAGGCCTGGAGAATTGCCAGAATGTGCATTCTAGAGTAAAGGAGCCAAAGGACAGGAGAGAGTTGTCAGAGATTAGATGACTGGAACAGATTTCTGAGGAGCTATAGTTATTGCAAATGGCAAAATTTAGTATAGGACCATGTGAGTGTGAGATGAAATGCGGTCAAGCAAAAGACTGCTGGAAGAGAGAAGCCAAAGAGATGGAAATAGTGAGATAATGGCTGAAGTCATCAAAGAAGAGGAGAAGGACTGGCAGTTCAGTCTATGAAAGCACAAGAGGTCTGGAGGAGGGAAAGTCTGATACAAAGGAGAGAGGCAAGATAAAATCAAAGAGGTAAGGGTGAGCGGGGAGGGGGAACTTGTCCAGCCCCATCCCTGAGGCCGTGGTGAGTGGGCCTTGGGAAAACACAAGTTCCACTTGAGAAGGTCTGCAGGGGAATCTGTCCTCAGAGGACAGTCGTAGAGAAATCAGGTGCAGGGAGAGGGAGGCTTAGAGAAGAGGTCACAGGTGGAGGGATGAGATGACCAACCCGGGTTTCAAGGGTCTGCTGATTGACTTGTATGGAGGGGGAGTTTGAGGGACAGCTCCAGGCTTGATATGCAGAGTATGCCAGGCAGTGTAAGGGTGATGTGGAAGACTTAGATTTCAATGGTGACTGGGGTGACAGGATTGTCCTAAGGTCAAAGCACTTAGCTATTTAAAAACCTGGGCAGACTGGTCTTGTCTATACCTGGAGATCTCCTTATCTTATGGCACCATGGCA
This sequence comes from Papio anubis, assembly GCF_008728515.1. Lineage (NCBI taxonomy): Eukaryota > Metazoa > Chordata > Mammalia > Primates > Cercopithecidae > Papio > Papio anubis. The sequence continues at coordinate 82,740,838 of NC_044979.1, read as the reverse complement.
TGGGGTCTGATTTCTCTCCCAGCTGCTGTCAGAAACAGCTCATGGGGCCAGTTCAGTTACGGTTCTGGTCCAGTGTGGTGGGACATGCCTCCCATATTTGTTACACTTGTGCAAACGAGGGCCTTCCCTCTCAAATGTCTCCACTGTGGTCAATCACCTGACCATCACCTGTGATCCATCCACCTCAGGCCTTTCAAGATGGAGCTTAAGCAGCCTCATGCTTTTGATAGCTAATTTGTGATAGTATTCTTAAAAATTTATTTGTTTGGGTTCAATGCAATTGAAAAATAGGAGAGGCCTGGTATCTAGAGTTTTACTTTTTACTCAACTCTCCTGCTATTAGTGTTTTTAAAATTTTGAACAGTGGATTAATTATAGAAATGAAGGGAGTTTATTTGCCAAGTTTTTAAAGTCTAATACTTGCTGATGGCTCAGGTCCATTGGGAAGTCCACAACTAGGACATGTTTTATGGAATGCATGACATTACCTCCACAATTCTGGTGATAGATGCCAGGTTTCTCCGGACTTGAAAGAGGCGTGTAGGGGGAGCAGGTGCCTGACCTCCTTTCTTTGATGTTCCATTCTTGTAAATAATGAGCGGTTTGTCTTTGAACAAACTCAGCAGGTGAATAGGCTCTTTGCCTTGGGAGACTCGGATCTGATGGGGGAGAAGGGGAATAAAAGAAATATAATTAAGAGTACTGTGAAAGAAGGTTTTAGTTCCAAATGTGTTCTTATGTTTTCTTTTTGAAAATAAAACAAAAAATAAAAGGTCAAGAGCAGGAGAAATGATGATTAACAGAAAATATAGGTTAATGAACATCAGTTTTCCTTGGTCACTTAAGAATCTTTTGTTTTTGCAGGCACGGTGTCCCTGAGTAGTTTCTTGTCAGGGGAAACATCACCATGCTCCAATACTTTCTGTTTTTGACAAATATGAAGATTTAAGTTTGTTTGTTACATCTCCGAAAGAGACAAGGTAACACCAAAGTGCTGGAGTCTGCGACCTTATGTGAGAATCTTAAGTGAAAATCGCTCTTCTTTCAAGGGCGCCAGTAACACTTACAGAAACTTACAGAGGTACTAGAATCTCATGTTTTTGGATCTGGTTCAGAAGGTTAAGAGATGTGCATTCAAATGCTTTACAACATAAGATGACCCCAAATCATACTCATTATTTCTATACCTCTGTATTTGTAAAATAAAAAAAAATTACACACACAGAAAGATTTCCATACAAGCATTAAAAACGGGCAAAAATAAACAGAATATGTTTTCTACTTTTTAACTTACCTATAGAAATGTAATAGTAGATATGCTCAATATAAGAAACTTTAAAAAATAAGACTTTTAAAAAAATAAGAGGATGAGGAAATTGAAAAAAAAAAAGGGAAATTATTTGCTTGATTTTATTTATTAGCCCCAAATATTGGATTAGAATTTCCTATTTCTCACACAAACTATTGATGCATTTACATGAAGAGTTCAAATTTCATGTCAGTCTCCCGTTGTTTTCATTTGTTCTGCCCTATGCAAAAATTGAACTGTCTCACTTCCCCTGGTTTGTCTTTTTCTAGAAGCCAGGTGAATGGGAATGCTGATGCATGTACCATTAGAGGGAGGCCTAAAGGCATTGAAAATAATTGACTTCATAAATATATTTCAATTAGTAGGCATTCAAATAAGTGAGCAGCAAATTATGGAAATGTTTTGTCAGTTATGGTCTCACAAATACCTAAAACTGTTGGCTTAGCATTTCATATAACACGGAGAAAACTTTAATTGCTAACATGAGAGAAAGTGAAACACTGATTAAGGCCCATCTCTTACTGTCAAAGGAGAATAAGAAAGAAAAAAGGTTGATTAAAAGTAATTTTAATGGTTAATATATTCTACAAAGGAGCATTGAAAAGCGCAATACTTTAGTTTTTTCATGCATTATTGTAAGCTACTGCCATCTAGTGATTAAACTGAAAATTACCATTTTGTTGTCAATTTAGGATTCAACTGGCTAACAATTCATGGAAATTCATAATCGAGTGTATCAAATATAGCACTATGAAATACGAAATATGTAAAGTTTTTTACAATAGTTTGGCAAGTAATAACTTAAAGATCAACTAAATTTCATAGAATTGAGTGCATTTAAATAATGCAGTCATCTCATTAATTTGTTAATTAAAAATTAGCAAGTTATTTTTAAAAAGTTAATATGCACCTTTAAATTTAGATGTAACTTGTTTTATGTATCTACTAACTTGTATCAAGATGGGAAGGAAACCAGCTGGAAGACCAACTTCAACCTCCACATCTTACACTTTATGTTCTAAAGTGTCTTAACTTGCCTCTTTATTTAATTATTATATTAAAATAAGCAATTACACACTTACAAAGATTTGAAAACAAGACAGAAAAACCCTTTTGTACCATATAGAATCTTAGCTCCCTTGACACCAGGAATGAGGAAGTTAAACAGGCACAACCATGCAAAGGGAGTGTTTAATGCTGCTGTATCAGAAACATCACTGCACTGGCCAAGTAAGCACCTGCTTTCTGTTTGAACTCTAATCTGTAAGATGCTTTTCCCACCAGATAGGAGCAGATGGCTTCTCAAAAACTGGCCAAAGACAACAGGCAGGCAGAAAACAGGCAGCAGTGTGCGCAGCTCCAGCTAGGAAGACACAGGGAATGAGAGAGAGGGAGAGAGAAAGCTCCAGCCAGCTGTAGGGAAAAGGAACAAGCAAGTGCCCTCTCCCAGAATGAACAAGAAAGCAGACAGACACACTGGGGCACACTAGAGGAAAACAGGGACTCCTTGAAGTCTGTATGTCAGTTATACAGTAAGGGAATTTAAAAAACAAAGACCCAAACTTTTTCATGGTAACTAATAAGGGTCCTGAAACAAGTAGCAGATACACCACCATAACTATAAAAGGAGGAGCAGTTGAACTTAGGAGAGGACAGAAGGTTGAACCAGGCTAGAAACAGCAGTCTCTTAGACACAGTGAGATCTAGAACTAGACATTGATATTGTCTGACACTGTATAACATTTAAAGTTTTATATTAAATAAAGCAGCATATTATCTTTTCCTGCCCATTTTTCTCTATTTTAATCTCTCTCTCTGTCTCCAGATAGAGATAGATAAGATAGATAAGTTAGATAGATATACTAAAAAGTTGACTCATTTTTAATTACATGAAATTTTCGTTTTGAATTTGGATTTAGTCATTCTCGACAAGTAATTTTTTTTTCAGAAATACCCAAATAAAAAAATATATCTCTCCTCCCTCTCACACTATCCTCTCCCTTGCCCTTCCTCTTCTCTCCTCCTTCCTACTTGTCTCATTTCTTCCTCCATGATTTCCCTTTCTTCTCTTCCCTCTCCTCCCCTCCTTCCCCTTTTCTTTCCCCTTTCTCCCTATCTTTTCTCTTTGTCCCTCCCATTTCTGTTCATGCTTTCTCCCTCTCCACCACTTCCTCCCTCACTTTTGGGTGATGGACTTTGTTTCAGTAAAGATTTTGGTACCTAAAAGGGAAATATAAGGACTCATGCTATTTTATCAAGATTTATTTCTGTTTACTTGTGCAAAACATAACTTACGCATGTTTATGATTTGAGAGTGTAAGAAAATGAGTCTTTTTTCTACCTATTAATTAGAATTGCTAATCTGTGCTTGTTCTGTACTGTTGTATTTATTTCTCAAATTATAATTTGTTACAGAATTGCTGTAACAAATTACTATGATTTAGTGGCTTAAAACAACACAAATTTATCATCTTACAGTTTTGGAGGTCAGAAGTCTGAAATGAGTTATGGGGTTAATTTAGATAGATCACTGGGCTAAAATGTGGAATAACAATTTAGTCATGGGGCTAAAATCAAGCTATTGCAGGGCTATAGTCCTTTCTAGAGGCTCTAGGAATGAATCTATTCCTTGCTTTTTCTGGTTTCTAGAGGTTGCCCATATTCCTTTGCTAGGGGCTCTCTTCCATCTTCTTATTTTTAATTTTATTTTTTAATTGATTAATAATTATAGATATTCATGGGGTACATACAATGTATAGTGATCAGATTAGGGTAACTAGCATAACATCATCTCAAATATTTATCATTTCTTTGTGTTGGGAATGTTCAATATTCTCCTTCTAGCAATTTGCAAACTATATAATATGTAATTGTTCCCTCCATCCTCAAAGCTTTTACTTATAAGGACCCTGGTGATTACAATAGGTCCACCCAGTAATCCCAGATAATCTCCCTAGCTTAAGATCTGCTGATGAGCAACCATAACTCCATCTCCGACCTTAACTCTCCTTTGCTTTGTAACATATATCACACTTGCAGGTTCTGAGGATTAGGACATGAACACCTTGGGGAATTATTCTGCCTACCGTATCTGTTGAACAACAGCTGGAAACAATAATACAGGTAAAACCGTTTTAATGTCAAGCGACTATCACTGACACAGGGTGTGATTCTAATGGGAAGATTCTTTTGGGGTCTTAAATCTGTTGATAGTTTTTTGTTGCTTGTGTTTGTTACCTCCTTTCCAGAATCTGAGAGAACTAATTTGAAATGAGAGTAGGAATATTTGAATTTCAAAATGAAAACAGAGTTCATATCAAGAAAATGTCAAATTTCTATTCCAACTTGGGAGGCAGCTATAGCTATCTATTGAGCTAGCAAGCCTTTAACTTGTGTGAGTTTTGGGGGTAAAAATATCCCAACCTGCACAGCCTGTCCTCCGAGGGACCGATCCAACTGAACAGTCAGGAACGCAGATGTTGTCAGCTCATCTTGTGTGGCATTTGCTCCTTGCCTAGAGGAATGAAAGTGAAATAAATTAGCTTGCCTTTAAGTTTTAAGATCGTCGCATGTAGGCATTGCAAGCAGAGACAAGTTATTATGAAAGATCAAGAAGAAGCGAACTGTTTCAACGTGATATGAGCTGTTAAGCTATTGTTTTTGTCAAGGTATCTAACATTGAATTGTCCTATGTGTCATCTAGAACTGTATACGGTAGGCATTTTTATCTCCATTTTAAAGAAATTGAGCTTTTGTTCCTTACATAACTTAGCTAAGTCATCAGGTTCACCTGATTTTAAGTTGGAGCTGCCTATTTTTTAGAAAACACCTCTACAGTGAAAAATAATCCATCTGAAATGAAAATACGAGCCAAACTTATTACGTTGACTGTTAGTGGCATTTTGTCTTTCTTTCTTTTTTTTTTTTTTGAGATGGAGTCTCACACTGTCACCTGGGCTGGAGTACAATGGTGCAGTCTTGGCCCACTGCAACCTCCGCTTCCCGGGTTCAAGCGATTCTCCTGCCTCAGGCTCCAGAGTAGCTGGGATTACAGGCATCTGCCACCATACCCGGCTAATTTTTTGTATTTTTAGTAGAGATGGGGTTTCACTGTGTTGGCCAGGCTGGTCTTGAACTCTTGACCTCATGATCTGCCCGCCTCAGCCTCCCAAAGTGCTGGAATTACAGGCATGAGCCACTACGCCCAGCCAGCATTTTGTCTTTCCATGAATATTTGGTGAGCATGAACCAAATGTCTATAACCCAGAAAAATCAAGAAAATAATAATGAGAAGTTGACAATGGAGAGGCCCCATTTTGTCATCTTAGCAATTCCATAAGGAATTATTTATTATTATTATTATTATTATTATTATTATTTGAGACAAGAGTCTCACTCCATCACCCAGGCTGGAGTATAATGGCAGGAACTCGACTCACTGCAACCTCCGCCTCCCAGGTTCAAGCGATTCTCCTGCCTCAGCCTCCTAAGTAGCTGGGATTGCAGGTGCTTTTTTGTATTTTTAATAGAGACAGGGTTTCACCACGTTGGTGAGGATGGTCAGGCTGGTCTCAAACTCCTGACCTCAGGTGATCCACCTGCCTCCGCCTCCCAAAGTGCTAGAATTAAAGGGGTGAGGCACCATGACCTGCCCACCATAAGGAATTAGTAATAAGGCTGTACAAGATGCTAAGCTTCCAGCACTCAGATACAGGTCAATCCATCAATATGGCCAGTTCATTTGTAGCCTCTCTTTCTAGGGTAGCTTGTGGCTGTTAACTCTGTGTCACCTTAACCTGTAAAGCATCTTGTGGGAGATCTGCTGTTTGATGAGCTTGTAGAGAAGACAATAAAAGAAAACAAAACAAAGCTCCAAACATGGTAAAAGCACTCATTGAGCATTATTTATTTTTAGCCAGCTTTCGCATTTCTATCTGACTAGTGGTTAGCTTAGCAGTAGGAATGCTAAACTTGGATTTAGACTTTGAAAGTTAACTATTAGATTGGTGCAAAAGTAATTGCTGTGTTTGCTATTAAAAGTAATGGCAAAAGCCACAATTACTTTTTTTTTTTTTTTTGGAGACAGAGTTTCGTTCTTGTTGCCCAGGCTGGAGTGCAATGGTGCGATCTCGGCTCACTACAACCTCCGCCTCCCAGGTTCAAGTGATTCTCCCGCCTCAGCCTCCCGAGTATCTGGGATTACAGGCATATACCACTATGCCCGGCTAATTTTGTATTTTTAGTAGAGACAGGGTTTCCTCCATGTTTGTCAGGCTGGTCTCAAACTCCTGACCTCAGGTGATGCGCCTGCCTCGGCCTCCCAAGGTTCTGGGATTACAGGCGTGAGCCACGGCGCCTGGCCTACCCGCAATTACTTTTGCAGCAATGCTAATATATCTTTTCTTCCAAAACTTTGACAGTAAACTGTTCCATACTTGGAACAGATTAACAGAACCTGCCACGTTGGGCGACACACACGTGCACACACACACACACCCCCAAAACACTGGGAAGAGGGTGCATATCTTATCACACAATTTTCCATTTGACCAGCATAGGCAAATGGTTGATGTAAAAATTTTCTACAGAGAGGTGCAAAAAAAAACCATGCACACACATATTGATAAGAAAATAAAAAATGTTTTCCTTAATAAAGGAACTACTAAAAACACAGTGTTTTAATGTCAATAGCCTACATTTCCCAAAAGCCTATAATGCTAGCCAACACCTGTGTGTGTACTGGAAGCACAAGGTGAGGAGTTACACAGAGCTGCATGAGGACGGGCCACCGCAGGGTCTGTATCATGCGTTGTTTTTTTGTCACATCTGCGGTTTCCTGAATTCTCGCTTCCAGCTGTTGTTAAAAATGGCTGCTTTCCATTTTGCTTTTATTCTGAAGGGAAGAAATCCAACCACTGAAGAGACAATATTACCCAACTTTTGTCTTCATTTTGCTCCTTTTTTTTTGGAATATTTCAACTAGCAAACCTGAAAAACATCACTAAGTTTCTGCCTCATGACACGCTGAACAAATACTTCTCTACTCATCTTAAACCTCTCTTCTGGATCCCAAGTACCATACTGCCATCCACACAGATTCAAGTATTCCACTACAATCAAGAAATAACACAGTCGCTCTTTGTTTCTAATTTTAAAATCTTATGCTGAACAAAAAAAGCAATCTACTTTGACGTATTTTTTCTTTATAAACCTGTGGTGGTTGTTGCTCATTAAAGATGAGTGCTCTGTAAAAATGGGATTTACTACTTCAAGAGATTCATCATTGTCGTCTGTTCAATTTTAATTACCTGATATTTCAGAGAAAAGATCATTGCTGAAATTATTTCTGTCCTGTCATTTCAGAATACAAGTGGTTTCATAACTGATTTAATTCTAGTTTCTCACCTTTAACTCTGCCTCTTGGACTTAAACCTATTTATATCCCTGCATTGAAATTATCACATAAACTGGAAAGTTGTTTAATTTGAAAGCCAGTCTTCGATGGAACTGCTTATTTTTTGAAATCCTCTTCACTATCTTTATGGAAGCTTTGGAAGTTCCACAAACCATACAACACTAACAGACTTATATACTTCACATCCATGATTTCAAATGGTGAAGACTCACAAAAGGACTCTGAAGTATCTAATTTGCATTCTTGATATCCCCCAAATATATACATTCTTATGATGGAAATATTGAACATTTCCAATTGGAAAGAAGAAAACTAAATGACCATCCTTCCAGCCCCATTCCAAAGATAGTAACTATTACCAATGTGGTGCCTTCTCTTTCTCTTCTTTTTCCTTTTGCATTTTTGTACCGTGTGGGCCAAACTTGTCTTCCTCGTAAGATTTTTAATCTCAGGAAATAAAACGCTACCCATTTATGCTCAGACCAGAAACTCAGGGGTCATTCCTGTCTTTGTCTTCTCCATTCCCCATTAACAGTTTTTCTGGTGCCAATACCTTAACACCTTGCAAATTTGTCTCATTCTTTCCTTCCCTGTTGTCACTACACTAAATTCAGGCCACATCATTCAGCTGGATTATTGCAACACATTCCCAGTTGTCTTCCTGCTGCTAGCCTTCCTCTACCAATCCATTCTGCAGATGTCGATCAGAATAATTTATCTAAAATGAAAACCAGGCCAGGCGTGGTGGCTCACACCTGTAATCCCAGCACTTTGGGAGGCCAAGGCAGGTGGACCTCTTGAGGTCAGGAGTTCAAGACCAGCCTGGCCAACATGGTGAAATGCTATCTCTTCTAAAAATACAAAAAATTAGCCGGGCGTCGTGGTGTGCACCTCTAATCCCAGTTACTCAGAAGGCGAGGCAGGAGAATAGCTTGAACCTGGGAGGCAGAGGTTGCAGTGAGCCAATACTGGAGCCACTGCACTCCAGCCTGGGTAACAGAGTGAGACTGTCTAAAATAAAATAAAATGAAATAAAATGAAAATCAATCACGTAACACCCCATACAAACTCTTTCAGTGACTCCCAATGTCTTAAAAATAAAGTTTGTCCTCTTCAGCATGGTTTATGAGGCCATTTACAATTTGGCTCCTTCTAATTTCCTTCGTTTTATCTTTTGCACCCTAAATGTTCTCCAGCCATACTCTATGACAAGTAGATTAGAGCACACTATTTTCCTGCATTGCTTGGAACAACTTCCCTATTTGCCTGCCTATCTAGCTTCCACTTCAATGCCACTTTTTCTAGGAGCCTGTCTTAGTTCATTTTCTGTTGCTTATAACAGAATACCTGAAACAGGGTAATTTATAAGGAAAAGGAACTTATTTTTACAGTTATGGAGAGTGAGAAGTCCAAAGTCAAGAGATCACATCTGGTGAGGGTTTTCTTGCTGGCAAAGACTCTGCAGACTCCTGAGGCAGTGCAGGTCATCACACAGTGAGGGTTTGAGTATGCCAGCTCAGGCTTCTTTCCCTTCTTATAAAGCCACTGGTCCCATTCTCATGATAACCCATTTATCCACTAATGGACTCATCCTTTCATGAGAGCTATCATCTCTTAAAGGCCCCATCTCCCAATATTTCCACACTGAAGATTAAGTTTCAACATGAGTTCTAGAGGGTACAAATATTTAACCAATAGCCTAGGAGTATGGTGGAGGGTCTGTATATAATTATCAAAAGATCACTCAGCTTGATCTTACATAAAATCGTCTATATTGCACTAAAAATACCTGTTAATCATCTGTTTCTCATTACATATAAGCTCCTGAAGGCACAGGTTGTATTTTTCTTTCCACCACTGTATCTCCAGAAATTAGCACAATGCTTAGCACATAAAGTGCTTTCAAATGATACAAGAAATAGCTACAATTTAAAACTTAAATTTAGCATTTAAAATTTGTAACCTGACTTGTTCTATTTTAGTATGTCCATATAGACATTTATATGGGTTGCAAATTGTTAATTCCTCAAAACACTCTTTTGCATTACTTGCTTAGTCTTTTTTCTTTTAATCTAAATTCACAGTCAATTATGTTTTTCATATTCAAAAGAGAATTAACAGGAAGACCATGAAATAAAATGCAAAAGAAAAGTTAACTAGGAGTAATTAATTTATCCCAATAAATGCTATGATTTTGTTGCACAAACACTTTTCTGAATTAAACTTTTAGAAAACGAAATTGCAAAATAAGGACATAACTACCTGATATAGATATACTCAAGCCTTAAAGAGACCAATCAATTAAGATTTAAAATGTTGCCTTATAACAGTTGTAACTTTGAGTTAAATTACTTTGTCTGTCTAATCTCCCCTGCTCCATTCTTTTTGGAAAGACGTAAAAAAAAAAAACAAAAAACAAACAAACAAACAAAAAAACCAAGGAAACATCTGGCACTTTGCCAGTGAAAACATGCTGCTCACAGAATGGTTGCTATTAAGACGACATGTTAACCACAGAGCTAAATAGCTAAACGCATTCATCTAGGACAGCATATGGAGTGACTGTGGCATCAGAGATGGTCCTGGGTGCGGTGGTTCACACCGATGTGGTGGTGTAGATTAGAATCTCAGGAATCCCCTCAGCTGAGATTTTGATTTGTTTGGTGTGGGTGAGAGCATTTGGATTTATGAGAAATTGTTCAGGTTATTCCAATATGCAGTCAGTGTTCTAAACCACTGCCTGAGGCAATGTCTGTTAATCATTGAAGTGCATATGAATTACTTGAGGTCCTTGCTAAAATGCAGGTTCTGCCTTAGTGGGTCAAAGGTGGGGCCTGAGAGTCTACAAATCTAAGAAGTTCCCAGGTGATATTGATGCCTCCGAGTTCCCAGACCACTCTTTTGGTGTCATCCCATCTCTTGAACTTGAATGGGCTCAAGGCACTGGGCAGTGTAGATGACCAGACTATGGGGATGAGTGTGACTCTGTCTTTGTGTGTGAGGTTCACCAAAAAGAAATGTGACCATATCAGCAGAGTACTGAATGCATGTATATTCTATACACCTATTACAGGTTGTTATAACTATGTAGGCAAAGGTAGGATCCTGCCCTGCCTTTGCACCTTACACCCACATTTCTCTGCTTGAAGATCTTTTTTAAGAATTATTTTCTTTTTTCCAGCCTTCTTAGCAATATTCTATTTTTACCTGATTTCACTTAATAAAAAGTTAGAGAATTTCACATTATATAATTTCTTGCTGAATCCCCATCCCTTGACGTATCCTGACATGATGTATGCACATAAATTACTTGGTTGGACATTTGGTCATTTTCTCCTTGAGCAGGGCATTGGTATTTACTGAAAGTATATTTAGACTTCAATTAACCCAAATCATCATGCAAAACCATGTAAGATGAAAACACAGGGGCTGGGAGCAGTGGCTCACACCTGTAATCCCAGCACTTTGGGAGGCTGAGGCGGGCGGATCACAAGATCAGGAGATCAAGACCATCCTGGCTAACATGGTGAAACCCCGTCTCCACTAAAAATACAAAAAGTGTATCCGGGCGTGGTGGTGGGCACCTGTAGTCCCAGCTACTCGGGAGGCTGAGGCAAGAGACTGGCGTGAACCCAGGAGGTGGAGCTTGCAGTGAGCCAAGATTGGGCCATTGCACTCCAGCCTGGGTGACGGAGTGAGATTTTGCCTCAAAATAAAAATAAAAACAAAAACAAAAAAACCGCAATTGCATATTTTTTCCATTATTGTAAATTTAATGGAAACAAAGAATAAGAATTGCATCAAGTTGAGGTATCAATGGAATCACAAATTGTATCTCCTACAGGTTTTGCCATATTGCAACTTTGCAGTTCCAATTAGGATGGACCTCTCTGAATTTTAACAATAAGAAGCCATGGTACCTGACACTTGCTGTTGCAGTGTTAACCTGCGTACAAGATGAGATATTCAACTACATATCCACTAGCAGAACATCACTGGTTTGGGATATCAAAACTTTTTCCCTAGACTAGATAGCATGATTTTTATGTAACTCCTGCTGCCTGTGGATGGCAGCTGCAAAACAAAGTCAAAATCATATAAAAAGAGACTACTACATGCATGCTACACAAATCTCACTGGGGTGATTATAGGATTATTCTACGCCATAATGCATGGAATTTAATACTTTGGAGCAAAATCTGGCTCCTGTGGAACCCGAGATCTTTGCCCGATATAAACTCACCACGTGTAGATAATTTGTCCTCTGGGATAGGTGTAGAGTATGATGTAGCAGTCACCACCATAGAATTCACCATATGAGTTTTGGTCAACTTGGATCCTACCATTGTTTTCTACACGCCAAATCTGGAAGGAATGGAATAGATACACCAAATTACAATTCTCTTGATATAATAGTACTTCTCATAAGCTTTAAACAATTTTTGGTTCAAATCTATTATTAAACAACTTTTAAATTATCTTTTAACTAGTTTACAAATCAAGCAAAGGAAAGAAATTGTTATCAATTTGCCAATTTATTGACATTTTAAGTACTTTTATGTTTCTTTTGCTTCCTCTACAGTATTAAGCTCAGTTCCGAGCCTGGTGATTAATAAATACCTATTGTTTCATCTACTAGTGGAAATAACATGACACTCCAGTGGAATAAAAGACTGCAAGATTCAGCTCAGAAATATGTATTTTAATTTTTTCTTCAATTATGAAATAACATGCATATCTTTTTCCCTGTGCTTTAAGATAGGAGACTATTATTTTCCCAGGCAAGACTTGGTAGACTGTGACCAAACACTGAAGATGCTACAACACACTGAATGTTTGAGTCCCTCCACGATTTATGTTGAAATCCTAACCTCCAGTGTGACGGTATTAGGAGGTGGGACCTTTGGGAGGTACTTAGGTCATGAGGCCAGAACCCTCATGAGTGAAATTAGTGCCTTTATAATCAGAAAGCTCTCTAGCTCCTTTTTCACCACGTGAGGATGCAGCAAAAAGTCTATCGGGAAGTGGATCTTCCACCAAACACTGAGCCCATCAAAACCTTCAGCGTAGACTCCCCAGCCTCCAGAATGGTGAGAAATAAATGTTTCTGCTTAAACTCTCAATCTATGATATTTTTGTTATAGTAGCCTGAACAGACTAAGACCATGCCGATAACATGACTTCTGTTTTTAAAAGGTGCCATCCAGGTATAAGACTGAAATGTGATGATGGGATAAAAACAGGCAGAACCACTTTCATTCTACCTCCTCATCTTCAGCACAGATTAAAGACCCTCCAAGTTGGAGAGATGAGAACTGTAGATGAAACAGGAGAGTCACAAATGAAGGAGAGGCTGCCAGGCACTGTGTGTGTACATGTAAGCACACATACACACACACACACACACACACACACACACACATGCACACTTGCCTAAGTTCTCTGGTGGGAAGGGCAGACTCTTTGCTTTGAAATCTGAAGATGAGCAAGTGGACAGGAGCAGTGCAATGCTTCTAGAGAGAGGCCACCCCACCCTATCCTAGAGAGCAGAAGCCTTATATCCTAGAGACAGCACAAGATCCTAGAGAGAGCTCCCCAGATTTCAGCAGCCCTAGGATGGCACAGGAGAAGGCTGCAGCCAGGACACAGCTGGTGCTGGAGACCAAGTTTGCCAGGAGGACTGAGCTCCAGCAGGAATGTCTAAGTAGGAGACAGATGCAGACCCAGAAGTCGATACTCCTTCGACAACAGCCATGAGGGACATTTGTGAACTTCTCCCTTGGCGCTCCCCACTCCCCAACACCCATGCCACTTAGATTCATGCTTCATGTCTTTGAAAAGAGTTAAAATTATTTCACTAATTTCTTGACCGTATACTTTGGTCCAAGCATTGTGGTAAGCCCTAGGAATATAGAGATGAAATATTTAATTCCTGTCCTCAAGGAATTGATGAGAGGTCTAGGAGAAATCTGGCAGTAAATGAACAATTCTGTGGTAGGTATATGATAAATTCTGTGAAAAATATCCCTAGAGGTTGAACACAGAGAAATGCCACTTCAGCACTGAGGGAAGCCTTCTCAGAAAAGGTATGGCTTGTGATTTAACTGAGTTGCCAATGAGGTGTAGGAACGTTAGCTAGATGGCAGAGGGGAAGTCAGTACTCAAGGCAGTGGATAGGTGAAGCCAAGAGGAGGGAAAGGGTCAAGGGTCCAGCTGAAGACATATACATTTATAAATATATATGTATATATAAACACAGATATGTGTATGTATACACATTTATATGTGTGTGTGTGTGTGTGTGCACATTTCTCCCTCTGTCACCCAGGCTGGAGTGCAATGGTGTGATCTTGGCTCACTGCAACCTCCACCTCCCAGGCTCAAGCGATTCTCATGCCTCCGTCTTCCAAGTAGCTGGGACTACGGGTGAGCTCCACCACAGCTGGCTAATTTTTGTATTTTTAGTAGAGGTGGGGTTTCACCATGTTGGCCAGGCTGATCTCGAACTCTTGACCTCAAGGGATCTCCCCTGCCCTCTCCCAACATACACTAGCATTCATGGGCTTGACGAAAACAAAAACAGGTAAATACCTCCACTTTGCCAGAACCATCATCCACCATATTGTGCTGGGCTGCCATCTGTGGAGAACTATGTAATTTTGAGGCATCAAAGGGAATTTGTTTTATTTGAGCCACTTTCTCTGTGACATATACTTTCCCGAAGCCATCACTCTGATCTTTATCTCTCCAGTCCTTAAAAAACTGTTTGAAGATTGGTGTTTCACCTCCTTCTGGAAGAACTTGAATCTGAAATGTAAAATAATAATAATAATAAACAGGAAAATAAGCAATTGAGGGAAAATATGAATCTGGCAGTGGAGACAGAACTAAGGAAATGAAAAATTATCCTGGTTTGGCTATCAAGCTCATATAATCCAAAACTGCATTTTCTCATGACTAAAGTAATTACCACTGAATTTTAATATTTGAGAGACGAATCAAGTTCTTTAATATGTTATCCCTGCAGTAAAATAAGTTTGTCTTTCTCCATAAGGTTCACAAGAGATCTGTGAGCTGGAAGAAATTATCTCATTGTGTTCCTTGTGTAAGGACATAAAAACGAGGAGAATAGATGAGGCTGAGAGATTTGGAAAGGAAAGGAGTAATTAGACAGTGTCTAAATTGATTTTGATTAAGACAAGTATCATCTGGGTTTCAGGCCAAGTCTGCACAACTTGCTCTAAGGAATAATAACTCATAAGTGCTCTTAGCTAAATCTACTGTGGTTTACTATCTTGAATTAAAGGCAGTGGAGGAAGTGAATGGGCGCTCTATAGAAAGTCTGATGAGCAGTTTCTAAAAAATTCTAACCCCCACACAGATAAAGAGGGACATGTGACACCAGATTGTAGCAGGCAGGCAAGTGGAGAATCACTTCACATGCAGACGTTACTTTGACCCAAACTTTTTCATGAGTTTCATGGAGATGTCATGAGTTCCCATGTTTTCTATTTTTTTCTAGCCAGTTCATTTTCACACATACTTGGGTATTCTTGGAATAATTCATTTGCTGTAGAAATTCTTCAGCTGTCTTCATTGCAGCCTTCCTCTCCTGGGGATTAGCATCTTTACCTAAAATACAAGGTAAATTAAAGAGAAAGAACTTCAGAGAAGGAAGAATTCTATGATTAAGAAATACTTGTGTACCATAATAAACATAATTATAATTGAAGTTAAATGCAACAGTGAAAGAATAACAAAATTCGCCGGGTGTGGTGGTTCATGCCTGTAATCCCGGCACTTTGGGAGGCTGAGGCGGGTGGATCACGAGGTCAGGAGTTTGAGACCAGCCTGGCTAACACGGAGAAATCCCGTCTCTACAAAAACATTAGCCAGGCATGGTGGCGGGCGCCTGTAGTCCCAGCCACTCGGGAGACTGAGGCAGGAGAATGGCGTGAGCCTGGGAAGCCGAGCTTGCAGTGAGCCAATATTGCGCTACTGCACTCCAGCCTGGGTGACAGAGCAAGACTCTGTCTTAAGAAAAAAAAAAAAAAAAGAATAGCAAAAATTTCCTGGTATATGAAGTATATTTAACAATACGCGAAAAACGTTATTTGTAAAACAATTCTTTTTATATTGCCCAAATGCTTTTTTTTTTTAAACTTCATATCCCTGGTACATGATGTTGGTAGGAGGAAAATGGCTGCATTTTATGTGAGACATTTATAGATCAAGTCTTAATTAAAAGGTGGGATTTTTTAAAAAAATCAAAAAAATATATTTTATGTAGCCTTTTAGAGGAAATATATATACATCAGAAATACAGCATCGCCAATGGAATTTTTCACCTTTCCATACGAAAATTTGTTTTGCAGCCCCGTGGTCCAAAATAAAGCATTCTTCAGAAAGCAGCATTGCCATCGAGAAGGGGTTTTCTTCTGCCACCACAGTCACCCTCATGGAGCCACTTGCATCTGAAACCTAATATAAAAACCACGACCTCCATGTTTTCATTTGGGGATGATAAGGATGTTCTATAATTAGATTATGGTAACGGTTGTACGACTCGGTAAATGTAATAAAATAAAAAGCATTGAACTGTACACTTTAAATGCATGAATTTTATGGTGTATAAATTATATCTCAATAAAACTGTTTCAAAGAAAATGAAAAGAATCCACAAGACTTCATTACACTCCAATTTTTTTAAAAAAGTCCTTTGGGGTAAACTTAGCAAATAAAAAGTTAAGTTTTGACACTGTGCCTAAAACATCAGAAAAGAATAGTGATGATAATAATAATGGCTAGACAGATGCTCTTATGTACTAAGAACCATGTAATTAACTTTACATGATTATTTCTTGTACGTTTTAGAGCAATCTTTTCAAATAGGTAATAATCTTAAAATCATTACATACACACAAGAAGATGAAGTTTAAACATTAATTTAGTCAACATTTACTATCTACTATATACCAGCCACTTTGCTAATTAAGCTATTGATACAGTTTATGCATAAAGATTTTTTTCAACATAGGTCCTGCAAGGTAAATACACTTTGTATAAATTATCAAAGTAAATTTCTTCTGTCACATTTGGAAATGACTACAGACTATTAAAACAAATTTTTAAGTGGTCTTATAAAATCGAAAGTGATATTCATGTGCAAGTTAGGATTTACTGGTTTTCAATGGCCAGCTTGTATGCTACAGTTTAGACACCAATTATGCAGATTCCAGAGCCCTCCCTTGATCAGTGGTGGAGTTTTGCAGGACCAGGGTGGAGTTTGAATTCCGTAGTTTTAGAAAATGCCCCAGGTGATTTTGCTTGCCAGCCTTGTTAAGAAACCGGAATTATTTTCAAAGGAACTTTATACTTTATATCCATGTAATACAGCATAGCTCCACTAGAGGAAGCTATGACTCAGGATGAATATCTTCCCCTTTAAAAACACTTCTTTACTTCATAATGCTGTCCAAGAGGGAGAACCGTTTTGGTTGATGATGTGAAATAAAAGATATCTGTCAGGCTGTTGAAAATGAATTTTAGAAATAGTAATTTTTAAAAGCAGTCACAAAATATTTAGGTAACACTTTCTGTATGGCTCATATTAAAATGACCAGTATTTAGCAGAAATGGTAACCATATTTCCTTTTGCATCTAGGAAGAAAAAAATCCACTTATTATGAAAAGGAAGTTACGCTGAACAAGTTATTAATTTTTGTCTTCACATAAAATCACAGAGTTTCGGAGCCAAAAACCCCTTAAAGAGCAGCAAATATAGTTTCTTTCTGATACAGATGAGAAAACTACTAAATTCTGCTGGAGATTTACGATTTGCTCCAAAGAAAGTTGCAAGGGGAGGGAACACTTGAAGAATACCACTGTAGCAATCCCCTTAACTGGAGTGCCTTGCAGTTTTTGTTACCCTCAACAGAAAAAACAAACAAACAAAAAAATAAAAAAAACTACAGAGTTGGAAGGAACCTACTTTCTTTTTTGTGTGTGGATAAGAATGCTAAGACCCAGAGTGGTTATGTCCTGTGCGAAGTCATGCTGCTAATCATGTGCCATACAGCTGATGTGGAAGTAGGTATGTTAATGCCCAGAACAGAAGTGTTTTTACCCTGGTTCCCTCCAGCTATTTCATTTGGTAGCTCAGCCCTCCTGTAACAAAGAACTCCTTCATTATGGCTAAAGACAATGTTTTAAATAGGGTGAAGGCTTTACATTCTTATCAAGAATTTATAAGAAAAAACTGATAAAATATTTTTACTCCATAAAGGAAATATTGTATTGAGTACTACATATCAAACGATTGTTGCAAACTAGTACAGCAACAGTATATAATTTTATGTGGTTCACAGCAATAAGTTCACATATTTGTTGTTTTACATAAAAATAACAAAAAGTATTAAAACTTAATTTAAAAAAATATACAAGAGCAAAGAACTGATTCTATCTACACATTGCTCTTGGAGAGCGATGAGGAGATTTCTCAATTGCAACAAAGGGAATCCCTCCCAATACAGGCCTCTCTAGCTACATAGAGTCCTGTAGAAACAATAAATTTGGTTACAGTGAACTCACCATGTATAGTTTAGCCATTTTCCTGTTACTTATGTCTGCTATAATGTCATCATCATCACCTCCATCTGGAAGCTCCGGCTTTCCTCCTAAGACCTGGAAAAAAGTCAACAGTGGATGCAAAGATAAAGACCTCTCATTAAAGGATGCAGAGTTAGAAACATACATTTATAAAGACATGGATTATAAAATATTTGCAATTAAAATGACCAGGCTCAAACACTTCTCATCAATTCATACACAGTAGTCCTTTTCACATGGGTCAAATCAATCAATTACATTAAGTAAACTGAGTTTGCTCGTGATATGAATTTCCAAGAAAGGAAAATTCCTAATTTGAAAGCCTAGGTGTCCATATTACTGAAAGCTAGAAGGAATTAATTAAAACTTGAGCTCTATGTTCAGCTCTGCAGCAGAATTTATTCTATGACCTCTGCTTCTAGAAATAATCTCTAAGGTTTATGAGTTTATTATAATAAAGATTTGAATCAAAATTACTATCTGGAGGTAAAATACTATTATAATTATTGACATATAGGATGAAGTGCAAGCTCTTGATCACCCAAATCACGCTTTGTTTTCTGCTGTATCCTTGGCACTTGGAACAGTTCTTGGGACATAGTATATGCTCAGTAAGTATTTGTCAAATTAATGAATAAATGTATTTATCCTGTGCATATGCGATGCAATCCAAAAGTCTAAAAAAGTGTTTGGTAGAAAATACATTTGAATCTGCTTTGAATTTCTTTATATTAAAATAAAAAATATGTCTATGAGTAATTAATTTATTAAATTAATTAACACAAACAGCATAGAATGTCAAGGACAGGAATCAAATATAAACTTATTCTAAATAATTTAATTTTTATAATATAGATATAAATTCAAGTTTAGAAAATGCAAAAGTGTTCATTTAGATACAATAAATACTTAATACACAATGAGTTCCTTACATAATGTGTTTTATATTCACTATTCCTTACAATATATTGTATCAAAATGTGTACTGCAAAATACCAGAAAACAATAAAAATATACATTTATCCTTGCATGAGTATAAGTACATTCTCAAATTTAGAGATGCATCAGAGAACTTACGTTCTCTGAGAACATACCTATCTTTTTATTTGTACTATGACCAATAAGATGTTTTAGATACTGTATATGCTAAATGATTGTAATAGTTTTTCTTTTTTTGCCAAAAATAGAACCAAGCAAAAAAAAAAAAAAAAAAAAAACACTTGTGACCAAAAGCCTTTTTTAAAAAACACTTTTGCTATAAGTATGTATAGGTTGTAAGAGCCATCAAAGATCTCCTCACATATACTTTTCTAATTCTACTCCAACTAAGACCGTAGTTTGGAATAAACAGTTTGCGTTAAGGGCATATCTAATACTAGGAAACCTCCCAGCGGGAGGACCCAGTCTGGGATTTGAGGCACACTCTAACTTTTAATTTTCAGACCACAATTCCCATATTAGCCAGGCATCTTAATTAGCTTCTCAAAGGACTGCAGCATAGTTGGGAATTGAACCCAAGGGATTTAACAAAAACAGGCTTAACTCCGGGGTAGAAAGATGCCGTATATTTGTCAGGAATCATCTCTAAGGATCACTTTAAAATTGAGTTCAACTAAGCATTTATCAAATATTTGAGGTCACTGAGGTATATAGATGAGTTTCTAACCACATTGTCCAACACTTAAGGACTTTACATCTGGTGTAGAAAGAGCAAAATAACTAAATATGTTCACTTTATCAACTAGGCCATACATTTTGATCTTTGACATAAACTGTGAATACAGCTTGGAGTATCATGCCTGAATGTAAAACATTTTCATTTTGGGTTGCCCACGCGATTGGCATTTAGCTCATGTAATCCTTTGCATGTGAAATAACATATATTTTGACAATTTAATGGGGTACAAACACAGAGAACCCTCATTTGAGGGTGTTACATAAAAATTTCATCAATTATTCTAGCCAAGATTTCTCTTGCAAGTTTGGAGCTCCTCTTTCTTTCAATTATTTTCTGTAAGTTTCTGTTTAAAAGTATTGCCATCATCTAAATACTCCAAGCTAAACTTATTTTCTACAAAATTAGCCACTCTCAATTCTCCATTTGTGTAATGTATCTCTATTCTCTCCTCTTTATATGGACTTACAATTATGTGATCAGTTTTAAATACTTCCTCTCCTGCACTTTGGATCTCCTATCCACTCCTACCCACTTATTATTTTTAATAATGGTTAGTCACCGATTCCCGTCTATTCCTTGATTCAGACCCTAGTGAAGGCCCTCATCCCTCTTGTTGTGGGTAACAGCTCTGCCAGTTCCACTTCCTTCAGTGTCACCTCATTTTTTCATCCTAAGAGTTATCCTGGACACTGGCTGCAAGGCCCCTTACTTCACATTACTCCTAGTTGTAGGAATATGACTCTAGATCAAGGAAATCCTGTCATTTGCAACAACATGGACGAACTTATTGTATATTACGCTAAGTGAAATAAGCCAGATACAGAAAGATAAACAATGCATGATCTCATTAATAAGTGGAATCCAAAATAGTCCAATTCATAGAAATAGAGCGGTAGAATGGTGATTGCCAGGGGCTGAAAAATAGAAGAAATGGAGAAATGTTAGTGAAAGAATTCAAACTTCCAGGTATAAGATAAATAAGTTCTGGAGAAAAAATATAGTATGATGGTTATACTTATTAATAATGTAGTTTATATTTGAAATTTGCTAAAAGAGAAGATATTAAAATATTTTCACCACACACACAATGTGAGGTGACAGATGTTAATTATCTTCATTGTGGCAATCATTTCACAACTTATACATATATCAAAATACCATTTTGATAGATGTATGCACATCATATATATATATAGGCATCTATCAAAATATCACATTTTGATAGATGTATATGTACAAACTTTGTCAATTATCCCTTTATAAAGCTGGAAAACATTTAAAATTTCTTTTTAAATTTTTAAAAACTAAAAACTAAAAAATATTTATATTTTACGTCTGCTGCAGTGGTTCCTGAACTTCAATGTACTGAAGCAACACCTGTGTGACTTTGTAACTACAGATTCTCAGCTGCCATCCATTGAGTCAATAAACAGGTCTATGGTGAGGCCCAGGAATCTGTAATCTAGATTATTCTGAATTGGGTGCTCCCACTGACCCAAAACTTCTGTCTGAATCCCAAGTCCCCTTCAGATGCTGAATGTCATCTGTCCTGCATTATTTCTCAGCATTCTCTACCTTGTACCCACCTCTAATTAGGCTGACATACTCGGCGTTCCCTGTGGAAGCCATGCCCATTCTTTCCCCCTTGCTAGCTAGGAAATTAATAATCACCCAGCCTTAGAGTTTCTAGGTTCTCACAACCTGTCTCAAGACCACCCTTGGTGTTTCTTTCTTTCTTTCTTTCCCTACTATGATCCAAGGTGAACTTTTCTTTTTAAAACTTAAGCAGGCCTATGTGGAAATTTGTATTTTTAGATAAAAGGATCAGGCAGCTAAGAAACAATTGCTATACTCTTTTACTCTCTTAATCCTTAGTTTTTCACAGTATGTACATCTGTTTTTACTTATTCATTTATTTTTTACCTTTTAGTCAACTCTACCTACTTTGGAAAAAAAATTCCAACATTTACACTGGCTCGTTCTCAAGATGTGGTTTCCCTTCTTTATATAAAAAAGTCAAGATGTTTGGCCACTTTAGAATAAATATTTGTAATGCATCATAAGAAAACAATACTGATGTATAATCTGGAAGAAGGACAATATGTAACTCAAAGCTACATATCACTGTGGATGAAAATGCACCAAGTTGGTGCCAAGTCCTAAAGGCATTTAACATTGAGGGCCTTATGTGCTCCCAGCAGAACTCTGGGAGACAGGCAGGACCTGTATCATGATTACTTTAACTTCATAGATTGAGAAAATGAGACCGAAGGAAGTTAGGAGTTTTGCCTTAGGTCCGTGTCTCATAAATATTAAAGCAAATATGTAAACCCCAGGCATTCTAACCTCTACTTCAAAGTTCTTTACATAGAAAATGAGACATTTCATTCTTCTCACTTTAATCATTTTAGGGTAGATGGCTCTGGTTTTATTTTCACTAAAAATAGAATCAGCTCACAGGTTCCAAGAATGGACATTTTAATTACTCAGTAAATTCTGTATCTTACTTCCTTTCCTTAACTGAGAAACAATCAGTAGCGTGCAACATATGGAGCACAGAAATAAATTGTAAGAGTGAAGCTAACCCTGGTTGTTATGGTGTATTTACTTGCTGCAAGGCATTTTATGCCTTAGATAAGACAAATATTTGATAACAGGGAAGATCCACAGAGATATAAAATGACTGGTGATTCTGAGGAAAGCTGCAGTCTTATTTAGCCAGCTCCACCCACTCTAGATATAAGACTCTCATATTTACTCTGCTGCTGTCTCTCAGTGATGGCCTCAAAAATACCTTTATCCCTTTATTCATAAATGAAATAGAGGGTAATTTCATATATTAAAGAATAGATAAAGGTATTTTAGAGGAGGGAAAGCATGTGAGGTATTTTAGAGGTAGGAAAGCATATTTGGATAAAAAGACAAAGTGAATTGGGCATCTGCAAGAGGTTTAGCTATAGTGCAGTGCTGTCCTGTAGAAATTTCTGCAATACTAAATATTCCATATCTGTGCTGTCCAACACAGTTATCACTAGCCTTTTGTAGCTAATGAGTACCTGAAATGTGGCTAGTGTGACCAAGTAACTGAATTTTACATTTTATTTAATCTTAAGGAATTCAAATGTAAACTTAAATAGTCACTCATGTCTAGAGGATGCCAGATGGAGAGTGCAGCCCTAGAGGCCTCAGGGAAACGCTGTGGCAATGGGGAACTTATCATGAGGCAGGACTGAGCTTCAGCGTTCCTGTAATATCAGCGTATTAGAGGATAGATGTTGAAGGGTGAAACTCATATGAAAGTTACCCCAAAATTTACTATAATATGGAAAGTTACCTTACAAGTTACTACAACATAGAAAGCAAAATCACAAGTCATTAAAAGCCATAAGCCAGAATGCCATCTTATTAAACAAGAGCAGTTGTTTTCACTGGCTGCATATTAGAACCATCTGGGCTGATATAAAAAAGAATGCCAACGTCTGAATCCAATCTCTAGAAATTCGGATTTATTTATTCTGATTGGAGCCCATGCATTGTATATTTGAAAAGCCTTCTGGGCCTGGTTTGGTGATGTGATTCAAGTGCTCAGTGGCATCAGCTTTGCTAGCCTGGTTTATCCACCTCAACCATTGGGATAGGTCTGCCAAGCATTTCTGAGGTTCACATAAGCTTGCTAGAACACATCTACCTTGGACACATTATTAGGGCCTGGTGGTCTGGGAGCTGCTGTGAGCCAAATCTCAGGTATTAAGATTTTAAGTCATTTGACTTTTCTGGACATCACCAACCCTTTTTCCCTAAGGCTTCAAACCCACTTTGGACATTTCTGTCTGATCAGTGCTTGGATGAACGCTTCCAAAACTTGCCTTTGGGGTTCCTAATTTCTCTGCATTCCACCACTGTCTTTTTGACACCTCCCTTCATTTGGCAGGATCAGGCAGACTGAGCTGGGTGGAGCCGCTACTAAGAGTCTCTGTAATCTTGTTTCCACATTTAAAGTGGCATAATAAATAATACGGTTCAATTATTATGTGATTACTACTATGACTAGCATATGGTGAAAATTCAACAAACGGTAGATCCTGTACAACAAATGGTAGATCCTTTCCTCACTTTTATATATGCAGAGTCAAATCTTTCCCTGGTCAAAGCATTACTCTTTCTGTATTATAAAACCCTGCATATTACTGGACTAATCCTTTGCATAATGATTTTACCACTGGACTTCTTTCTACACACCTCCTCATGGACTTACACTTTATTATTTGTTCATGTACTGATCTAATGATTTTATAAAGCAATCTAAAGTCTTGGTAATGTACCTTTGTTAAAATCTTATATCTTAGAATTAAACTACACATTGAATATAGATCTGTATGTCCCTCTCCAGGCAAAACCTAGAGAAAAGTATTTTATGCAATCAGCAAAAGAGTAGGTGACAATGCTGAGAAGAAGGAATACGATATAGTAATCTCTTCCTTTCATTGAAGTTTCTCCATAATTGTGGTGTCTATGATATCATAAGTCCTTGATTATAAAACAAATTCTCTGATCCTCCTCTGTGTTTCCATCGTATTTTCCCATATAGTCTTGTACCTATGACCTTATTTTGGTGAGGCAAGATATATCTGTTACGTAAGGTTTATTTCTTGAGTGTCTATAATATTCTGGCTTTGTGGGAAACAGTTGAGTCTACAATGGTTAACAGGTTAGCTTTGATCCCTGCTTCAGGTGAACTGACTTTCAGTGCAGTGTTTTAGCTGTTTGGAGTTGCTGTAACAGAATACCACAGACTAGGTAATCTATAAAGAAAATAAATTTATTTCTCACATTATGAAGTCCAATATCAAGGTACCAGAATCCGGTGAGGCCTTCTTGCTACCTCCATCTCATGGTGTAAGGAAGAAAGGTAAGAGAATGTGGGGAGCAAGAGAGCAAGAAGGGGCCAAGCTCGCTTTTACATAATGATAAACCCATTCTGGAGAAATAACCCACTTCTGCAATAATAATGTCAAACTATTCACGAGGGCTCTAGTCATCTCCTATCAGGTCCCATTTCCCAAAACTGCTGGATCCACAAAGACCATTCTCCCCCTCTCATGGCTGGGGCTTCACTACAGTGTCTCTGGTAACATTATTAGTCTCAGTAACTTCTTGCTTATTTTCACTGACTTTGGAAAAGATTACGCTCTGGTAATCTAAGTTGGATAAAAAACTAAGTTGGATAAGAGGAGAAATGGAGAAGAAAATAGGGCACCCCTATAGTGAGAACATGAGCTAAACCTCCAGGAGTATTTTTTCACTGCCCTGTATCGCCATATACATATACATATACACACATTTATATGAACTTGTTTAATTTTATCTCATCCTTTGAGGAGAAGGTACATAAACCTGATTTATATATTATTTTTAATTCAGTTTGGCTAAGTTTTGTTTCAATGGCAAGGGAGTTGAGAAAACTTTTTTATCTACATAATCCAGAAAATTTCCAACCATGAAATTTTAACTGAGCAAACTCAAAAATGGCTTTTCAGGTACTCTGAGGCACTTAAAAATATTTGCATTCCTTCTATGCTGTACATTAAGAAAACATATATTCTTTCCAAAAAATGTGTATCCCAATTACCCTGAACCTAATGCCTCTGTAGTTTGGATGAAGGGGTGAATACTAATGGTAAGAGATATAAAACAAAGGGGTAAGCCAGTTGAATTAGTCAGTTTTCGCACTGCTATAAAGAAATACCTGATACTGGGTAATTAATGAAGAAAAAAGGTTTAATTGATTCACCATTCCACATGACTGGGGATGCCTCAGGAAACTTACAATCATGGTAGAAGGTGAAGGGGAAGCAAGGCACATCTTACATGGCAGCAGGAGAGAGAGAGGGAGCACACAGGAAAAAACTACCACCTTTAAAACCATCAGATCTCATGAGAACTCCCTCACCATCAAGAGAACAACATGGGGGAAACTGCCACCATGATCTAATCACCTCCCACCAGGTCCCTCCCTTGATGTGTGGAGATTACAATTACAGAGGAGATTTGGGTGGGGACACAGAGCTAAACCATATCACCAGTCCACTGAGTACAAACATTGTGCTATTAAAACTAGTAATTATTATATGGAATATATAAAATGAGGCATAATTATCAAACATTTCTGGCAAAGTTTTTGAAGTTGTAAAATAACTTCACAGCAGTTGGGATTTCCCTTGCTCTGTATGTTTAAGATCATGGTGTCTGTAAGAAAGACTGCTTGGGTGTGATCCACAGATTCCTTTTTTTTTTTTTTTTTTGAGACAGAGTCTTGCTCTGTCGCCCAGGCTGGAGTGCAGTGGTGCGATCTCCACTCACTGCAAGCTCTGCCTCCTGGGTTCACGCCATTCTCCTGCCTCAGCCTCCCAAGTAGCCCAGACTACAGGTGCCCGCCACCACGCCTGGCTAATTTTTGTATTTTTAGCAGAGACAGGATTTCACCGTGTTAGCCAGGGTGGTCTCGATCTCCCGACCCCGTGATCCGCCCATCTTGGCCTCCCAAAGTGCTGGGATTACAGGCGTGAACCACCACGCCCAGCCGATCCACAGATTTCTTATTCTTATTTCCACTTGAGCAAGTTACATAGCCTATCTATGACTCAGTTTCCTCATCTGTAAAATAAGGATGTAGTAGATGCTATTGGTGCTCTGCCCATATCACCTTGATCTAACTTAGAGGTCATTTGTAGATAGCGTCTTAAAGCTCTAAGTCTTCTGTTCTCTACATGGTGGCATTTTCTGGCCATGGAGCTGTCTATAGATAGTGTCTTAAAGCTCAGAGTCGTTTGCTTTCTATCTGGTGGCATTATCTAGCCATGGAGCTGTACTGTGTCCAAATACAAGGCGGACTGGAGGTTTTGGGGCATTAAGAACCAAGGAGCAACACTCAAGCAATGAGGGATGGGAGTTACTGGCTAGACCCAGCAACCACTCAGCCTTCTGAGGGCTAATGCCTGAGGGTCTCTTTGAGACTCAGTCCCAGTTGCTCACTGCAGTAAGACATCTGTTAACAAAATGTTGTCTCACTTTACTCCTACTTGGTGCTTTCAGGATCATCTTTCAAATAACAACCTGCCCCCAAGTCCTTATCTCAGAGTCATCTGTTGGAGGAAAATAACAACATAGACAGGAAATAAAAAATGTCTCTATTTCATAGTAAGTGTTGTAAGAATTAAATCCTGTAAAGCCTATAGAAGACTGCCTCTTCTGTGGTTAGCACTGAATGTTTGTCAGGGTAGTAGTTGTTAGCTCTTTTGCAGCACTTAAAATCCATTTCCTAGATGATTTAATTCCTGTGTTAATAATAAGAAACACTTGTATGCTATCAAGAAAATGTAGCAAAAAGATTAAGGAAGGAGTTCAGCCTACCAGTGAGCCATCTACATTTACCCTTATAGAACATAAGATGAGAGAAATCGTGCCCTCCCGTAACAATAGTGTTCCATAACAGTGAATATCACAACACAATTGTAGAGCATTTGCTCCTTGATTCAAAACTGTTTTTAATCAGCATATTTGTCTTCTCTACATGCACTCTATCAGACGTTGTTGAGATGTATTTTCGATAGCGGATTGCTTTTTAGTTTATTCATTGCAATAGAGCATTAATATTTAATTTCTCTGTGATACATGGTATATGACTTCACTTACCAACATATTTCTATGAAGTTTTTTTGTTTACATACATATACTAACACATTTTAGCAGCAAGTTAGTACCTTTTTCATTATTAGTACATTATGGGATATCTGACACTGAGAATTTCCTTTTGGTTTCCACTGAGCAGAATACTGTATTTACATGAACAAACCATCCTTTCCTTACAAAGTCACTTTAAAGTCTTTTAAATAAATATATTATTACATATACTTTTTTCAAAATAATGTAATTCTAAAAATTGTGATGCACTAGATACCCTTGCAAACATAATAGCAATTCTAATACAATAACACTAGTTTATACAAGTGCTGTCAATATAACCCAGTTCCAACACTCTGTGATTCTAAGCTCTGGAAAAACAGTACTAGGAAGCACAATCCAAGTGGTCACCATTTTAGGAACCTCTTTCCAATACGTGAGCATATTCCCTCATAATATTAAACAAATGTTTATTATCAAATACATACTAAGGAGATGTGAATTGCTGAATCTTGCAGATTTGACATTTTCACATCCTGGCTTGGCTAACTCTAAGCACAATACGTAAGAGGAAACCGATATAAAGTAAATATTATTGTTTATTATTATATACCTAAAGACTAATTTACTAAATGAATGCAAGAAATCATGAATCACTGAATCAGAGACCTGGCCCTTTTATATGTGTGTTTGGCTGATTCTTAACACAAAGGATAAGATGAACTTGACCTGAAATTACTGAAAAAATACAGTCTGTTAGGTTTTTTTTTTTTTTTTTTTTTTTTATCACTATTGTGGCAAGTGGAACACTAAAAGGATAGAATAGAAACTGCCATTATAGTTCAATATTTATATTAGCTTATCAATTGAGATACACGCCTTGTGGGGCAAAGATCCATCCCTCTCCCCTGTCCTACCCATTAAATCCATCTGTCTTGGAACTGCATTATCCTGTTTACAGAGTCTATTGATATTCCCTCACTTCAGCTGCAAGCTAAAGGGAAAATTACCTCATTCAGAGATGATTGCCAAATGGTGTTAATTTGGACTGATTACATAACAGTGGTACCTTATCTATAAGGTTACAAGTCTTCATGATGAACTTTGGTGTGACAAAGGGGGAGATTACATGAAATGTTATCACTTTATTGCAGCATATGATAAGCTGTTACTATATGAATTTCTTATCTTTGTTCAGAACATTTCAACTTCCCCCACTGGATGAACTGGTGAGGAAAAAAATGGGTATCCATATTCAATACTAGAAATCCAAGCAACAAATTAGTTAAATTAAATAACAACAAATAAATAGGGTCTTAAACAGTGCCTGGCAAACAGTAAGCCATCAATACATGGTAGATCTAAATAGCTAGAGCAACTATAGTGTTCTAGAGAGCATCACAAACTTGGGGCAGGTGCTCCTTATCACTGTAATACTTTGGATTTCAGGACTGTACTAAGTATTACTGCAGTAAAGCAAAATGGAGAAAATGCATTAATTACAATGCAACAAAGAGGAGAAAGGGAAAGATTCCTGCTTGCTTGTATTTCTGATAGTTCATCTCTTCTCTATATGCAGTGTAGCTTCAGGACTAATTTAGAGAGGGTTGCAAATATATTTGCTTCCTTTAACTTAAGAATCTTTGAATGGTAAGTTGGTAAATGGATCTCCTCTTTCCCAATGACTCATAATAATGTTATTTCAGTCAAATGACAAATACTTGATGAGCAGTGCCTATGTGTCAGGCACCATGCTCCATGAAAGAGAGATTCCAAAATATTTAAGACATTGTTCAATTTCCCAAGGACTTGCAAAAATTCCTAGCAAAATAAAAGTGGTATAAACAAGGAAGTTAAAACTACTTGGAAAATACACAAGTATTTAGACCCAACCGATATCTCAGACAACTCAAATTTCCATTCTTACAAAGTACAGAGTTTCGACTAGAACTGAAAAAAAAATAGCAGGGCAACAGAAAAATAGTTTAATGAGTTATTTTTTTGTGTGGGTATTACAAACCCATAGAGCAACCTTAACCTTTTTTGTTTGTTTGTTTTAAGAGACAGGGTCACTTTCTGTTGCCCAGGCTGGAGTGCAGTGGCTATTCACAGGCATGATCATAGTTCACAGCATCCTTGAACTCTTGGACTCAAGCAATCCTCCCACCAGAGCTTCCGAAATAGCTGGGACTACAGGTGTGCACCATCAGCCTAGCTGTATATTTATTTATACCATTTTCCTATAAAGCTTTAGACGCTTTCAAAAATGCTATATATACTGTTCCAAAGTGGTTGTGAGAGGGATTTTCACAAAGCTCCCCATTTCAATTACTAGTACTTCTTTGGTTCATTCGATACAACCCTACAAAGATAAATGGAGAATGATTGATTTATCTAATCAAAGATCACACCCCAGAAATAAAGTTCTTTCCTTTCTCTGTAGTATCATTTTCAAAACAATCATTCTTTATTTAAATGTACAACGATATTTTCATTAAAATATTAAAATATAAACCCATGTAAGTCCAGTAAACTTAGGACAAACATTTCCCACAGAGAAACTTTAAGGAATGCTGACAAAATTCTAAGCTTCCAAGTTCCGATTTGATTTGGTAATCTTTTACATTGTATGCTGAAATGTATGAATGTTCCAATGATCAAATTATTAAAATTTAAAAATCACTCCTATTTCTGTAAATTTAAATTATGTAAGACCTTTGGAAGCACTAGCCATGTGCACAGCCTTTTGACATTAAGTTTGGGGGAAGAATAAGACCAATGTACTAGAAGACTCAATAACAAAGCACTACATGTGTGTAGTTCCTTGGAGTTCATGGAGCAAATTCACCTTTAGTTCAGAGCAGTGAGCTGTCGTGGCCCCAACAGTTCTGAAAGAGGCAGCACTGAAATTGCAGGCAACAGCCAATCAGGGTCGCCAGGCCAGCGGGCAGCAGTGTTACATGCTGTCCCGGCAAGAAAAGAATTGGAGTTTTGTGGCTGCTGGATTCTAAAAGGGGTGATGACCTGACCTGAGAGGGACGTAAGGTAACATGCATTTTAATTCACAGATGAAGAGTTTTAGATACTAGCTACACGTTTCTTACTGTGTGAAGCACTTTCACTTGGAGTATATGCCATCTGCCTAATATGTGGGACAGTATTGCACTAAGTATAAATAAGCTCGAGACTTGTTCGTTGTTTTCGAGAGGCTGTAACTATCACCTGAAAAAAGAAGAGGAGCAGAATATTTGAATTATCTTTTCTAAATACTAACTGCCCTTCTATATAAATCTAGTCGGTCTTAAAACTTACTTTAATCAGCATACGACTTTGTTCATGTCTATATCAACAATATCTCCTAAAACAAGGGTATTTTTAAAGTAATATCATCCTCTAAAAAACAGAAAAACAAGCATACTTAGTTTCTGGAACTACATATTTCACAGTTAATTGTCTTAATTATTCAAATACGAGTGAGCAATGTGTTAGAGCTGTGAGGGCTACACAAATACAAAGGCAGTGCCTGCCCTCAAGGAACTTAGTATTGATAACATATACATTTTATTTTGCAAAGTACTTTGAAGAAATATGGCTAAAAATTTACTCTTTGCCTCAGTAGGCTTTGTAGAGTACATCTCTAAAAGATAACTTAAGAACTATGTTCACTATTCAACTCTAGTTTTTACTAACAAGACAGCCAGATCAGCATAGAGTAAATATTCCATCAATTTTCCAAGAGAATGGCTGAATACATTCTTT
Source organism: Papio anubis (assembly GCF_008728515.1). Taxonomy (NCBI): domain Eukaryota; kingdom Metazoa; phylum Chordata; class Mammalia; order Primates; family Cercopithecidae; genus Papio; species Papio anubis. The sequence continues at coordinate 82,709,389 of NC_044979.1, read as the reverse complement.
TGTTTTCATACTTTGAATTATGACTTATTAAAACAAAAGCAACACATTTTCCAATTTGGGAGAAGCTTTGGAGGTTAATCTAGACTATATGCTAATATCGTAAAGTCTAAAATAGGATTTTCATCATGAGAAGTCTTCCAACAAATTGTGGTGTCATTCAGACCATGTGCTCTGGCCTCTGAGGACCCTCACGACTTATTCTCACACTTTCTGACTATTTTCTAGTGCATGCTTATCTCCTCAAGCAGACAATAAAGTAAGCAGAGTCTTCAGATTTCACTGGGAACCAACCCTGCACTTGATAAACAGTTATTAATGAAGATATAATATGTTATTCTGATTCTCTTTTTTTTTTTAGGTCAAAAATCTGAAACAATCATTGCATGTATGACTTTCCAGAGAGCCTTACAGTTGCTTTTATAAAAGCAAGAGTTCAACAACAGTTCAGCAACACAGCATCTGCCCACCATCTCCCTGTAGTATTTTTACTGCCAGTATTTCACCACCAGCATTTACAATGATTATAGGCTTAACGAATTCATTAAACTATATTTAAAAAGTCTTTCCAGAATAAAAAAAAATTGTTGTTTCAAACAACTTGCCCCTTCTTCATCTTCATTCTTTTTATATCTACGGGATGCTGGTTTTGTTTCTTAATGAAAGTCTATAAAACATATATATTTTTTTTTCCTTGGGTTATTTTTCGTTTATTTTCTTTTTTCTTTTTTGCTTTCCTCCTAATGTTTACAAAATGATTAATCAAGGAATAAAGTTTGGGACCTTAAGGCTAGTGAAATATTTAAATTTTCTTCACATTCACTGATTATTTTAAATATGAAAAGAAGAAAGATGGTGAAATAAACTTTACATAATTTATGTGCAGTCATTTATGGTAAATACATTTGCAGCAAAAACAAGCTCAGAGTAAAATCTGACTTTAGTTACAGAGTTTAGATTTTTCCACATATAGGATTGTCTTCCTATGTAGGCACATAGGCTTTTAAAAGTACTAAAGATGCAGAAAGGAGAGTGAGCACACATTCTGTTTCCCCAGACAGTCTTGTTAATGATGGTTGTGTTCTGTCTCCTCAGTGCCCCCTTTTACTCTACAACGTGCTTTGCTTTGGAGGATAAATTTGTGGTCACCCTGGGGATAAGCCATATAAAAACTGTGTGAAAATAGTGTGATCAATAGCTGAAATACTTCAAACTAAAAACAAATTTTTCAAAAGACTCTCAGAAAAGTTTGAGTTTCAGTGTTGAGCACTTTAATGTGTTAGACAAGTTCAAAAAATTCAGCACTGAATACAGACTAATGAAAACAGGCTCATTTAATTGATTAAAATATGCTTGCTTTCAAGGCATTACTTTCACATAGAGAGGCTTTCAAAGTTTTTAAAGTTAATAATTTTAAAAGAACCCCATTAGAAATGAATCATTTAAAAGGTCAAATTTAGGCTGGGTGCAGTGGCTCACGCCTGTAATTTCAGCACTTTGGGAGGTCGAGGCTGGCAGATCACGAGGTCAGGAGTTTGAGACCAGCCTGGCCAACATAGTGAAACTCTGTCTCTACTAAAAATGCAAAAAATTAGCTGGGTGTGGTGGTGGTCACCTGTAATCCCAGCTCCTTGGGAGGCTGAAGCAGGAGAATCGCTTGAAGCCGGGAGGTGGAGGCTGCAGTGAGCTGAGACCGTACCACTGCACTCTAGACCGGGTGGCAGTGCAAGACTCTGGCTCAAAAAATAAATAAATAAATAAATAAAAGGTCAAATTTAAAAGATATTTGAAAAATTTTTAGATTTTCAGACTCCATCTCTAGTAAAATCAACAGTTGTACTAGAGTCTCAGAAAAAGGAATGACATTTTTTAATCTTAAATGAGGATACTCTATGTGTGTGTGTGTATGTGTATGTGTGTGTGTGTGCATGTGTGTGTGCCTGCTATAGACTGATTTGGAACACTTCTGAAACCTATTAGTTCCCTTCTAAGAAAAACATTTGCTAAATGCATAAAACAAGATACAAAGTATTATAATGGAAATAAATTACATTGAAATGCAACTCTTAAAATATCAAAATATATATATTTTAAAGTTTGGTAAAGTAATATATGAGCGTTTCAGTAACTCATTAAATACTAGTGAGCAGAAGATCTAATAACAATAATAATTACCAAGTAGCAATGAGCAAAAATGATATTTTCAGCTTGTGTACAATAGCTATAATGTGATCTGAAAAGTCACAGTACTGTTCCTGCTACTCACATTTGCTTATTACTTTCACAATTGGAGGAAAGGCCATATTTCAGTTAAGAGGTTAGTGAAAATAAAGTTGTAATTCTTCCCAACCAAGTTCATGAGCTTTTTGTATTCTATCCTTATCATTACAACACTAAGAAAGCCTAGAAGTCAAACAAGTTTGTTATAGGTGCTCACTTAATAATTCAAATAATTACTCTTTCTTGTAATCAGACTACGAAACTACATTTCCAAAAACAAAAAGCCCACTGAATGCTTTTTTTCCCCTATCTAATAAAGGTTTTCACTGTAAATTCATCTCAGTTCATTGTGTGGGTGAAAGCAGTCAGATAAAATGTAGTATAGACACTGAATGTATTGAAAGAAAACAAAGTGGGTGCTTTGTAGGATTTTTCTAAAAACCAAACGGAAAAGTCTTGGAAACACAGACGCGACATTTTATCTTAAGCATTATATCTCTTTATCCTATCACTAATATTTAAAAGCTAAATTATATTTTTGCACAGTTTTTCTTCATTTGCATTTTCTTATTTTAATTTTACAGTGTAATGTATTAATTGACTGTTTACACTTTCTTTTCCAAAACGTTGAATGAAATCCAATAAGCAAGGACACCAAATATGTACATGCACAGCAAGGCCCCTCAGCCACAGCAGCATCACTTCCTGCAACAGACTACAAGTGAAAAATGAGTGGTAATTAAACACAGCTGCTGCCCAAGAGGTAAGGTAGAATCATAGATCATTAGAACCTAAAGGGACCGGAGAAGCCATTTTGTCTAACCCTTCACTTTGCAAATGAGGAATCAGAGACAATGAGTAGTTAGGAGAGTTGGTTTGGGCCAAGGGTGACCCTGGAGAAGCATCAGTGATGTCTGATAGTTAAAGTAACACTCTTCTTACCACTTCTCAGGGCGAGTCCTGTTCCTGAGTCTGCTTCTATCCAAGCATAGCTATCGAGATAAGGGGTTACAGTCAACTAGAAATACATCTTATTTATAGATTTTTGCTTCCAAATATGCCAAGTTAGAAGACTTACATGGTTGATCCCATCTCTAGAACAGAGGACTTAAAAGATCAAGAATTTGTTTTGAATACTTTTCAAAGTCTGATTTATTAGCTATGTTATTCTAACCAGTGAAAATCCAGTAAAACCATCCCTAATTTTATCTTAATTTTTTTAGTGGCTTTTCTTTCTGATTATAAAATGAATCATATAGGTTAATTATAACAAAGACAAATGAAGAAGAAAATAAGCAGCCACATCCCAAGATGTAATACTGGTAATATTTTAGCATATTTTTCTAGTTATATACGTATGAATGAATACAGAGCTATATACACATATTATACATTAGTATAATATTGCATATAAAATTTTATATTCTGCCTTTTCTCCTAGCATTATACCATGAGAATTTTCCCCACTGAATTAAAATTATTTCCAAAACATCGTTAATATGAAAGTCTGTGTCTGGATGTTATTAAAGCAATAACATTTAAAGACATTACAATATATAAAGTTATTTCATATAATTTCTGATCACTGGATTTTTAGGTTATCACTGGACCATGTAACTCTACTGCAGTAAATTTCTGTAAATCAAAAATATTAAAAATATGTTTATGAGATAGCCTTTAGATAGATTTAAATGCAAATCTAAAATTACTGGAGGAAAATGTATATAATATTCCAGGAAATCAGAGAAATGAAAACTCAGAGATACCACTTACTGCTATTAAATGCAGAAGTTTCTAAAAGGTATTGTATCAATAGATTTTGACAGGGCTCTGTAAAGTCACGATGGAACACAGTGCTCATACAAGGAAGTAGCAACTGGTGCAAACATTTAGTGCCTGGCACATCGCAGGAGTACAATAAATATATTTGTTGTGTGAACAAATGGAAATTAATTTGTGAATACGTATCAAGACATCTCAGTATAGTTATGCTCCTTAACTGATAATATTATTTAAGGGAATATATACAATATATACACTTAGGTAGTCACTGCAATATTCTTAAAAGACAAAGATTGGTCACAACCAAATGCCTAAGATTCATATAATGGTTAAGTAAATGATGTAGGTCTATAGAGCCAAAAATCCTTAATTTTCACATTAATTTAAGAACTACACTAAAATCATACATGTGTTGCCTGTAATTCTTAGCTTAAAATGATTGAAATATTTTAAATACTAGCATATTTAATCTCTTGGTGTAATATTTTATTTAATTCTTTTAATGAAATACAGGTTTAGCATCCCTAATCTAAACATCTGAAATTAGAAATACTCCGAAGTCTGAAACTTTTTGAGTCCTGATGTTATGCTACGAGTGGAAATTCCACCCACAAGTACTTAACACACATTTTGTTTCATGAGCAAAATTATTTAAAATATTGTATAAATTTATCTTTAGGCTGTGCATGTAAGGTGTATATGAAACATAAATGAATTTCATGTGTAGATTTGACTCCCCTCCCCAAGATGTAACATTTTGTATATACAAATATTTCCAAACTGCTGGAAATTCAAACCCTGAAACACTTCTGGTCCCATACACTTTGGAAAAGGGATACTCAACATGCAACTATTAATTTTAAAATTGAAGAAAACCGCCATGTTTGAAAAAGCCCTGAGAAGGCTAGGCGCAGTGGCTCATGGCTGTAATCCCAGCACTTTGGGAGGCTGAGGTAAGCAGATCATGAGGTCAGGAGTTCGAGACCATCCTGACTAACACTGTGAAGCCCTGTCTGCCAAAAATACAAATAATTAGCGGGGTGTGGTGGTGGGCACCTGTAGTCCCAGCTACTTGGGAAACTGAGGCAGGAGAATGGTGTGAACCCAGGAGGCGGAGCTTGCAGTGAGAAGAGATTGCATCACTGCACTCCAGCCTGGGCAACAGAGCGAGACTCCGTCTCAAAATCAAACAAACGAACGAACAAACAAACAGTAAAACCCTGAGAAGCCCAGATGAATAGATGAAAGAACTATTAATATTGTCTTCCTTCCTTCCAAAATACATTCTTATAGTCAATTTCAGAAGTGCCACTCATTTGTTTCTCCTCATATACTATAGAAGATAGGGCCAGAGTTTCCTTTGATAGTGACACCAACAGTGAGAGAAAGTCATGACTTTCTGTTTTCCCAGCTCCATCACTTAGATAACCCTGTTGTTTCCTCTTGCTAATTGTAGCTAGGCTCACTATTGAAAACTATGTTGAATCTCTTTCCCCTTCTTCATCACCCTGCCACCTTATACACACACACACACACACACACACACACAGAGTTGGAGAGATAACCCTTTAACAAACAACAGGAATCACAATACCTTTATAAGTTCTGAGGGTTCACTTCCTTCTTCCACGACAATTAGCTCAGACCTTCCTTTCCTTTCATTGTAACGAATGCCAGTAGCTACCTGGTTTGCCTTCAGACGTTCATATTTGTTGCATGAGGAACCACACCACTGATAAATTTTCTAAAAGAAAGAGAGAGATCTGTTGACCCTAAGAATATGAGGAAGACATTTAGCCTCAGTGTAATACTTTGATTAATTAGGAAAGAAAAAGGAAAATTAAATGACCTGTTGTTAAGGTGTATACATAATTGTTATACTTCACTCTGCATTCTGCTGCTTTCAGTTAGCATTACAAAGTAAGCAGTTTTTAAGCATGGAAAATATAATATATATATCACCTTTCTCTGTGTATATAATCTATAAATTACAATTTATAAAAGTAAACATATGGATAAAATTTGAAATAATAAATATATCACACTTCAGAAAAGAAGTCAAGAATCTGTTAAGATACTCTTGATGATCATAAAATTAATATAACACTTTTGTAAAACTATTCATGTTTTTAAATTGACAAATACGTATTGTATATATTTATTGTGTATAACATGATGTTTTGATATATGTATACATTGTGGAATGGCTAAATCAAGATAATTAATATATGTAAAGCAATTTAACAATTCTTATCAAGAGCAATAAAAAGATTGATACTCTCCCAGTAATATCACTATCTGGCACTTACTTTAATAAATAATTCATAAAGGGAGAAAAAAAACACACATATAAGGGTGCTCATTGCTATGTGACTATATTGGTGAGGCCGTGGAAAGGCATTAATTGTTCAAGAATAGGATAATAGTCATGTAAATTGTGATACATAGGGAAAATTTGATACTTAACTGTTAAAATTAAACTTTAACATCAAAACATGAAAAAGTAGAAACAGAATAACCGGGTGATATATTGTAGCAATTATATTAGCTACCATTTAGATTAAACTACTATATATTTTAGATTGTAGATTTTAGTATAGTGTCCAGAAGGTATACAGATACAAATGGAAAATAATAATAAAAAATTATCTCCTCCATTAACATTGTTTACCAAAAGAAAGAAAGAGAAGTTGAATAACAACCAGAACTGGAAGGGCTGTGGGAATGGGCATTATCATCCACTATTTGGGTGGTATAAACTGACACAGGTTTTTTAAGGGTAGTTTGGCATCATTATAAAAAAAATTAAGGCCGGGTGCAGTGGCTCATGCCTGTAATCCCAGCACTTTGGGAGGCCAAGGTGGGCAGATCACGAGGTCAGGAGATCGAGACCATCCTGGCTAACATGGTGAAACCCTGTCTCTACTAAAAATACAAAAAATTAGCCAGGTGCGGTGGCAGGTTCCTGTAGTCCCAGGTACTCGGGAGGCTGAGGCAGAAGAATGGCTTGAACCATTCATGAGATCACGCCACTGCACTCTAACCTGGGGGACAGAGCGAGACTCTGTCTCAGATAAATAAGTAAATAAATAAATGTGCTTTTAATGTCAAGAAATTCAATTTATAGGAATCTATAATACAGAAATATTCAAACATGAGATATAAAAACAAAAGAAACTGTTGCAGGAAGTCAGGGACCCCGAACGGAGGGACCGACTGGAGCCACAGCAGAGAAACATAAATGTGAAGATTTCATGGACATTTATCACTTCCCAAATAATACTCTTATAATTTCTTATGCCTGTCTTACTTTAATCTCTTAATCCTGTTATCTTCATAAGCTGAAGATGTACGTCACCTCTGGACCACTATAATTGTGTTAACTGTACAAATTGATTGTAAAACATGTGTGTTTGAACAATATGAAATCAGTGCAGCTTGAAAAAGAACAGAATAACAGCAATTTTTAGCGAACAATGGAAGACAACCATAAGGTCTGACTGCCTGCAGGGTCAGACAAAAAGAGCAATATTTTCCTTCTTGCAGAGAGCCTATAAACGGACCTGCAAGTAGGAGAGATATCGTTAAATTCTTTTCCTAGCAAGGAATATAAATATTAAGACCCTAGGAAAGGGTTCCTCCTGGGGGGAGGTCTATAAATGGCCACTCTGGGAGTATCTATCTTATGTGGTTGAGATAAGGACTGAAGTATGCCCTGGTCTCCTGAACTATTCTCAGGCTTACTAGGATTGGGAAATTCCAGCCTGGCAAATTTTTGGTCAGACTGGTTCTCTGCTCTCGAACACTGTTTTCTGTTGTTTAAGATGTTTATCAAGACAAAACGTGCACAGCTGAACACAGACCCTTATCAGTAGTTCTGTTTTGCCTTTTGTCCTGTTTCCTCAGAAGCATGTGATCTTTGTTTCCTTTCTGTCCTTTGAAGCATGTGAGCTTTGTGACCTACTGTCTGTTCTTGCACACCCTCCCCTTTTGAAATCCTTAATAAAACTTGCTGGCTTTAAGGCTCAGGTGGGCATCATGGTCCTACTGATATGTGATGTCACCCTCGGAGGCCCAGCTGTAAAATTCCTCTCTTTGTACTCTTTCTCTTTATTTCTCAGCAGGCCGACACTTATGAAAAATAGAAATAACCTACTTTGAAATATTGGTGGTGGGTTCCCATGATATCCAGCGCCCAACGTGGGGCTCAAACCCAGCACCCTGAGATTAAGAGTCTCATGCTCTACCGACTTCCCCCGATAAGAAACAAAACAAATGGCCATCAATAAGAGGATGGCTAAATAAATGTCATTGCATGAATGCTCTCTACTCCTCTTCAGTAGTTAAAAATTAAGGAAAATTGTTTAAATACTGATGTAGAAAATTAGTGAAGGTATATCATCAAGAATACAATAAAGACATAGAATAATATAATTACGTTAAAGTAGAAACAAAAACACAAGCTCTGTCTCTGTGTTTGCACAAAAAAAAGATAAACAGTTTTAAGAGATTCAGAGGGCATGCATATGCAGAAAGAAAGCCTTCAATGTTTACTGTATCTAAGTCAGTGATTTTTTTGTTTGTTTTTATGTCACATACATTTCTAGGTGCTTATTGTGCTGGGGACACACAGATAAATAAGAAAAAACTAGCAAGGAGAGGTGGACAGGTAGAAAAATTGGCTAATACATTTGCACTGTGCTTAGTTTTCACAACATTCCCACACACATTTCATCTAGTCAGCCATGTAGAGTTGTGGTTAAGTGTGAGGGAAATGGAGCTAGGCTGCCACTCTCTGGGTATTTGATAGTGTCTTTGCAATTTTTCAAAAGAGTAAATAAATTAGAAATAGCACAAGAAAACATTCAGAGAAATGGACTCTTTTCTCTGATTACATTTCCAGCCCAGAGTCATTTCTTCACTCAAAAAATGGTTTACTGAGTGACTAAAATGGGGCAGCCTCTCTTGTAGATACTGGAAGCACCATTCTGAACAAAGTAGGCTTGCAACAGTCTCTATGACCGCTGCTTAACATTCCTGATTACCTAGTCCACAGTCTTCCTTAAGAATAAAACACGCATTTTAGGAATGCAAAACTTTATAAGAAATAAAATCAAAAGGACTATGTCTAGCAATCTTTTTCTCTCAAGAATTGAATGCAGTTATTTTGTATGGTCAAAGGGCATGGTCAAAGGTCAAAGTATAGTAAAACCATATCTAGGAAATACTCACAAAAATAGTAAAACTTTAAATTATTTCTAAAAGAATAGTACTTCTACTGTTTCTTTTTAAACTCTTTTCTACATTTGGGCATTGGAATATGAGGCTCACATGTGGAGGTCATTTGAATACCATGACAAAGTTAGCAGTTAGAAAGAGTGAAAATAAAGGACTCCCACTGATCAGTCAGCTCCTAGTCACTGACCATTAAAATCAGATAATGGAGTAGCAAGGTAATTTTTAAAAATATAAAGATGTGAGTTATATCTTTAGGAAATCTCAGGTGTGTTCTGGGCAGCTGTGTTTATTAAAAGCTCCCCAGGTGATTCTAGTATTCAACCAGTGCACACCAGGTATGATGTACTCTGAGCACACCACACTTGTTGTGCATGATAGGGAATCTGTAACATCTAATTATCCAATGCAACTCAGCAGACTTTTCTGCTGAGCATAAACTAGTGTTTTTGTTTTGAAAACATTTTACTTATACTTGACTCATGACAGAGAAACATTGACCCCATAAATCAGAATATTTTTTCCTACATGTATCTTTGTTTTTGTTTTAAATTTTTAATTTCAATAGATTTTTTGTGAACAAGTGGTATTTATTTAGATGAATAAGTTCTTTAGTGGTGATTTCTGAGATTTTGGTGCTCCCATCACCCAAGCAGTGTACAGTGTACCCAATGTGCAGTCTTTTATCCCTTACCATCCCTCATCCTTTCCCCTGAGTCCCCAGTGTCCAATGTATTATTCTTATGCCTTTGCATCCTTATATCTTAGCTCCCACGTATCAGTGAGAACATATGTTTGGTTTTCCATTCCTGAGTTACTTCACTTAGAATAATAGTCTCCAATTCTATCCAGGGTGCTGTGAATGCCATTATTTCATTCCTCTTTATGGATGAGTAGACCTAAATCTAAGACCTGAAACCATAAGATTCTAGAAAATAACATTGGAAAAACCTTTCTAGACATTGGCTTAGGCAAAGACTTCATGAACCCAAAGCAAATGCAACAAAAACAAAGGTAAATAGATGGTACTTAATTACACTAAAAAGCTTCTTCACAGCAAAAGAAAGAATCAAGAGTCAACATACAACCCACAGAATGGGAGAAAATATTAGCAAACTATGCATTTGACAAAGGACTAATATCAAGAACTACAAAGAACTCAAACACATCAGCAAGAAACAATCCCATCAAAAAGTGGGCTAAGGACATGAATAGACAGTTCTTAAAAGAAGATACACAAATGGCAACAAACATGAAAAAATGCTCAACTTCACTAATTATCAGAGAAATGCAAATCAAAACCACAATACAATACCACCTCACTCCTGCAAGAATGGTCATAATGAAAAAATAAAAAATAATAGGTGTTGGTGTGGGTGTGGTGAAAAGGGAACGCTTTTATACTGTTGGTGGGAATGTAAAGTAGTAACGACCACTATGGAAAACAGCGTGCAGATTCCTTAACAAACTAAAAGTAGATCTACTGTTTGACCCAGCAATTCCACTAATAGGTATCTACCCAGAATAAAAAAAGTCATTATATTAAAAAGATACTTGCACACACATGTTTATAGCAGCACAATTTACAATTGCGAGAATATGGGACCAGCTCAAATGCCCATCAATCAATGAGTGGATAAAGAAAATATGAGATATATATATACACACACACACACACACACACACACGTATACACACACACACACACACCATGAAATACAAACTAGTGTTTTGTTCAGATTCGTCTTCCAATCTTATTCCATGATATTTTGCGAGCAATTATTTTCTCTGCAAGTCTGAGAATACAGACTTCTAATAATTATATTTTACATTAAAGTGAAAGATAAGAAGTAGATCAGAATTTAGCTCTCTAGAATTTTTCAGATTTATTAGCAAGGTTTCACAACTAACTTACTTTGTATTTGTATAATCATTTAACAGATGTTTATATTTTTGTTACCTTAGTTGTATAAGTGACCTCTCATCTACTTCAATGAGATTATATAAAATCATAGTAAATTTTGTTAGCATCTGTAAAACATTATGGGAGCTCGGTAAAATGTGTTTTAAAGTGAATGCAAACTTAATAATTTTACAAACATAATTATTATTTAACATTTAACATAGGATTCTACAATATTTTATGGATCCCAGAATATTTTCTATGATATTACTGTGAGTTGGGAGTTTTATGTGCGTATCAATTCAGAGGTAAATTTAGTTATAGAAATATTTCTTACCATTGCTTAGAGACCACAGTTTCTCTAAGTTACTTTACTTTAAAATAGTAAAACCATATCTACGAAATACTCACAAAAATAGTAAAACTTTAAAAGTGAAGTTTTCTTTTTACCTCAAAGGTGACTAAATTACTAAGCAAAGTGGTTACAGAAAACTTCTTATTCAGCATGAAAATGAATGACTTGAGTTCTCTTTTTTATTTTCACCTTATTTTATGCCACCATTTACATACAAGTGACATATTTTCCTACTTAGTAGACTTATTTTCAATGGTTGAGGTAAAAAATTTAATAAAATAATAACTTTAATTGTAAATGGTTAAAAGTCAGATTGCCTAACAAGTCATTATTAATTAAAACACTGTTTTTTTTCTTTCTATCTCTCTCTCTTGCTTTTTATTTGAGACAGAGTCTGGCTCTGTCACCTAGGCTGGAGTGCAGTGGTGCAGTCTCAGCTCACTGCAGTTTCTGCCTCCAGGTTCAAGCAATCCTCCTGCCTCAGCCTTCTGAGTAGTTGGGACAACAGCTGTGAACTTTTTTTTTTTTTTTTTTTGTAGAGATGGGGTTTTACCATGTTGCCCAGGCTGGTCTCGATGTCCTGGGCTCAAGTGATCCACCTGCCTTGGCCTCCCAAAGTGCTGGGATTACAGGCGTGAGCCACTGTGCCAGCCTGATAACACCGTTTTTATTTAATCTAATTAAATGTTCATTCAGTGGTGGCAGCAGCACATTAAAACTTGCTTTAAAAACACAATTTTAGTATTTCATCAAATATGAAAATTTATATTCTACCATGTGTGGATAATGTGTTTAGGATATCTCATTTTAACAGAGCTCTACTGTGCTGAAAGAAGTGTGTGTAGTTTTATTAATAAATCGTACTGCCCAACACTTACTCTATTCAGAGGTAGTTAGTTATGACTACTTCACCACTCTGGCACAACGAAACTTTGTATTCAGTTGGCACCATGCTTGAAAAAAACTCTCTTCTATAATTCAACTTACTCTGTTTCCTCCAGGGAGTAGGCTTAAAAAATAAATTCCTTCATAAACTTTAAAAAAGTCTGAATAAATGTGATAGGTAAATACCTATTACTACAACAAAAAGTTTTCACTATAATCTAAGTTATTTTATGTATAATGCTTTAACAGAATTTAATTTAAAAACCATTCATTGACTTGATTTAAGTATGTTAGACACTGAAAATTGTAAAGCAAACAGTTTCAGGGGCAGCTATTTCACCATTTAAGATCCCAAGGCATTTAACAACTCAACACTAAATATTATATTTCTTTAGGGAAGTAATGTTAAAAAAAGCCCTGTATATATGAAATTATCCATTTGTAAATAATTTGGAATGAAATCCACTTAAATTCTGGCAGAAAGCTGATGGACATGTTGTATACGAACATCCTCTAGCAGAAGTTTGTGAAACTATAATTAACTCTTAATATACAAACTATTAAAGAAAAATAAAATTATTCTGCACAATTGGAAAAGGAAGAAATAAGACTATAAGTACAATCTGTTACTGGCAGTTAGTCTGGTCCACTAGTTACAAGAAATAAGAGCAAGTAGGTGATATTTATAGAAACAACCACACTTGGGGAGGGGAGTCCAATTATTGGTCTCGAAAACCAGAGGTTTCTAAAATTTCTTTAAACTATGTGGTGAGTTAATAAGTGCAGCCAGACATCATTTGAGGACAGAAAATAAGGGCAAAAATAAAACAATGCTCAATGGTGCCCTTGAGAAAAAGCAAGATTTCAGAGGCTGTGTTTAAAGGAGCACCCCAAACAGCCTATGTGATGTTGACTCAACCTGAGCAAAGAATTCAGCATAATAAGCTTGCTACTCTTTCGTCCTTTTCTAAGTTATTATTCTAAATACATCTAAAATTTCATTAAAGGAGAACATGAGGCCAGACTTCCTCTTCCTGGCATCTATTGGCTTAGTCTTTCCTGTGTTTAGCTTTCCCTTAGATCTAGTTACCCAAATATAGAAATTCATTAAGATGTATCTTTAGCCCAGAGGTTCTCTAAGTGTAGTTTAAAAATGATGATTTGTGAGATAACTCCAGGAACCTTTTTTATTTTAAAAGTTTAAAATATGACTTAACTTGTTTGAATAAACAAATGTTTCTTTATGTCTATTTTGCTGTTTCCTCAAAGCCCACACAACTCAATATCCTTCAGTGACATATGTATTGAAAGATATTCTGTGTGTTTTTCAAACTACCTCTGAATGAAGGACGCAAGATGAATGGAGTGGTGTGCAGGGCCACTGAAGGCTTGGTGACCAGAAAGGAAGCAACTACATTTGAATTAGGGCAGATCAGTGGTGACAGAGGGAGGAGAAATAAATATTTAGAACGTCTAAGCCTATAGGATTGATCAATAATGCCATTTGGCTGTGCAGTAGAGGGACAGGGAAAAGGAAAATGACTTGGACAATTCTAGCTTGATTGCTGTTAGTGATGCCACTCACCAGGACCAGATGAACAGTTTTGGGAGGGATCTTTGCATAGCACCAGTGAGCACAGGTGAAATTATATTCTCTTACTAGTCAAAGTGTTTGCCAAACCAAAAAAAAAAAAAAAAAATGCTTATAGTCATACTTTAACAAAAAGCATTTCTGCCAGCCACCTAAGTTGGTGACTCAACTGCTCAATCATCAAGAATTACTACTTCTTCATGCGTATTGTTACAGGTAGTTACGCAGGCATGAGTGGAGCAGGAGAGGGCCCTCCCCGAACCACTAGGAATGTCAGTTGATGGTTCAGCAATGATCACATTGCCTCTCTAAAAGTGATAAATTGGCAGCTGGCACCAGAAAGAGGGCATTTCCTGATGGTTCACACCTGTTGCACTAAAGTGAACACAGACGTCAGGGAGGCCATTTCCTGATGGTCCACACCTATTGCACTTAATTGAACACAGACGTCAGGAAGAAGCAACTTCTTGGGGATATGCATGAAGAGACAACATGGTGGAGTATGACCTTCTGGGGACACACCACTGGAAAAAGGAAAAAAGCCTCAGGTGGGCATGTGTATGACTTCCTAGACACACTGCATGTGCCCACCTCCCAAGGGTAAGGAGGGCACTGTACATGCGGGCAGCTCACCCTAAGGGAAGAATCATGGGAAAGGAATCTATAAAGTCCTAGGATCAAAGGAAACACCACACTTGACCTTGGTGCCTGCTTGGGTCTCTTCCAAGCATATGTTCCTTTCCTTTCCTTCCTGTTCTAAGGCCTTTAAAAATAAACTTCCACTCCTGCTCTGAAACTTGTCTTGGTCTCTTTCTCTGCCTTATGTCCCTCAGTCGAATTCTTTCTTCTGAGGATGTAAAAATTGAGGTTGCTACAGACCCATATGGGTTTGCCACTGGTAATTCGGATACCTTCCACTGGTAACAATACAACCCTGAATTGTCCAGCACCTTTAGACATTTTCTTGAAGTGATTTTCAACATTCAATGTACATTATATTATGGTATCCCGGAGGGAAGGAATCTTAAGAAGTCCCAACACCAAATTCCAAAACTTTAAACTCAGAATCTTCAGGAGTCAAGTCAGTTACCAGCATTTTAAAAAACTTTTCCAAATGATTCTAATGTGAAACCATGGCTGAGTATTAAAGCACAAATTGTAATATCTTAAGAGTTGTCTTTCATAGTGCCTGCTCCTCTTCCCTCAACCATCATCCCTATCCAGCAAGAAGCAGCCAGATGACAATGATGCCCCTCTTCTATTACCTATTAAAAGCCTGGAATGTTAGGGACAAGCTGCCCCAGACCCCCACCTCCACCCCAATGCAGTTGACCCTTACCGGGAATACTCTGCAGCTGCATTCCTGGACCCTTATCTAGGCGCTGTAGCAAGGTCACCAGACTTGCTTACAGCCCTCCAGGCGGCATGGGGGAGGTCACGAGAAACATGGAGAAACCTAAGTTACATCCTCTTGTACATTCCTATATTGTAACCTGGTCACGAGATATGTGGTAATGTTAACTGACAAACAACCCCAGGGTCTCTCTCCCCCATATAAATCCCTCATTCTGTAAGCTCAGTGCTGCTTCCTCTGACTGGTGGAGCAGCTCGGCAGGATAATAAGCTTACTTGCCTGACCCTGGGTCTCTCTCTCATCCTTTCTCTTGGCTAATCTTACGTTTTGGTGCCAAAACCCAGGGAGGGAATAGGCTCTGGCCGGGCAGCCTTAGAGGACTCCCTCTCTCTCTCGACCTCTCTCTCTCCTATCATCCCTTACCCAGCCAATCTCCCCTTCCTGAACCCGCTGAAGACCCGAAGGATCTCTCAGACTCCCCCACTGTTGGTGACCTCATCCACCATCAGATCCTCTGCTTGAGGTGAGTAAGAGAGACTTTTGCCTATTACCCGGAAGCCTTGACCGCCTCTTCACTCCCAAAAGACCCAGCGCTGGGCCAAGGGCTTCCTGTGGCCTCCAGGCCTCTGGTTCCTCCATTTCAGGGACACCTGACTCGGTGGCTACCTCTTCTATTCCGGACAAGGCCCATGAGACAGGGGCCACCCTCTCTCCTCCTTGTCATCGGTGGTCTCTTCTTCCTCTACCCCCACCTCCTTCATTCACTATGGGAGTCTCTCTGTCTACCCCTCCCAAGACCACCCCCCTTGGGTGTCTCCTCTGCAATCGCAAGGCTCGCGGCCTCCATTCAGAGATCCGTTCTAAGAGGCTTATCTTTTACTGCACTACCGCATGGCCTCAATACCAATTGGACAATGGATCCCAATGGCCCCAAAACGGCGCTTTCGATTTCAATATACTTAAAGACTTAGACAACTTTTGCCATCACAATGATAAATGGTCTGAGATTCCTTATGTTCAGGCTTTCTTCATTCTCCGTAACCACCCTTCTCTCTGCCAGTCCTGCTCTACTTTCCAAATCCTACTCGCCAGCTCAAATCCTGATTGATCTCCTGCCACCCCACCCACAGCCCCAGCCAATGACTCTTCTTCCTTTAACCCCATGGATTTTCTCCCTCCCCGACAGCATCATGATCCTCCACTGCATGTCCCCGCTCCGGCTCTACCCCTCTCCCCTGCTCTCTCCAACCAGCTCGCTTCTGACTCTGAGTCCTCTCTGCCTCCGCCCCTCACCCGCTCTCAGGCCCAACGTGCTCAGCAACCAGCTCCCTTGCTTCCTCTCCGGGAAGTAGCAGGAGCCGAGGGGATCGTCCATGTCCACGTCCCTTTCTCCTTCTACGATCTCATACAGATTGAAGAACGTCTTGGGTCCTTCTCCGATCCCGATACTTATATCAAAGAGTTTAAATATCTTACTCAATCTTATGAACTCACTTGGCATGCTCTCTACTTTATCCTTTCTTCTACCCTCCTTCCAGAAGAGAAGGAAAGAGTGTGGTTCGCAGCACAGGCATATGCCGATGATCTTCATCGGCAGGATCCTACTAAGCCCGTAGGAGCTGCTGCTGTTCCCCGGGAAGAGCCTTCCTGGGAATACCAACCCACAGACTCTGGCGGAGCGTACTGTAACCATATGATTACTTGCCTCATTGCAGGCCTTAACAAAGCTGCCCATGGGCTGTAAATTTTGAAAAACTTAAAGTAATTTCCCAAAAGGCAGATGAAACTCCTGCCCAATCCTTTTCCCGCCTTACAGAGGCTCTCCAAAAATATGCCCACATGGAACCCGCCTCCTGAGAAGGAACTGTTGTTCTTAAAGCTCATTTTATTTTCCAATCTGCCTCCGACATCTGCCACAAACTTAAAAAGGCTGAAGATGGTCCTCAAACCCCACAACAAGACCT
This sequence comes from Papio anubis, assembly GCF_008728515.1. Lineage (NCBI taxonomy): Eukaryota > Metazoa > Chordata > Mammalia > Primates > Cercopithecidae > Papio > Papio anubis. The sequence goes on along the minus strand of NC_044979.1, from coordinate 82,692,103 downwards.
CCTTAACCTGGCTTTCAAAGTCTTTAATAACAAGATGAGCAAAATAAATTAGATAAAGCCCAAAGAGATCGTGCTAAATACCAGCTTCTAGCAGTGGCTATCCGTCAGCCTAGCCATAGTACCCAAGGGCACAAAAGACCCAATAGCAGCAACCCTCCTGGGCCTTGTTTTAAGTGCGGCAAAGAAGGCCACTGGATGCGGGGATGTCCCAACCAATGAGTGCTGAAGAGCCCTTGCCCAGTCTGCCAGCAGACAGGCCACTGGAAGTCTGACTGTCCTCTCAACAGATGGATAGACAAGCCTGCTTCTCAGAGCCACCAATCCTTCAACAAGACAAAAAGTGAAGAATTGCTTGCACTCCCACAGCTCCTTGGCCTAGCCGCTGAAGACTGATGAGGCCCAGGGCCCCTGGCCCCTGGCCCCCAGCTCCCACTGCCATCACTGCATCGGAGCCCAGGGTAACTCTACTAGTAGCAGGTAAGCCGATCTCTTTTTTCATTGATAGTGGGACCACCTACTCAGCTTTGCCTGAGTTCTCAGGACCCACTCATCCCTCTCAAGTCTCAGTTGTGGGTGTTGACAGACTCATCTCACATCCACTTGCCACCATACCTCTTACTTGTTTCCTGTTTGATGCTGTTTTCTCATACTCTTTCCTTGTCATGCTTCATTGCCCCACCCCCATTCTAGACTGAGACCTTTCAGCCAAAGTCAAAGCTACTATCACCTTTTCTTGCCCCCCTCAACCAGAGGCCCCTCCTGCTCCTCTCCGCTAGTCCAGCCCCTGACCCCTCTCCCCAGTACCCACTTCCTGCCTCTCTCATTAACCCTTCCATAGCGGCTCACCATGACCCTATCAAAATCCAGTTAAAAGACCCCTCCAAATTTCCCAACGTTCCTCAGTATCCCATCTCTCTAACCCACCAAAAGGGCCTACAGCCCATCATAAACAAGCTCTGCTCACGCAGTCTTCTTAGACCAACAACACTCTCCATGTAACACGCCTTCCTCCCTGTTAAAAAGTCTGATGGCTCATACCGACTTGTTCACAACCTCTGAGCCATCATTCGGCTGCCCTTCCCGGACATCCCATAGTCCTTAACCTCTTCGCCCCTGCGAACACTCACCTACTTTGCACTAAAACTGACCTGAAGGATGCCTTCTTTATCATTTCCCTACACCCTGATTCCCAAAACCTATTTGCTTTCACCTGGACTGACCCTAACACCCTCCAGTCACTACAACTCACATGGACTGTCCTCCCTCAGGGCTTCAGGGATAGCCCTTACTTCTTCGGACAAGCTCTAGCCAGAGACCTCACTTCCTTAAACCTGTCTCCCAGTCGTCGTCTTTAATACATGGATGACCTTCTTCTTTGCAGCCCCTCTCTAAAAGACTCTCAAACTCACACGGCCGCTACTCTCTTAAACTTTCCTGCTATCAAAGGGTATAGGGTCTCCCCCTCCAAGGCCCAAGTCTCCACCTCCATGGTGACCTACTTAGGAATTCAACTTTCCCCTGGGGCCCAGGCTATGACTACAGCAGGGGCAGCATTAAAAGAATATCTACCCCCACCCTCCTACAAAAGTGAAATCCCTTCCTTCCTAGGGCTAGCAGGCTTCTTTAGAATATGGATTTCCAACTTTGCCCTCCTAGCTCATCCCCTCTATGAAGCTGCCAAAGGCTCTCTCAGTGAACCCCTAAACCCCTCACATAACATACTCCCCAGCTTCCACAAACTCCAAACTGCTCTTGTCACTGCGTCAGCTCCATCCTTACTTGATATCTCCCAACCTTTCACTCTCCATAATTGCTGAAAGCTGAGGAATAGCCCTCGGTGTCTTAGGACAACAGAAAGGAAATCCTCCTTCCTTTGCCCCTGTAGCTTACCTCTCTAAACAACTAGATAACACAGTGAAAGGGTGGCCAACCTGCCTTAAAACACTAGAAGCAGTGGCCAGCTTAGCTCTAGAAAGCAGGAAACTAACTTTCAGCCAGAATACCACCGTCCACAGTTCTCATAATCTACAAGATCTCCTCTCCTCCCGAGCATTAAGCTCCCTTCCTCCTTCCAGGATTCAATTACTCCATGCCCTCTTTATTAAAAATCCCAAATTCAGTCTTGCCAGAAGTGCTTCCCTCAGCCCAGCATCCTTAGTCCCCATATCCTCTTCCCCTCCTACTCATTCCTGCACCGATATCCTGGACCACGTATAGCCACATTTCCCAAGCATTTCCTCTGAGTCTCTCACTAACCCTGATGACTAACTGTTCATAGATGGCTCCTCTTCCAGGCCCACTGGCTCCGCCCAAATTGCTGGATATGCAGTTGCTTCCCTTGACCAAGTAATTGAAGCCAAGCCCCTACCCTCAGGATCCTCCTCGCAAAAAGCAGAACTCATAGCTCTCACCAGGGTCCTAACCCTTTCCAGAGGCAAACGAGTCAACATTTATACAGACTCCAAATATACCTATCACATTCCTCGTTCCCATGCTGTTATCTGGCAAGAGAGAGGATTCCTTACTGCCAAAGGAACCGCTATCACTAATGGCCCCCTTATTTACCAACTCTTTAGGCCGCACACCTCCCAGCTAAAGCAGGAGTTATACACTGTTGAGGATATCAAACAGGATTGGATGAAATCTCAAGAGGGACCAGAAAGGCTGATGAGGCAGCTAAAGAAGGCTCCCTATCTTCTGCCTTTGCCCCTCTCCTCCTCGTTACCCCAGCAACCCAACCCAACAACTCTCCCACCAAGAAAGCTTCGCTGCTACAGCAAGGAGCCTCCTTTCAAGGGGACTGGGTAGTCAAAAATCAAAAGCTCGTCTTCCTCCAAGAGCAAACCAAAGAAATTCTGACATCTCCTCACCAATTCTTCCATATCAATGTGCACCCCCATACCTACTCCTTCGCCCTATTTCTCCTTCCCCCATCGATTCACCTCACTAAGAAACATAACCTCAAGCTGTTGTATATGCTCTGCTACTTCCTCCCAAGGCCCTCCACTCTTCCTCCATCCCTACACATCAGCTCAGAGGAACACTCCCAGGGGAGGACTGGCAAATAGACTTCACCCACATGCATCCCGTCAAGAGAACAAAATTTAGTCTTACTCTTATAGACACCTTCTCTTGGTGGGTAGAAGCATTTCCTACCTCTTCAGAAAAGGTCACAGAAGTCTCCCAAATTCTTGTAATAGAAATCATCCCTAGATTTGGTCTCCCTTGCTCCATACAATCACACAGTGTCCCCTAGCTTAATCTCCCAAATCACTCAACAGTTTTCTCGGTCCCTTGGCGTCCAGTGGTGTCTCCATATCCCATACTGGCCCCAGTCATCCGGAAAAGTCAAAAGGGCAAATGGGATCCTTACAGCTCAGTTACTCAAACTCACTCTTGAAGTCCAAAAACCATGGACCTCCCTTTTGCTCATAGCACTGGCCAGCATTAGAGCCAGTCAAAAAGCACCCTGCTTCCCCAGTCCATTTGAGTTAATGTACGGACTCCCTTTCCTCTTACAAAACAGGCCCCCTTCTAACTCTCAGCTAGGTGAATACCTCCCAACACTCTCCCTCATCCGCCATCTCCTCCACTAACAAGCCAACCAGGCCCTCGCAAAACCCCACAAAAGGGTTTCCAATCCCAAATAGACTTGCTCTCCAATTCCAATTAGACTCTTTAAGCAGCAGTGACACTTCAAAACCGTTGAGGTTTAGATCTCCTCACTGCCAAGAAAGGCAGACTGTGCATCTTTTTAGGAGAAGAGTGCTGTTTCTATACTAACCAGTCAGGACTAGTACAAGATGCTGCTTGACGAATAAGTGAGAAAGCTTCTGGCCAGGCACAGTGGCTCACGCCTGTAATCCCAGATCTTTGGGAGGCCGAGGTGGGCGGATCATGAGGTCAGGAGATCGAGACCATCTTGGCTAACACGGTGAAACCCCATGGTGAAACTCTCTACTAAAAATACAAAAAATTAGCCAGGCGTGGTGATGGGCGCCTGTAGTCCCAGCTATTCAGGAAGCTGAGGCAGAAGAATGGCGTGTAGCATGAACCCAGGAGGTGGAGCTTGCAGTGAGCAGAGATCGCGCACTGCACTCCAGCCTGGGCGACAGAGCAAGACTCCATCTAAAAAAAAAAAAAATCTTCTGAAATCAGGCAGCGCCTTTCAAATTCCTAGCCCTAGTGATTTCGTAACTCCTAAGCACCCCGGCCACTGCCCTTCCTAGGCCCTGCCATTACCCTCTTCTTCCATTTAGCACTTGGCCCATGTCTCTTACATCTCCTTATCCAGTTTTTACAGGACCGTGTTAGAACCTTCACCAATGGAACAGTACAAGATATGATGCTACTCCAAAAATACCAACAGCTCCAGGAACGGCAGTCCCTACTACCCAACCTCTCCCCACAACCATCGCCCCTATCCAGCAAGAAGCAGCCAGATGACAACGGCACCCCTCTTCTATTACCTATTAAAAGGCTGGAATGTTAGGGACAAGCTGCCCCAGACCTCCCCCACCCCAACCCAATGCAGTTGACCCTTACACTGAATACTCTGCAGCTGCATTCCTGGACCCCTATCCAGGCGCTACAGCAAGGTCACCAGACTTGCTTACAGCCCTATGGGCGGCATGGGGGAGGTCACCAGAAACATGGAGAAACCTAAGTTACATCCTCTTGTAAATTCCTATATTGTAAGCTTGTCATGAGATGATATGTGGTAAGGTTAACCGACAAACAACCCCAGGGTCTCTCTCCCCCATATAAAACCCTCACTTTGTAAGCTCAGGGCTACCTCTTCTGACTGTGGTGAAGCAGTCTGGCAGGTTAATAAATTTACCCGCCTGACCTTGGGTCTCTCTCTCTCTTGTCCTTTCTCTCGGCTAACTTTATAGTGCCCTCATCCATTCTCCAATTATAATGTGTTTACACCTTTCCTCCAGCATGTCTCACATTTTACCTTGTCATCCTCTTACCTGTAGTATGTGTCTATGCCTCCCAGCATTTGACAGTACCTGAAGGTCAAAGTGTATCTGCTGTTTATCCTTATAATTCTATTCACTCAGCACATACTAGGCACAGAATAAATGCCATTCATCCCTACTTTTACTTCAGGGTACATTTTAGAGATTTAAGATTTGGTGTATCTTTCCCATTATCCATTCTTGTTGCCTCGAGGCTTTCCTCTTATACATCTAGTGGTATGCATTACTTTGGGGGTAAGGAAAAATTTATCTAGAACAGAGAAGATGTGGTTCAGTCTTTAGTTTTAAAATAAGCATTTCTAAGTAATAGCAGAGACAAAAGTCTGAAAGCCAACATAGTTTTAATTTAAAAGAAACTTGATTTTGCTACAGTTTTTTGGCCAGGAGTAAGTGAGGATGCTGTTTCGAAAGCTGGTCTTGCATCTTAAGCAGCACAGTGTTGGTCTTAGGGGCTGGAGTGTATTTTGCAGCAACCATAGAGTAGGCAAGAATGTGAGGTGGTGTAAGACTACCTTGTCTGGTTCAAAAAGTAAAAAAGACTGAAAAAAGTAGGACATCTAACCCAAAGCAATGAATCTTTGAGAAGAGCCCAGCACACTTCCTTTCCAATTGATTTGTCCTACACCCATCCACGAGCCTAAGCATTAGAGCAGAAATGACTGAGGGTAGCATCCAAGCCATTGGGCCAAGGGGCACTGGTACGATGAGGATACAGTGTCCCACAACTCCAGGGTAGTCTGAGAAAAACAAAGCAGAGTTCCTGAGAAGAGTGCAGTGGTGGCTGACAGAACCAGAAAGGGTGTTGTAGTAATATGTGGCCATGACATCAGAAGCCTAAAATGAGCCTATGGATATTCCCTAGCAAATCTTGGGAACAGAGGCCAAAGCCCAAAGCTCAAGAATTAATGGAATTAATGGAATGACTACAGCTCAATGGAGGTTATTGAGTACAGCTCAATGAAGGTTATAGATTAGTGCGGACTGATGACTACAAACCAGACTCACACTTTCATCCTCATCCTCACTCCTGACTCCCAGGCCATAATATTACATATATGTCCCCTACTCCTGAGGGATGGAAAAAAGGATGGGTAGGATAAGTTCAAACTGCTTTAATGGCTAACAAAATTCACCTTTATTCCCTTTTATTTTTAGCTGACATGTAAAAATTGTACATATTTATTGGTTACGGAGTGATATTTTGATACAAATATAAAGTGTGTAATGATCAAATCTGAGTAATTAGCATATCAATCACCTCAAACATTTATCACTTATTTGTATTGGGAACACTCAAAATCCTTTTCTAGCTTTGAAAAAATATACAATAAATGATTGTTAACTGTATTCACCACATAGCACTATAGAACAGTGGAACAGAACTCATTCCTCCTATCTTGCTATAATTTTGTATCTGTTAATTAACCTCTCCCTATCCTCCCATCCCCCTACCCTTCCCAGTCTCTCATAACCACAATTCTACTCTCTAGACCTATGAACTTATTTTTAAGTCCCTGCATCTGAGTGAGAACATGACATATTTATCTTTCTGTGCCTGATTTACTTTGCTTAACATAGTATCTTACAGGTTCATCCATGTTGATGCAAATGGAAGGATTTCATTCTTTATTTTATGGCTGATTATTGTTGCATTGTGTGTATACCACATTTTCCTTATCTCTTCATCTATTTATGGATATTTATGTTGATTCCATATGTTTGCTATTGTGAATGGTGATGCAATCAGCATAGGGGCATGCGTATCCCTTTGATATACTAATGTCCCTTCCTTTAGATAAATACCCAGTAGTGGGATTGCTGGATCATATGGTAGTTCTATTTTTATTTTTTTGAGAAACTTCCATAATATTTTTCATAATGGCTGTAGGAATTTATATTACTACAAACAGTGTATAAGACTTCCCTTTTCTCTGCATCCTCATGAGCATTTGTTTTTTCTGTGTGTGTTTTTGATGACAGCCATTCTAACTGGGATGAGATGGTATCTCATAGTGGTTTTGCTTTCCATTTTCCTGATAATTAGTGATCTTGAGCATTTTTTCATTTACTTATTGGCCATTCAAAATTCATTTCAATAAACTGAAATTATTTTTAAACCTTCTGGGGAGATAGGAGCTTAAGAATAGGGTACAGTTGAGCTATAAATGAATAAAAAACACTCTAGACACGTGACTGCATGAGCCATATACTTTATGCTGGATGGATATACATTTGTTGAAACATTTGTTGAGTGGTTGTAAGTTCTAGGCTTTATATTTCAGAAACACAGTGAGTGAGGAAGGCTGATAAGTAAACAAACAAGCAATATAGAAAAGGCTGAGAAGCAAGTCTCTGCATAATGACAGGAAAGTTAAGTCTAGACCTGACCCTAAAGGACTGGGACTCTGGACAGGAGAAGCAGAAGAAAAGGTCAGGAAACAAACTATGAAGAAGGCAATATCTGAAGTGAATATCAAAGGATGAGAAAATATTGGATGCCTGCTAGAGAAAGGTGCCAAAGAAGAGGTGAGTATTCTAGGCAAAGGAATCAATCTGCAAAAGCAAAAGTCTGGTGACTTGAAGGAATGTGTCAGGCATGGGGTACTAAGACATTATCAACAGCAATGAAGAGAACTGGAAAGATTCAAGAGATAATTAGAAGGTAGAATAGGCTAGGATAGCAATTAAATGAATGTGGAGCCCTTAGGAGAAGTTGTCAGGATCACTCCTGGATTTTGGTTTTGAAAACCTGAGTGAGTGATGGCTCCATTAATAAGATAAAGACAATTAGAGAAGAAACCATTTTCTAGATGTGTTGAGTTTGAGGTTCTTATGACACACATGGCATGAAATATCTGAAATTTTATTGACTTGGAGCTCAGACAAGAGGTCTGAGTTAGATTGAAAGTTTAGATTGACTCATGGGTAGTAGCTGAAGCTCTGGGTGGGGATGAGTTTGCTTAGGAAAAATGTATAAAAGAAGATACAATAATTAAAATCCTTTAAAAAAGCACTTGAAGGGGTGGGCAGGCCATACAAAGAAGAATAAGAGTGGCCTGAAAGGGAGAAAAACAAGGAAGCCAGGGGAGGAGGGAGGCTGGAGAAGCTGGGAAAAGTCAACAGTGTGGGTTGTAACACAAGAATCAAGTGCATAATGTCATGGTGTCCACTGGATTTAGCAGGGGTCATCGATGCCCATAACAAGAACAGCTTCAGAGGAACTGTGGGAGTGAAAGTCGGACTGTGGATTAAAGACTGACTGGTAAATGAGGAAGTGGAGACCGTTTTTTCAAAGCAGCATGACTGAACAATGGGAGAGGGCGTGATCGATTCTAAATCATGAGGAGAACAGGGTAAAGCTGCATCACTGACCAAACAACAAGGAAACAGAACATGGGAACATCAGGATCAGTAACTCACCACAGGAATTCCTACTCCTGGGAAATCGAATTCTTCACTAGTGGCTGACTGTGACATACCTTTTCAAGAGTTAACCTCAGACCCCAAATCTTAAGAATATGGGCTTTTTTCCTACTATCATTCACATTCTGCAGTTACCCGAAGTATTTTACAGTATTTTCAGATGTAATTTTACTATTTTCTAAAAATACTTCATATCTTTAAAAATAGTGGGAAAATCATGACTAATAAATTCACCACCCTTAAAATATATTGTTCAAAAGTATTTTTCCAATGACTCCATATATTGGTAAGATCTAGCCACGTTTCATATTATTTTCTAAAAATATGCTAAATATGAGACAATGGATCTAAATCATTCAACAAAATATTGATGATTTTCTTCCCTTTCAAACTGGCTAAACTGATAATTACACTATCTTATGCCTCAGGCTGAGGAGGTTATATTGTAATGTCTGGGAATATTTACTATAATTTAGAATTCAATAAAAGGACAAATGTTTCTAAGAGATAATGGAATAACATATTAATAATAGTGACTGTTGATCAAAAAAGCTGATTTCTCTGATATGTGATCAAGGTATGGGATTTAGGTTATATCCATAAACTTAGTTTTGGCCAGGTGGCCTTAGCTGGGTGATAACTGGATGTTTAAATTAAGTTTTTCATACCTGGGTCATAATACAAACTTGAAGAAACTGCACTGGCATCCTTTTAGGCTCTCTGACACAGAAGGTTGTCTTTAAATAACTAGCGTAACGACTACTATTAAAATATTATGGTACAGAAAAGTTTAGTTACGTGTATTTCTTTGTTTACTGACACACCCCAAAATAAAGCTGCCAAGGTAGTTCAAGATCTTATCACCATTCAGAAACTTTTGGCAACACACCAACTGGCTAAAGGTTAATAACACAAACACAGATCTTGGAAGTATTTATTGTAGATTATGTAGGAATCTGGTGCTTGATTCTCACCAGGGTATCCCTTTTGTGTATAGGAAAATTCCAGAATATAACAGATAACCAAGCACCAGTACCTCTGCAACAAATATCTTTCATTGCATATATCTCTTTTACAAGGCATGGGAGAAGAGAACTTGAAAGTTATTAAAGATAATTAACTATATAAAATAACTTACTATTAAATAGACGAATGCCCTGGAACCTTATAATAGAGACTCTGTCCCTATTACATGAACCTGGATTTGTGGGTCATACTCCCACAGGTTGACTATGAGAAAAGGGTATACGACCTAAGAACTACAACCTGTCTACCACCACACCCAACTACTTGGCCCATAGTGGAAACTCTGTATTTGTTCCGCAAAATAATAAATGATTTAGTGAATACTACTGCTTTCAGTGGAATCTCAGTAGATTAGGCATCATCAGGTTTGAATTCAGCAGATTCTGAAACTATCGCAAGACATTCTATTACCAGGCCATACTATCTAATATACTACCAAGTTAGCTTAGTGCCATGAAAAGAATGTAAAGTAGGAATAGAAAAACCAGGCCCCATTCTGGGTCACCACGCAACTGGCATGAATGTGGAGTGACTTGCACATACCTTCTAAGGCCTAAGGCTTTTGTTTCCCCTTTTGAAACTGGGATGATAACTGCCATTTCCCAGATGTGACTGTGCGTCAGATGAGACTGAATCATAGTCAGCTAAGGATAAAAGTGGCATCAGAAATCAGACTCAAGATGTAAAAACAAATGAGGAAGTTAAGGCTCAGAGACAGTGAGTTGCCCAAGATCATAGCAGATAGTTAGAAAGCTCAACTGGAAGCTATTTATGATAATTGAATAGATTACTATACTTACATAGCAATTACATTATACACAACAATTTTTTTTTTAAGAAAAGAAATACTTACAAGTAATGCCAGTAATTAATTACATTATCATTGGGAAGCGTCCTTCTTGTTTAGGGACCCTCACGATCACCTAATCGAATATCTACTTTTACAGATGAGAACCTCAGAGTACTGCAACTGGAATGAGAACTGAGGTCTCCTTTTTCTAATAAAAATGCCATTTTATTTTCAAAAGCACTTATATATTATAAGGGGCTTTAGAGTGTAAATGGTGGAGATGAAAGTTGAGATAGAAAATTATTGTGCATAGGGTTTGAGAGACTGAATGGTGCAACTGCTTTTGGAACTGTGTGGCTGTAGACATTTATTTGCACGAGTTATTTATTTCTTTATTTATAGTGTAGGGGGTGGCGGCGGGAGGGGAGAATGAAAGGGTGGAATAGTATATGTATTCTGCCTAGATCTGAGAGTCAGGACTTAAATCTGTTAGGAGAATGAATTAGCTATTGAAGTTGAAAAGGACTTTCCCATGAAATTTATTGGGAGATTCAGGGCAAAAGTACTGCCATTTAGGGTGTAGATGTCTACGTGTAATATTAAGAATTGTACTTTGGGCATTTATATTATTGTGATCTCAACTTTGCACACAAGCTGGTATGATCCAAGACAGTTGGATTATGTATAAGTAGTAATAAAACTATAGATGCACCCTCACTTCAAGAAACTGATGCAGTTTGTATCTTGGGGTCATTTTCCAAACAATGTATAACCTTAGTACATTTAATCTCTGTACTGTTGTTAAATTAATATTGCTTAAACAGAACTTTGTAACTCTATTTTCAGAATCCTTTGTGTCCCTCCTCTATGCCAATGGAATAAGCTCTTTTGGCTTCTGTCTACTGCTTTATCCCAAAATACTGCCCAAGTAGATGCAATAAAACAAAAAGCTTAGTGGGGCATCAGATATGCTGAGAGTCTAATCCTGGCTTCATCATTTACTGACTTTGCAACCTTGAGCAAATTCCACATACAAGCCTCATGCTAACTGAAGCAATGCAGGTCAGCTCATGACTCTGTTATAACGTTTGGCCCAGAAATGTTAGGAATGATAATTAGAATGTTGAGATGTATGGTGTGACGAAAATTATGATAATGAAAAGCAGGAAGAGGAGATCCTTGTAAGTTCTGTGCTTTCTTGCTTTCATTGCTTTTGCACATGGTTTTTCAGTGGAGGGAAATGCTCTTTATTTCTATTATAAAACTTAACAAAGTTTTAAAGATACAACTTATATCCTACCTTCTAGAGTCTAGCAAAGGGTCTTGCAATAATGCTTCTTTGTCATGACAATAATGATTAATAAATATACCTGATATTAGAGGAGCGTCTTCCAGGAAGAAAACATAAGTCAGATATAATATACCATTGCCCATGCTGTTAAGATGATACTTGATATTTGTACTTCTGCTAATTGAAAAGTGTGAAACGGTATGATGTGTGTGTATATGTATGTCAAAATACATCTTTACAATTCTTTAGGTGGCTGTTTAGATTCATCTTATGTCCATATTATATTCTAGAACCTTTTGTTGCTGGGGGAACCAGTTTCACCCTCAAGCTATGTTTTCCCATGCACAATTAGAGACAAAAATAATTAGAGGAAGCTCTGTTCAGAGAGAAGGGGAAACGTATTAAAAATTAGTCAATATCTGTTCTATGGTAGGAAGAACTAAATCACTATTCTAAACCTATCAAAGAAAAACCTTTGAAGTCTCACTTCATGCGTCATTTAAATACTTGGCAATTACTCATCTCACATAAACGTGGCCCCTTTCCAGTGTGTAGAAAAAGTGATTCTTTTCAATGACATGTATATATGATTTGATCTGAAAGCAATTCACTTTTCTTTAGACATTGATGTGTGTATATGAAACTTACGGTGCCAAGGTCAATGATGAAGCAGTCACCCTTGTTGAAACTGTCCCAGCTAAGGGGAACTTCTGTGGCTCTCACCACTCTACGACCCTTCACATGTAGGAGCCTCTTGGCTGTCAGGTCGTTTGTAAGAACGTGGTTTAATCCAGATGCCACGCCTCCAGCCTGATGAATGGAGGGAAGACACACAAAAAACAAAGAGAAAACTGATGAGGTGTCTACCTAGACAAAGCAAAGTACAATAATACGGCTGGTGTTTGTGTCAAAACTGTACCGTCAGGCCAAGTTAAAATAGCCACCTATTCCATAAGACAAGAGAGAACCCCTTGGTAATCAACAGATTGTTTGTTTGGTCTCTTTATTCTTTCTGTTTCAACCATTCAATTGACAACTGCAAGTATTTACTGAGAACCTTCAGTGTATAAAACGCTGCTGCAGAAACAAAAAGAAGAAGCCATAGCTCTTGCCCTTTGGACACTAATGATCCCCAAATCATTAATGAGCAAGAAGGCAAACATTTCAGGGAACAAGGTGACAGGTGGCTAGAGGAGGATCAGAGATAACACGTACAGATGACAGCAGCCAGAGAAGAAGGCACCCAAAAGTTCACACTGGTACAGGGTTGGGACAGAGATGGTTATTGAGTGCTGGCCAGGAATGGGCTGATCTTATGTATGGTCCTTGTTTTTACATTTAAAGTAATCAAATGTCTTCTATATTTTCTGGTAAACAGGTCTTACTATTAATAAATATGCTAGGCCTGAGTGTTTTTACTGTAAGCTAGGAGAGATGCAATATCTTGACTGTACATCCCCAGCCAAAACAAAACAAAATAAAATGAAATACAATCACACTGAATTAAAGAAACGCTTAAGAAAAAATATTAACTGTATCAACTACATCTTCTTATATTATTTGCAATCATCTTTTACCTTTTCATTTTTTCTAATTAAATGATATGAACCATATCCTTATTTCCACAATTAATTATAATTAATTATATGTGCATAACTGAGCTGCAGAATAAACAAAACTGTCACTGATAGATTAAAGGCCTCTATAATAATGGTAAGGAAAATTAGAGCTAATTTGTCATTAGCACATTCTTTTCCATTGACTTTAAATTTCCACCATTCTCCAAGAAAAGTTGGTATAGATTAAATGTTAATTTCAGGACAATTAAAACCTCAAATTAAAAAATATATATATATATAATGATTTCCTAGTCCATAATTTTACAACGACTGCCACATTTCTTGGTTGAATAAACTAAGCATTATATAATTAAATAAATACAAGTTGTCATCTATGTACTACTGCTTTGAGACGGAGTTTCACTCATGTCTCCCAGGCGGGAGTGCAATGGCATGATGTCGGCTCACTGCAACCTCTGCCTCCTGGGTTCAAGCAATTCTCCTGCCTCAGCTTCCCTAGTAGCTAGGATTACAGGTGCATGTCATCACGCCCAGTTAATTATTGTATTTTTAGTAGAGGGGATTTCACCATATTAGTCAGGCTGGTCTCAAACTTCTGACCTCAGGTGATTCATCTGCTTTGGCCTCTCAAAGTGTTGGGATTACAGGCGTGAACCACCACGCCCGGCCACAGTTACTTTATTATTTAATTTATTCCTTAATACAACAGCTGTATGAGGAAGTTGTTATAATATTTATTGCTTGGGGAAACTGAGCACAGAAAGCTCTGTATTTTCCCTAAAGGAAAAATGTCATATGTGGCAGAAATGGGTCCATAACTAGGATGGTGTCACAGCACCTGCTTTTAGTAACTACAAGACTCAACTTATTTAAAATGTTGAGTTCACTGACATAAAGGAAGTTTCAGCATAATTTGTCATAAACTGTAGGAGCTCATGTGAATCAAATAAAATGAGAGGTAATAGTTTTGTATTTAGGGTAGTTCATAGCCTAGAAAAAAAAAATGATTTCAAGAGACATAAGAGAACCTACAATGTATAAGTGTTTTGTTCTGATCTCAATAGTATCACAAAATATTCAACCAAGACTCTGAACAGGTAAAGGTGTGAATAAGCCTTGCCATCTTAGTAAGTGGAGTTAGTATTACAGTCAGAATTGTAGTGACGCTCTAAGGTTTCAGGTCTTCACTAGGGTAGCATGCTGACAAGGCGGGGCAGCGGGATGTGCAGAACACTTGCTGGAGCGTGTTTGATTTCGGAAATCTGTGACTTTTGTCTGGGGAGGGTATTCCTCACACTTGAACTGAACACACGTGGAGGGGTGGGTGGCAGGAATGGTGAAGGGAGGGCCAGTCTGGAAAGATAACTGGGAGAATGACAAAAAAAGAACAAAACAAACAAACAAACAAAAGGCAAAAAAAAACCCTGTCCTATACTGAAGGCTGCCTTAAAGGGATAGAACCATTTAACTATTTGTTCTTGTTTTTCAGAAGTAAAGCCAATTGATCAGTGTTTCAGACCAGTGTGGGTAAATTGTGTATGTGCGTGTGTGTAGTTTACCTGCAGAATTTTCAGCTCAAAAGTTTCATCTGCATCCCTTCTAAGATCAAACCACACTATTTTGGAAATACATGTATAGTTCTTTACAGTAACTAAAATTATAATTATTATAAATACTCTATTAATATATTCCAGAACAACTGAGATTTTGAAGGCTTCGGTTACTTGCAGAAACTTCAGAGATTCTCTAGAATAGCAAAAATGAAAACTTTTAAGACCCAAATTACCAAAATTTAAATGTTGAAATAGCTACAAAATATTAAAAAGTTGTCTTGTGAAGACATAACTGAAAGCTCTTTTAAAAAATTAAGCTATCAAATTAAATTGTCACAATATTTCACGTATTGTACCACACATTTCACAAACATTTACTGAGCACCTACTGTGTATTCATCAGGTACTGGGGATATATCCATGAACAAAACAGATTAAAACAACAACAACAAAAAACAAAAAACCGTGCCCTCAATGAACTGTCATTCTATGAAGACAGGAGGTATGGATGGACGAGAGGAGAAAGGGATTCATAATGGAAAGTGAGGGAGCTGCTTACCTTGTATTTCAGACCGTCTTTGAAATAGCTAACAAAGTCAGTAGACTCATATCCTTGAAGTTCTCTATTCTGCACTGGCTTGCCACCCAAATAGTCATCCATCTGAACAGTGAAGATGGCAGCAGCTGTGCTTTCATCCTGGGAACACTCCTTTCCTAAAACAGTGAACAACAGCACCTCAAATACCAAGCAATAAGAAGGATTAAGGCAGAATTTCTGATATGAAAGGAGTCAGAAATTTTCATTTCAATTATGTGTCAATACAACAGTCTTCTACAGAAAGATCTTTTAGCTAAAATAGTGTAACATATTATTTTGCTAATAATTAACAATTTTTTGTCTATTTTTTTTTTTTTTTTGAGAGAGGGCGTTGCTCTGTTGCCAAGCCTGGAGTGCAATGGCATAGTCATAACTCACTGTAACCCCAAACTCTGGGGCTTAAGCGATGCTTCCGCCTCAGTCTCACAGGCAGCTTGGACTACAGGTGCATGCCACCATGCTTTGCTAATTCTCAAAAAAGTATTTTGTGCAGCCGGGTGCGGTGGCTCAAGCCTGTAATCCCAGGACTTTGGGAGGCTGAGACGGGCGGATCACGAGGTCAGGAGATCGAGACCATCCTGGCTAACCCGGTGAAACCCCGTCTCTACTAAAACATACAAAAAACTAACCGGGCGAGGTGGCGGGCGCCTGTAGTCCCAGGTACTCGGGAGGCTGAGGCAGGAGAAAGGCGTTAATCCGGGAGGTGGAGCCTGCAGTGAGCCGAGATCCGGCCACTGCACTCCAGCCTGGGCGACAGAGCAAGACTCTGTCTCAAAAAAAAAAAGGGTTTTGTAGGGAAAAGGTCTCTATATGTTGCCCAGGCTGGTCTCAAACTCCTGGCCTCAAGCAGTCCTCTGGCTTTGGCCTCCTAAATTTTGGGGGATTACAGATGTGAGCCACCGTGCCCGGCCTGTTTTTGTTTCTGCTTTTTCCAATTCCTTCAAAAATTTTAAAAAGAAACACTGCTGTGTGAAGTTGCTCGGGAAGATAAAACAACCTATTCCAATGAGATTTAAGTAAACATTAATTTGGTAAGGTCAATAAGATCAGGCTATGAAAACATTTGACAACTGGTTTAGCCTTTATTAGGATAAATCTTTGGTTTTATGATATGTCAATATGTGAATTAATGTTTGTGAGAAATATGAACATCATGAGCCATAATTAAATAAGTGGTTTTTACAATGGGAAAATGAATATAATTTAATTTTACTCCTATTTTTTTGGTCTTTTTCCCTACTTCACTATCTGATTGGTTTTGTTTCAATGAAATAATGATCTCTGAAGAAAAGGAAGAGCAAAGGAAGCAGCATGCTAACATTTATTAAGTGTTAATGTACTTGGTATTGTTCCGGGTATTTTACATACAACATACATTTAATGTTCACAATTGTAATACAGATCACATCCAGGTAACTTCACTAAGGTCAAAACAATTAGTAAGAACGCGTGTCTGTAGTGTACATAAAGGTCACAGTACGGACAGTCAGGAGGGGTACTCACATTTTATGGAAAACACTTCAAACTCTTTACTACATCCAAGCTGTAATAAAAATCTCAAATGACTCTAGAAATAATAATGGCCAACATTATACATTTATACTACCCCTATGGGCCAGACACTGTGCCAGTGTTTTACATGGATGATCTCATTTAATCTTCAAACAACCTAATAAAGCAGAACCTATTTTCTACTAGATTGGAACAGAGAAAATGGAGGCTTAGAGAGGCTGGGTAACTTTTCTGAGGTCAGAAAGCAACTTTTGGGAGAAAAGGACCAGATGTAGGTTTGTGTGACTCTGAAGCACAGGTTCTTAAAAGCTACAGTACACTTGTGGGTAATTTTTTGTACTCAGGCTCTCATTAACGGTACAATTTTATAGTGACAAGGTATGTTAATTTCTTCCATGGACAACTGATGCGTAAAAGCTTAGAAGCTGTAATAATTTAATAGTTCACATGAACAACCCTAATTGAGAGTATTCACCAAAGTTGAAGAAGGGAAATCAGTCAGCTGTATTAAAGAAAGAATCAGATTTCTTACAATTCCCCCTCTTACTCTCAAAGGAGACCCATATACCAAGTATCTTCTGAGGGGGGAAAACAACAACAACAACAAAAAACAACTCAGTAGCTAGAAGACTACTTGACATGACAACAATTTTGTGAACTTGCTGTGGTCAAAGTTAATTATTTAACACACCAGCAATTATGCGATCTGAAAGGACTCTGGTGTCATTCTTCTGCCAATTTGGGATCCAAACCCTAACTGAGAATACCGTGAAGACGTAGATGTAGATTTTTATGATGCTTTAAGAGATAACTTGGAATCAAGATTAACATCAAAGGTGCTAAAGATGATGTATTTGACATAAACACCCTTACCTGACTACAGGTTGAAACCTGAATCTCTTTAGGTAGATGTAAATGGACAGGCATGAAGTTAATGAATGAACTGAAAGTAAGTTAATTAAATTACGCTATCATTTGCTGATGCTTATGTAATGTGGTTGGCCAGGGGATATCTGTATGAATAAAACAGGCTGCCTGAAAGAGGTTGAGGGTCTTGATGAAGCCAATGTCAGCCTTGGGATGCAAAAATTAGAATCAAATTCAGTTGTAGCATGATGGAATTCCAGAAAGTGTTTAGAAACTTATGAACTTTGTGTATAAAGTCTGGTTAAGAATCAATTTAGTTTTCCCTTATGAATCTGCTTATGATTTCCATTTGTTGTTTCCCTACACTGATTTTACCAGTGTCTTTTACGTTCTGTTATACTATGTTGTGCCATGCTATTTTATATTATGTTAGACTTGTGTACATCCTGCAAATTACTGTATTTTGTGGTTGTAACGATTTTATAGATAAAAAGAGGGGTTTAAAACTAGGTTAATCCAACAGCCATCCATGATAAAATAAAATAAGCCAAATTAGGAATAGAGAGGAACACCTTCAAATGATAATTAGAGTCAACAAAAAATGTAGCGCTAACAATGCGGAACAGTAAAAGACTGAATGTTTTCCCCATAAAATCTGGAAAATGGGTGTGGACTCTCACCACTCTTATTCAACATAGTACAGGAAGTTCTAACCACTGCAATAAAATAAGAAAAGGAAAAAAAGGCATACAAATTGAATATGAAGAAATAAAATGGTCTCTATTTAGAGACAACAATATTGTTTACATAGTGAACTCTAAGAGAGCTACCAAAAAAAAAAAAAAAAACTCTCCTAGAAATAAAAAGTACATTGAGCAAATTAGCAGGATACAAGATTCATCAGTAACACAAAAAATCAGTCACATTTCTATATAGAAACAATGAACATGCGGAAACTGAAATTAAAGGCGCAATGCTATTTACAATCACCCCAAAGAAACTGCAATACTCAGGCATATAGTTTAAAAAATTGTATAGGAACTGTACACTGAAAATTACAAAATGGCATGCAAAATATCAATGAAGACCTAAGTAAATGTAAACATTTAGTGTTCATGGATTTTAAGACTCCACATAATAACGATGTCAATCCTTCATAAATTGATCTATAGGCCTAATGTTATTCTTATCAAAATCACAGTAAGGTTTATTATAGACATATACAAGCTTATTCCAAAATTTATATAGTGTGGCACAGGCCCTAGAATAGCTAAAATCATCTTGACAAACAAGCATAAAGTGGGAGGAATCGCTCTACTTGATACTAAGGTTTACTATATAGCTAATGTGATTAAAACAGATTGGTACTGTTGAAGGATAGACACAGATCAATAGACCCAATATCCCCCAGTAGTGACACTTTGTAAAATTACAGTATGGCTTAGTATATTAATGTATAGTACAGTACAGCACTGAATACCACAACCAGGATATTGGCATTGATATAATCCACCTATTTTTTTCATATTTTTTTCAGTTTTACTTGTATTCATGTGTGTATATGTGCATTTAGTTCTATAAAGTTTTATCACATGAACAAATTCATACATCTGCTATCGCAATCAAGATGCTGTATAGTCCCACCAAAAACATCCTTCATGTTGCCCTTTTATAATACACTCTTCTCCTGCCCACATCATCCCCTCTTCACCCTATCAATACATAACTAATGGCAATGCCAAATCTAAAATTTTGTCATTTCAAAAATGTTATATAAATGGGATCATACAATATAAAGCCTCTTAAGATTTTTCGCTCAGCATGATTCACTGGAACTTCATCCAAGTTGTTGTATGTATCAACAGTTTGTTCCTTTTTATTGCTGAGTAGTATTAGTTGGTACAGATGTACAATTTGTTCAACCAGTCACCTGTTGAAAAGCATCTGGGCTGATTCTAGTGTTCGCTTATTCAAATAAAACTGCTGTGGAAATTCAGGTACAGGTTTTTATGTGAACACAAAATTTCATTTTTCTGGGATAAATACCTATGAATGCAATTGCTGGGTCATATGGTAGTAGTATATTTGGTTTTGTAAGAAACTACTAAACTCTTTTCCAGAGTGCTGTACCATTGCACGTACCCACCCCCATGCTCCAGCAATGTAAATGATCCAGTTTCTCAGCATCCTAGCCAGTCCTTCATATAAGTTCTTTGTATCGTATATTGTAATCCAATCCTTTGGATTCTCAGGGCACAAGGCCTGATACAGCCCACTTATAACATAAATGCATACTGCTTTAAAATATATTTGGGTAAAGTTTAAAACTGGCAAACAGAAAGAATGAGGATAAGTGTTTGTAGCTTAGGTTAGGGATGTGACAGGGAGCAGTTTTACTATCTAGACCTACCTATTCATTTGGTGCTATAAGGAACTAGAAACAGAAGGTGGATGGATGCATTTAAACTGTTAGGTGCAAAGCTGAAATGTTTTTAAAGAAGGGCTAATGCAATAACATTTAAGTTCTTTGCAATAAATTTTTACTTTCATTACATTTAAGCATATGATGTTAATACATTTAAGCACGTAATATTAATACAATAAAATAATCTGAGATATGCCGAGTGTTATGGAAACATGGAAGGAGAGACCAGGAAAGACGACTCTCCCTCTCTTCTCTCTCGTTTTAGGTCCAACTTCTTTCTGTTTCCCCTTTCTGCCTCCCATTTGGCCTGTTTCTTCATTTCTATGCTACGCACCTTTTTTCATCTCAGTTTAACTTTAGTTTCTCTTCCTTCCAGCTGATTCCCTTTAACCAAATGTTCTTTTCCCCTGGATGTTCAGCTCTCTCTCCTGGGACTTTCTCTCAATCTGTCTCTCTGATGAATCCTCATGGATTCATCCTAATTTAGGTCTTAGACTACACTATTCTGGATGAAATTCTGTTTTCTTAGGGAACTGAAGTAGGAAGAACTGTTGGGCAATCCCATCTGAAGGTCCTGTTGACTATTTTACTTGAAGCTTTTTTCCTCTCCGTGATTCTCTCTTGACACAAAAACCCTTCCAAGTACTCTCACTCTTTTTTTTTTTTTTTTTTTTTTTCTGTACAGGCTTCTGTTTCCCTATAACCACAGACACTTTGTGCTTTCACAGTAACTATCACATTCTACCTGTGTTATATCACTTTTTGTCTTTTTGCACCTTTGAGGTGATGAACTTTCAGAGAAGGTTCATTAATTATTCATATCTACAAGTGCCTTGTACAGTACTGGCCGTATTGAATAATTACTGAATGAATTCGCTTGTTATTAACATGTTATTGACTTCAGTTTTAGCACGTCTTTAAGAATATAAATGTTTCTGCCCAAAGCATTTTTTATTATATTTTTGAAATTTATGAGCACCAAGTGGATAATTAAGCAGATAATTAACTGAATAAGGTGAATCTATAAACCCTACAAAACTTAGTAGTTAAGTCAACTTGGATAAAAATGTATAGAATTAAAGAACTGTGTTCAAATCTCCCTTGCGGTCGTCTGACAAAGTCAAACATAACTGCTGTCAACAGTAAGATATGGAATGATTTCACATTTTAATTTATTCAAATGGCAAATGTGGCATTTTAAACACTTTCATTCATATTAGATTTAAGTTCTGCATGGAAAGTCCTCTGTAAGGACATCATTATTCTATCTGGCATCATTCATTCTTGAACATGGGTTATATATTAAAGTTTCAGTGTTTTCTGGCACAAAATACAAATAGATGACAGTGTATTACAGCATTATAATAGGAATAACAGCAATGCAGCAAGAAACCAAAATGTGTTTAGAACTCAGGCTGAGCCTTCTCCGCCTCCTCAAACTAACACAAATTTTTGACTCCAAATGTTATAATTAGAAGTCTTGTCTTCATCTACATATTTTTCATTTCTCATTTCTCAAATGCCTGTTCCAGGTGTTTGCCAGCGGTTAGACAGTCACTATTCCATGTTTTCTACTATTTCATTTCTTAAAATCTTCAAGTGTTAGAAATTACAATGTTGGCTTTCAGGGACTTAAAAATGTGTATGCGTGTGTGTGGTTTTGTGTGTTTTCCTCCTAAGCTCAGGGATAAAACTAAACAAACACGAGTACTGGGCAGGCTAGCTAGTTTTAAAAGAAGGCAAAAAGGCTCAGAGAATAGGCATGTTGTTAGACAGGGTGTGCCCACTGGCACAAGACCTCCTGGGGAGAGGGTGGACATTCAGGATGTTTATGAGTAAAAGTAGAAGGTGGAAAAAGAACACACAAAGCCCAGTGTCCTGACAGCCTGGCACGAATGCAGCTCAAAATAATTACTACTGCTGAAGGAACCGTTTCTGTTCCATCTTGTGTCCTTGCTAAAATAAATAATAAATAATAACAATAAAGCAGTCTATCTACATAAATATGTGAAATACCCATAAAGAGCTATTTATTTATATATAAAATATCAGTATATTTTTCTCGCTTCCATCTGAGGGCGTCAGCTTCCTAATGAAGCGGAGTTTTTGTCTACCAGACCCGCAAGCAGCGTGGTGCGGGTAGAATCCTATTTTAAAGAGGCCCAGAACAATAATCCCCGCAATCATAGAGAAAATAAGCCAGTGCCCGAAAGCAACAAACAGAAATAATGTGTGAAGGAAAAGAAAAAGACTTCTCCCTAGCGGCGGCAGATGCACCCAAACTTTATGACTTCCTCTCCATCCCGACGGGGAAAGCAGGACTGAGCTTGTCCGAAGGTGAGCAGGGCTTGGCCAGAAGACGGCGTGCGGGGAGGCAGAGCCCCTGGACAAGAGTGGCGTTTGGAGACTTGAAGGTGAAAGGGGAAGAAGCCAGAGTCACCAGCTCCAAAGTCCCGGAACTACACCTGGCAAAGGTCAAAGCCTGTGGGGTAAGTCGATTGCGGACAACGCCAGAGCCTCGCGTTTGCAGCAGGCAAGTTGACTTCGGCGGGGAGAAAGTCGCCGGCCGCAAAGGGCCGCCGGACAGGTCTCCAGTCTAGCTCAGTTTGCGGTCCCCTTTGCTCCCACGTCTGCAAATCTCGGACCCCTACGTCCTCCCCTCGCCCGCCGTCCCTTACCGAGCCAGAAGTGCAGGCGGTAGGTGAAGCCTCGGCTAGTCTTGGCCGTATGCAGCACCAGGTAGGCATCCCCGACGTAGAAGTCTCCGTGAGCGCTCTGGGGCACGGGCACCAGCTCCAGCTTCTCAATCCTCCAGACCTGCAGTCCCGCCTGCTTGCCCGCCCGGGCGAACTCCTCGTGGTATAGCTCCTGTGCCATGGCTCCTGCACGCGATGCTCCGGGGGGCGCGGGATCTCGCTGACCTTGTAGCTGGACTAAACCCAGAGCAGCAGGAGGAACCTTATTCGCCGCCACTTTATAGGGTTTGCCATCCGGGGAGGCGGCGCCCTGAAACGGGAGGGGCTAAGTGCCCGGGCGCGAGTTGATGGAGGAGGCGATCGCTTCCCACGGGGAGCGCAGCGCTGGCTTCCAAGCTCCCACGCCCTGCCCCAGGCCAGGAGCAGAATCGGCGTCCCAGAAGTGTTGAGATTCAGAGGGAGTTTATAGTAACTCGTGCCAATGCCTCCTCCAAGGAAAGACATTTTCTCTAGCAATAGACGGAGAACATTAACGATTAAAACTGCCTGGCACTCCCTCGTGCATACTCATCATCACCGTCCTGCATATTTCCTCTTCTCTCGCTAATTCTGTTATTTCTGGATCTCAGTTGTTCTTGGCAGGAGGGGTGAGGTGAGGAAAGAGCGTGCCAGCCCTACAGAGTTGAGTCAGCGTTTACCCGGGTGGAGCAATACCTGTTCTTTCTGGCCCTCTAGAATACTTCTTTCCTAGAACAAATCTTCCTCTGCTAATAGCAACACCTGCCGTTAGGCAGCAGAGGAGTGTGCCACATTAGCACGTTGGAATAATTTTAATGCATCCTTCTTTAAAAAATTGGCTTTTTGAGTAACAAACATCCTAATGATCAATTCTGTCATTTCATTGGGCAATCTCTCCATTCCTGATGACCAAAGTTTCTGTCTTGATCTTCCAGTTTGAAAATACCATGAAAAACAGCGTGTCCGTTTTCTTGGACAGGAAGAAAACCTGGAAGAATGACAGTCTTACCCCAGGTGACAGAGCTCTGTAAATCTCAAGGAGTTCAGGAGCTGTGGTTGAGTTCTCTTACCACCTGCTTCCTTTGGCCAAGAAAGATGAAAACAACAACAACAACAACAAAAACCCAGCAGCCGCCCTCCTGAGATGTTCTCTGCAGGGCTGTTTGTGGCTGTAATTTTATGCTTGGCCAGGCTTCTGGGTTACCTGTTACCTAGTTTCAAGGTGAAAATTTTCTCATTGTTTTACCTACAGGTTTTGCTTTTGCAGAATGGCTAAAACACTATGGAATTTTTAGTGTTCCATATGGAAAATTTACTCTTGATTTGGCATTCATTTAACAAGCTGGTATAGTAAAGGATTTTATTACTGAAAAAGGCAAATCACTCAGTATGTATAGAGTAAGAAAGCTGAATTTCATGGACGTAAAATTGTTTTCATTCAATTTCTAAAATTACATGAATCCCTGGAACGTCAATAATAATGCAAAATTAGATTTTTTCCTTAATTAAATTATGTTTTTCATAGGTTATTACATGACCATGGTAAAAAAATTAAAAGTACAAAATGTGTGCAATAAAAAATTATCTCCATTTCACCCTGCCACCCAGTTGCTTTCCCCAAAGGCAATTACGTTACCAGTTTCTTATGTATTTTTCCAGACACTCAAATTTTGTCAACAAGAATATAGATAATGTAGTTATTTTAAATTTTTAACAGAAAATGTAACATATATGTGTGTGTTTGTGTGTGTGTCTGTGTCTGTGTATCAACACACAGTACTCATAGAGCTACCAGTTTTTACTGACCACATGGTATTCTACCTTATAAACATACTAATTTATTTTGTCTATCTTAGTTCATAGTGTAGGGGCCAAGGGAAAACTTCCTGTCTGCCCTCTGAAGCTTCACTGAAAAACCAAGTCACAAAAGGCAGATTAACAGGACAAATGGCATACAAATTTATCAACAGACATGGGGGAGAATCACAGAGTGATTGCCCAATATCCCAATGAGGTACAGATGGTTGTACATCCTTACTAGAGGAAAGGCAGATGGGTGATGTATGGGTGATTTGGGGAGTTAGAAAATGATTTTTAGGGGAATTCAATGGGTTTGAAGAACATACAATGGCCTGAGACAAAGTCTGTTAAGCCTGCAGAGCAGACAGTGGTTTGTGACAAAAGTCTGTCCATGTGTGTTGACAGACTTCAGTTTTTCTTTCTGCAATATGAGTTCAGTTTGTGGAAAGTCGGGGAAGCGACCAGAGGTAACTGTTTTCTTCTTTGGCAAGTCGAGACTTTAGGCAGATAAGGGAACTTCAGAGAACACCTTCATCCTGTGCTTTGGGAAAGAGAGGATTGGTGAAGGAAGGTCAAAGAAAATTTGAGGCTTCTTCATTTCAGCATGTCAAAGTGTCACATTTTGTGGTATTGGTTTCTGAGCCCCAACATTAGGCATTTAAATTTTGTGTGTATTTTGCCAATACAGTGTTACAAACAGCATATTGAACATACTTTATTATACATTTGCAGTATTATAATTGAGTTAAACCCCTGGAAATATAATTAGTTGGGATTAAATAGTTTTTATGATAGTGATGATAATTACGAAACCAATTACTACCACTAACTGATGTTTGACAATAATTGGCTATAGTACACATTATCTTGATTCAATTCCTGCTTCTATCCTTAGTTCTGAGGCTTTCAGGAAGTTACTTAACTACACACAGCCAGTCTCACATTCCTCATCTCTAAAATGGGGAAGTAATATTTGCCTTATAAGATTATTTGGTTTAAATGAGTTGACACAAATAAGGTATTTGTGTCTGTTACACAGAAAACGCTCAATAATTAGGAACTATTATTATGTGGTGGTAAGTTTTCTTTTGCTCCTTTAGATCTATTCTCTGTCCTGCACCCTTCCATCTTCCCTTGAGGCTGATCTGCAAGAGCTAAATCAAGTGGGCTCTGATGTCCTCTAGCTGAGGCTTGGTTGGAGATCAGAGGGAGAAGAGAGTGAGGTCGGAGTATTCATTTGCTTGGCTTCTTCTGCAAAAAGTCACTGTTCTTTTAAAGGCAAATAACTCTGCCTTTTTCTCTCCGGTTGGGTTATAGCAACTCTCCCTTCACATGTTTTATTCCTTTTGTTTTTCTCTGCCTCTGTACTTTTGTATATAGCTTACTAAAAATCTCCTGGAATTTTCCTATTTTGCATGCATCCTCTGTTGTAAGTTGAGATTCTAATGGATAAATTTTATTACCTATATTCTTTTTTTTTCTCCTGACCAAAACAGTGAGAGGTGGATATGAAGCCTCATTTTACTGATGAGGAAACTGAAACTTCGGAGTTTGCCGTAAGTCAGTCACCCAGCTGATGAGTAGCCAAAGGGAATTCAAGCTCTCTCTCTCTCTCATTCAAAGCACTTGCTCTTTCCAAAAACGTATTCTTTCAATATGAATTATTTGGCCAGGTGTTTTTCCCTGAAGCATACTTTATGGTTTTATTTTCCTCAAGGTTGTACCTAGAGAAGCTTCTGATCTAGTGTGTCCTATGCAGCACTAAGAAACTTAGTTTTAACTTTGAGCTGTTAGATCTCGGTTTCCTTATCTGTAGACTGAAATCATGTATTCTCTTCCTCCTGAGGAAAAAAAAAATATAAGAACTGGTGCTCTAGACTTAAGATAATTAAAAAACCAGAAGTATCTCAAGTTCAGTTTCAATTTCAGTGATCATTCCTTTCTTGGAGAAATAAAAAGAAGCTTTGGCATAGATGAAAGTGAAATTCCCTCTAGGTTAGGCCAGAGCCAGTGTGAGGCAAGTAAGACACATGCCTAGGATGCAGAAGTTAAAAAGGCACAAAAAACAACAAAACAAAGTAGCATTCAAGATAAATACTATTTTATGGTGATATTTTAAAGCTCAAAATTAATGCAAAATATCATGATATAACATTTCAAATAGAGACAGGATTGTATATAGTGCTGTACAGGCTGAGACAAAGGAAAAGTACTGATCCTTCCATAACTTAAAACTTTGGGCTGGGCACAGTGGCTCGCGCCTATAATCCCAGCACTTTGGGAGGCCAAGGCGGGCGAATCACAAGGTCAGGAGATCCAGATCATCCTGGCTAACACGGTGAAACCCCATCTGTACTAAAAATAAAAAAAAAATTAGCCAGGCATGGTGGCGGGCGTCTGTAGTCCCAGCTACTCCGGAAGCTGAGGCAGGAGAATGGCGTGAACCCGGGAGGTGGAGCTTGCAGTGAGCCGAGATGGCGCCACTGCACTCCAGCCTGGGCCACAGAGCGAGACTCCGTCTCAAAAAAAAAAAAAAAACCCCGAAAACCAAAAAACACTTTGATAGTTAGTTAATAGTTTAGACATTAATTTTTGTATTTTAAAAAGTGTTGCATTGAAATACTATTTTATATACTAAAATACTTGATTTCTTTTTTCTTTATTTTTCGTCCTATTAATTTTGTGCATGAGGCAAGTGCCTCACTCCCCTGACCCTAGTCCTCTTCTGGCTAAGTGAGCTCCAGATCTAAACTTCCAACTCCCTGATAGATAGAGATACCTGATAGGTCCTGCTGAGGTCAAGTTCAACATATGCACAACAATCTTATAGTTTTATCCAAACATACTTCTATTTTTTTCTAATTTCACTAACAGCATCATTTAATTTTGACCTAACATTCTCTCTTTATCTCCATATTCAATCATCAATCCAATCCATCCCTGGTAGCCCACTCTCTTGCTCCTCCTCTGATCTTCAGTAGAGACACGCAGTGAAAGTTAAGCAGCCTAACTTACAATATGGCTTTGACCTAGGTTGAATCCTTGTTCTCCCCCATTTCAGCTCACTGAGCTGGGGCAAGTTACTAAACATTAGGTGTCTCAGCTTTCTCATCTGTGGAATGGGGATACTGATAGAAATTTCCTTGTAGAATTATCATGAGGATTAAATGGATAAATAGATATAAACCTGGAAAAGTACCTGGTACATAGTAAGTGGCAGTAAACTCCACTGTGACTAACAAGTGATTTATTCATTTATCCAAATTCAGTCTTCAACGAATAATGTTTCCAGAGCCCAGATAAGGACTGCCGGTTTTCTACACAAAAAATGGTCTCCAAAACCAAGTGCCAATTTCCTTTCCAGGCCTTTATTTTCTCTTCCTCTCTCATACCCTAGTTTCCTAAAAGTAAATAATTTCCTTCCATTTGTGTTATTGCCCTTCTTCCATATCTGTCTGTTAAAGTTTCTAATTCTTTCAAGTCCACTTCCTTAGGGTCATGATTCCCCCGGATCCACTAAATTCCAGCATTCTCTGTGCTCCCAGCACTCCAGATCTGCTTTCATCATAGCAGTTCCCACACTCTGAAGTGTGTTTTCTCTCTCAAGTTTGAAGATTCACTTAGAGATTCATGTCTCATTATTTGATTCCCTGGCTTTATAGCAATACATGCTGACTAGGTATGATTGAATTGTTTGTTTTAGATTAAATTACATTTATATTTTCATCAATTTACAAATGTCAGTCCAAGAAGAAACACCCGATGTGAATAAGTCTTTACCAAGAGTCAGGAGATTTGAGGTTTGGGGCTATGTGATTGGATTCGAGATAAGTGCTCTAGAGTATTAATACCTCGAGGGGAATGTTGCATATGTTATTCCTCTGAATAAAAAACAATGTCAAATAATATAATTGATTTATTGTGCAATTCCCTAAAATGGGTTGGGAAAAATGAATCAGTTTCAAGCGACCTTCATTCCTCAGGGGTAGAATCTCTGAGTTGAGAGACATTTTATTTATATCATTGCATCGTGATCCCAAAATTGTTGAAACTAAACATATGAAAGACTGGGACTGCAATTTTTTTTCCCCCAGGAAAGGTAAATGCTTTGAATGTGCTATTTATTTGCTTTCTTTTTTTTTTTTTTTTAAATAAGTAATGAAATAATGTAGTTAAAAATACATTTCTTTTACTGGTAGTCCTGCTAAATTGTAATAATTTAACGTTTGTTTTACCAAATGATTTAAGGGTATAAGCATGGAACCTGGAATCAGGGGACCTGAGCATTATGATGATTAAAAGAGATTATGCGGCTCAAGCCTGTAATCCCAGCACTTTGGGAGGCTGAGACGGGTGGATAACTAGGTCAGGAGATCGAGACCATCCTGGCTAACACGGTGAAACCCCGTCTCTACTAAAAAATACAAAAAACTAGCCGGGCGAGGTGTCGGGCGCCTGTGGTCCCAGCTACTTGGGAGGCTGAGGCAGGAGAACCACTCTCTGTCAACTGGAAGAGCGCCAGCCAGGATATCTTCCTCTTCTCTAAACACTCGAGGACTGCAGCACAAACATCTAAAGCCTTCGATGGGTCCGTGGCACTCTGTAAACCGCAGGAGAGCAGCCCTGAGAATGGCCGACCTGCTGTGCTCCCGCGAGTAGGAGGGCACAGTCCTCAGCACACAAGGCATTTCTTCTTTGCTTACTGAAATAAGGCATTGAAAGAAAGGCCCTGCCGGGCGCGGTGGCTCAGCCTGTAATCCCAGCACTCTGGGAGGCCGAGACGGGCGGATCACGAGGTCAGGAGATCGAGACCATCCTGGCGAACACGGTGAAACCCTGTCTCTGCTAAAAAATACAAAAAACTAGCCGGGCGAGGTGTCGGGCGCCTGTGGTCCCAGCTACTTGGGAGGCTGAGGCAGGAGAATGGCGTGAACCCGGGAGGTGGAGCTTGCAGTGAGCTGAGATCCGGCCACTGCACTCCAGCCTGGGCGACAGAGCCAGACTCAGTCTCAAAAAATAAATAAATAAATAAATAAATAAATAAATAAATAAATAAAATAAAAGAAATTATGTATGTCAAAGCCCTGAGCACACAATCAACAAAATCAGTCAATAATCAGCAAGCACCCTTTCTTCCAGCACCTATCAAAGCCTCACTTAGAAGTGAAAATACATTCCAGGGAAGTGTATTTCCATCCTTCCTGCTCATTCTGAACAAACTAGAGCTTAAAAAAAGTACTCATTTTAGAAAAAGCTTCAATCAGGATTTTGGACCTTCCCTTTCATAAGTCAATTATTTTTAAACCACATATAACACTATAACTATAAAGTAATACTGAGTCATGAACTGTCATAGTCCAAGGTTCAGTACTAAGGTGAAGGTTTTATTGCTGTTGAATGTCTGCTGTGATATATGGTTCATTTTTGTAAACCTGCTAACTACAGCAGGTCATAGTTGGTTGATTTGACATTTCTTCTTTAAGTTTTCGTATGTTTTAGTAGAGACGGGGTTTCACCGTGTCAGCCAGGATGGTCTCGATCTCCTGACCTCGTGATCCGCCCGTCTCGGCCTCCCAAAGTGTTGGGATTACAGGCTTGAGCCACCGCGCCCGGCGACATTTCTTCTTAATACTATCATGCAATATTTTATTATTATGTAAGCAATTTCTAACCCATGTTTGATTATTTACAGAAGACATTATCATTACTTTAGAAGTTTATGCACTGAAGAATGCTTATGACCAAAAGAAAGGTTGAGGATGAAAGTCTCATGAAAATTTATGATTTAAATGGTATTTTTTTCCTTTAAAATTATATTCTTATAAGTGGAGATCATATAGTCTAAAATATAATAATATTGAGGCTAATGGTGTTTGAGCCTATGTCAACTTTTTTGCCTGATTTTTCTAAATGTCTCGATTTTTACCAACAATCACAATTAACAATGTGTTCTGTTTTGCTTGCTTATTTGTAGCCCTGGCTTTACCACTTTGTGAGAAATAACTTCAGATTTTCAAGGACTAAGTCAACAATACTTGAATGTTAGAACTGTGTAACCATAGAAAATGATGGAAGTCAGATATGATCAGATTATCATTTTGTTGTAAAGATACTTACAAAAATAAGGTTAATTAATTCATTTAAACCAAATAGAAGGTTGTTTTTAAAAGTTAAAGCTTGAAGATTTTTTTTGCTAGCCAGAAATAACTTCCTTTAGCCAATTCTCTTTTTGACGCAACCTCCCTTTATATGAGTTGAAATTGTGCAATTTGACTGTAACTCCTTTTACTCTTGGTATTTTGAGGCTTCCTTGAAATCATAGGCCTCTATGGAGTAAGCAAATTGACTGAAACGATTTCTGAAGATATTTTATTTTACATACTTCAGAGAACAGTGTCTTTTGAAGCTGACAAAGGGAACCTCATCAACTCCGTATCTACCCAGTTCCTCTCCTGAAATGACAGAAATTTTAAAAAGCAACAAGTATTCCCTGGACAGCTGGTACTCATGCTTCTAGCTGAGGCCTACTGAAGAAAGATGGAGAGCAATTTGCTTCACCCAAGAAGTCTTAGGGCCTTGGGTACTTGGGGCAGTAGAGATGAGGGAGAATTCTTTTTGTTTTCTCACTATTTCTTTATTTCAGTATCTACATGGCATTTTTTTCTGATTGCCATGGTTACACATGTTTACTGAAGACAATTTTGAAAATACCAATTACAAATGAGATTAAAATTATCCCTAATCATACAACCTAGGGATATGCTCTGATAACATTTTACACAAAGTTAAGATCATGATATAATACTGTACATTTCCATTTATAATTTGTTTAGGACTCATACTACTTTTCTTTGAGTGGTTGGGGTTGAAAGCAATGTAGAATTCCCAAAAGTTCAATCCTTCCATTTGAGAAACCCTGACTTGTTAGGCACAGAAATATTCCATGTCATTTTAGCATCACTCAATTGTATAATTTTGACATTTATTTTTATGTGAAAATTATAGAGGAATTACACTCATCCATAATCATGTCTTTCTTGCTCCCTCTCTATTTTAACAAATACTATGTTATGTAAGAAGTCAGTGTCCTTAGCCGGGCGTGGTGGCTCACGTCTGTAATCCCAGCACTTTGGGAGGCCGAGGAGGGCAGATCACAAGGTCAGGAGATCCAGACCATTCTAGCCAACACGGTGAAACCCCTTTTCTACTAAGAAAAATTAGCCAGGCGTGGTGGGCAGTGCCTGTAGTCCCAGCTACTCGGGAGGCTGAGGCAGGAGAATGGCGTTAACCCGGGAGGTGGAGCTTGCAGTGAACCGAGATTTCGCCACTGCACTCCAGCCTGGATGACAGAGCAAGGCTCCGTCTCAAAAAAAAAAAAAAAAAAAAAAAAAGTCAGTGCCCATCATTCCCATCATTGACTCATAAAATGCCATCTTTTAGAGGTTACAGCATTTTAACAATTTGATATCCCTTTCAAATTGTTGAGTTGATAGACATACTTATGCATTATCTTTCTGTCTGCCTGCCTATCTCTGTTCCTTTATTCATCCATTTCTCTCTGTGTTAGTGGTTAAGAGCACAGGCTCTGGAACTAGCTGTCCTGAGTTTAGTTTCCTGTTCTATGAGTTCTAGCAATGCTGTGGCAAGTTACTTTGCACCTCAATTTTATCATCTCTAAAATGGGAGTACTGTGTGATAGGATTGCTATGAAGGTTAAATGAGTTAATACAAATAAAGTTCTTGAAATAGTTCTTGCCAGCTAGTAAAATCCTCAGTAAAGGTACATTACAGTTATTCACACATAAACACACTTACACATCTACCCACAGGTACTTCAGCCAAAATGGAATGCATGTCAACATCCAGCTTCCTTTCATTTAAACAAAATCATATTAATAGATTATGAACATTCTTTCAGGTAAGTATGTATGGATTTACCTCATTAAAAATAATGGCTTTGCATTCCATTGTATTAAGTAATATGCAATTTCCTTATTTTGGTACTTTTAGTTGCTTTACATGCATAGATTCAAATAATATATTAATAACTTTCCACACATATCTTTCTTTGTATACACATGTTACTATTTCTGTAAGATAGGTTTCTAAAAGTGGAATTTCTAGGCCAAATGATTTACACATTTTTTTGTGTGTTTTTTTGTTTTGTTTTTTGATACGGAGTCTTGCTCTGTCACCCAGATAGGAGTGCAGTGGCACGATCTCGGCTTACTTCAAGCTCCGCCTCCCAGGTTCATGCCATTCTCCTGCCTCAGTTTCCTGAGTAGCTGGGACTACAGGCACCCGTCACCATGCCCGGCTAATTTTTTGTATTTTTAGTAGAAACGGGTTTTCCCCATGTTAGCCAGGATGGTCTGGATCTCCTGACCTCGTGATCTGCCCGCCTTGGCCTCCCAAAGTATTGGGATTACAGGTGTGAGCCACCTCGCCTGGCCTTGCCTGGCTGATCTTTTGTATTTTTAGTAGAGACGAGGTTTCACCAGTTTTACACTTTTTTTTTAATGGTTTAAGGATATCACCAAATTATATTTTCTAAGTCAGTGGACAAAAATGACCATTTCCCTTATCTTAGTACTAAATTCTAACAATTTTTCATTAAAAAATTCATTTCCAATCTAATGCATGAAAATTATATCTCATTTTCTTAAAGTTGTATTTCTGTGATTATTAGTGAAATTTAACATTTTTCTATACATTTGTTATTATTTTTATTCTGGAAATTTCTTATTATATTATTTGAATATATATCTGCTGAATTCATATTTTGTGTTACTTTGTGTGTTAAGTATACTAATTTTTCCTCTTAGATGGGTTGCAAATATACCATTTATTTTCATTCTTTATTTTCTCCTTAGGAAAGCTTTCTTAAGGTGATGTTAAATAACATTCTCATATACTCTGTTGCAATAATTTCAAAACTTTGTATTTTTTCCTTAGATCTTTACTTCATCTGAAATACATATTTGTGTTATAACATAATTTAAAGATACAATTTTAATCTAAATTCATAACCACATTTCTTAACAAGATCTCTTAAATCATGTATATGTACTGATTTGAAAGATATTTATCAATGTGAAATTTTTGTTTCTTAATCTAACTTATGTATTCATTTGTCTGTAGAATGCATTTTTATATCACACTAATTATTTGTTTCCCTTTAATCTCTACTATGGCAGATCTTCACTATTGTTTTCCAAAATTGTCTTATCAATGCTTACATATTTTTACACATAAAATTAAAAATCAATTGAACATTGTGTTTTAGCACTAATTTAATCTACGCTTCTGGGAACATTGTATAATCTTAGCATTTGATCATATCTTGGCTTATAGTGGTCAATAATATTTCAGAATCTTTTAAAGTTCTTATTTCTAGACTTTCCATAAGTAAAGATAAGACATTTTTGTTATAATATTCTAAGCAAATAAATGTCAGCAAATTTGAAATTCAAGGTAAAATGAATATAGTTCTAGAAAATGTAAAATGCCAAAATCAATGCAGTAAGAAATATAAAATCTTAAATACATGTTAAATTAACAACATTGTTTTAAAAGCAAAAACTTCCCTCCTATAAAATACAAGGCCCAAAAAGTTTTACATGTGAATCACCTTTATTTACTATTGTACACTAGTTGATGAAGAAAACAGAATTAAAGAAAAGCTGCTAAAATCATTTTGATAGACTATTATAACGACACAACCCAATATAGGTATTCAAGAAAATATAATTATGGTTCAATTTCATTTATGAATATCAAGGCCAATATCATAAATAAAGTTCTCTCCAACCAAGTAAAAAATGTGTTTTGTTTAAAGCAAAAACAGTAAGATTATCCTACTGGAGTAAAAAGTAATAAAGTTCCTCTTTTTCAATATTCTTAGAAGGTTACATAGAAGGGAACTTTATAAATCCAATGGTATAATAATAAATTGCATTAATAACATTAAATAGAAAAACTTTAGAAGGATTTCATCTATGGTTGGCAAAAATGATAGGAAAAAACATTAAGAAATTCACTATCTCACTACTGTTCAAGAGGGTACAGAAGTCTTTGACATGCAAAGACCAGAAAAAGACATACAAGATATTAAGAATTGCTAGGAAAAATAAAAAGCCAATATTTATAGATGATAATCATGTAAATAAAAGGTCTAAGAAAATGTACTGACAAATGAAGAGACCTCACAAGAAACTATAGTGATTATCAAATGATTAGAATAATGTAAAATGAAATGTAATAATGTAAAATGTAAAAAATGCAATAGAAATTCAAAAGAATCAAAATCTGTAAAACTGAATATCTTTATGAGCTCAGAGTAGAAAGGACTTTCTTAAACAAAATCCCAAAACAGCATGAAGTACAAAGGGAAGAATGGATAACTTTGACTACATCAAACTAAAGATTTAACTTCAAAATAAGACAACAAAGATGAAGTTAAATGTTGGCTGATAGACTGTGTAAAAATAAAAATATTTTCTATTATATAATTATATCAGAATATACATATAAAAAAAAAGAAATCAGCAAGAAGAAATTCAATAAATCTTTTAGAACAGTAATTTTGAATATTGATACAGGAGCTAGAAAGAAATTATTTAGGCACATAGTGAGGGTAAGAGAGTCCTCGGTAAGGTTTCTTTTTAATAAAAAGCAGCTTCAGGCCGGCTGTGATGGCTCACGCTTGTAATTCCACCACTTTGGGAGGTCAAGGCAGGCGGATCACCTGAGGACAGGAGTTCAAGCCCAACCTGACCAACATGTTGGAACCCCGTCTCTATTGAAAATACAAAAATTAGCCAGGCATGTGGTGCACGCCTGTAATCCCAGCTACTCGGGAGACTGAGGCATGAGAATCGCTTGGGAGTCAGAGGTTGCAGTGAGCTGAGATCGTGCCTCTGCCCTCCAGCTTGGGCGACAGAGCAAGACTCCATCTCAAACAAACCACAACATAAAAACAGCCCCCAAATCATTTCTTTTCTAACAAAAAGCAACCTGAAAAATCACGCTGCAAGCATATATAAACAAGCTAAAACTTGCATAGGTAAATGCCAGCAGCTGTGCCAACAGGAAAGGAATACCTGGAAGCCACCTATATTCAACATGGAAGTTCCCTCTTCCCTTTACTTTGCCACCACGTGTGCAGTAAAAAAGCAGGCAACATGGCACCAGCCAGGTAGAGACCCTACCTGCATAATAAAAGGTTAGGGTGGGTTGACCAGCTTCTTCCTGTACTATGCAAACCGCACACCTGGTCCAACCAATCTCTCGGGCCCTATGTAAATCAGACATCACTTCCTCAAACTCTTCTGTAAAACCCCCGTGCATTTCACCTCTGTACTGGAAGACCCACTCGGGCGCCCCTCGCTCCCGAGAGAGCTCTTCTCTTCTCTTTCTTTCACCTATTAAACCCTGCTCTCTTAAATGCACTTTTTTGTCTGTTTCTGCGTCCTCGATTCTCTTGGCGTGAGACAACGAACCTCAGGTATTTATCCCAGATGATGCCGATTCAATATGAAGTAACGTGAATGGCTAGTAAAGCAAGAAGGGTACTCAGTGCTTGGGTCCTCACTATTAATTGGAGTAAGTCACATAGCCAATATTTGAGTGTTTACAATGGCCAGGCATTATTCCAAATTCTTTTAAAATATAACTGTTCTGGTACTTACAGCAACTTTATGAGCTATGTATTATTATTATCTCATTTTACAGATTAGAAAACAGGAACAGAAAAGCTACATAAGTATTCTACATACCTAGAATATGAATCTTGGTAAGGTTGCTTTGAGCCCATGTACCTAACCACTGTAGGATATGATGAGGTTTCTCTTCAAATAGCCTGATCAACCCTTTATTCTTTAATTCACAGTACCCCTCCCTACCTTTCTCTTTTTCTCCTCTTTCCTTCCTTTCTGCCATTGTTACATGCCCAGACACGCCACGGTACGGGCATTATCAGTACCAGCTCACAATCCTTTCCTTACTGGGAGAGGACTAGTTCTCTAGCTCATTACAGACACCCCTTCCCCCTTTCCTCTCTCTCTTATGTGCCCACATTATCTAAAGAAAGTTCAAATGTTTAGCCAACCGTGGTTAGTTTACATTGTGCAGCCCAACTCCAGCCAATGGAGAAAGGGTACAGGGGCAGGGTTTGCGTCATGAATAAGGGCTCTCATGCCCCTTTGTCCTGGCGTGCTCTCATGGTGACTGGCCAAGGAGAAGCACTCCTCTGCGCGGAAGTAAAATTGCTTTGCTGAAAATCCTTCGTTTGAGTGTTCAATTTCCTTAGGATTTTGAGCATGATTCCCAACACCACTAAAACCACTATGATTCTACTTCTGTTACGCTATTTTGTAGCTATCAGTTTGTTAAAAAATTAGAAAGATTAAAAAGTTATATAACATCAAAGGCTGGAGAGGATGTGGGGAAATAAGAAACCTCATACAATATTGAGAGAGGCAACTCTAACATGACATAGCCATTTGGAGAGCAATCTGGCAGTATTTAGTGAAAACTGTAAGCACATACTTTGTATTCCCAAATTCCACTCTCGTATTTGTACTCTAGACATGCTCTTCACAGATGCACAAGAAGACATGTACAGTGATGCCTGCTAGAGCATATTGTGTGTACAAATAAGTTGAAGGCAACCTAGGAGATCAGATATAGGTAAATGTATGAGTAACGTGGTATATGGATATGTATAAGAGAAATAACATACAGTGTAAGAGGCAATGAACAGCATGGAAGGAATAGCAGCATAGACAAATTTCAAAAAACTAAAGTTGAATAAAGTAGTAAGAAACAGAATGCAATACTACTTATACAATTTAGAGCACACCAATATTAATAAAAACAAATTTTATGGAAGCATGTATTTGCAAATGGCCATGAACTACATGGAATGTGGTTTGGAAGAGTGTTCATTGTTTGCATGTAAGTGGATGCCTGGTGGAGATGGGAAGCGGGTGAAGTGCGCAATAATGAATGGGAACAATCTTGAAATGAAATATAAAAGAAGGGAGGTGCACTGTTAGAATAAAAGCCAGTCATGAACTAAGGAGTAATGTCAATTCAATTCTGTGGAATTGAAATCCAAGATCCCAAAGCAAAACAAAATAAAACTTGCAACATCAATTTCAACATCAATTTTTGTATCTATATTTTAGTGACAGATTTTTAAAAATATTAGTATATCAATATATAAAATTTAGACCTGATATAATAAAAATACTTCGGAATTTAAAGAAATCTTGGGAGCCTGAAGAATATTACAAAGAATTATTAGAGATTAATGTAGTGGTTCTAGGTCCACTTTTTCCTGTGCATACTTTTAGCTCATATGACACAAAGAAAAATCTTCAGCTCAGGAAGTGTTTCACATGAACTGTAAAGCCTCGGTTATTAATTTACTATTTTATTGCCATTTGGTTTAACAACATATAGAAAAATGCTTGTTCTTAAGACCTGCAATTCTGCAGCCTTACAAACTTTACAAATCATTTGAACATCACAAAAACAGTTCAAATGATTCTTAAGGCTAATATGTTCTATATTGCATTATTTTGACCTTTCTTTTTATCTAATTGCAAATCTTGTAATGACCCACTAAGCATATTTACCTTTTGAATCAAGGAAGCAGCAAGAAGGAAACAACTGGGTAAGTACTTAAAGTAAAAGAAGGCAGAGAAAGGAAGGAAAATGTTTCCCTCTCAGCTATATTCTTTCCAGTTGTCTTAATTACTATCCTGATACATTTATGGCCTTTATTAAGTGGTTGCAATATTTAGTTTTGCAAACAATAGCAATGAAAAATTATGGTGTATTAATATATTCCTTAAAATAAAAGGTAAAAAAAGTGTTTCTTCTCATCTCACGATATAGTGAAATATTTGTGAATAAAATGATACAATGTCTGGGATTTACTTTGAAATATTCCAGGAAGAAAGTTGAGAGGGGATAGATGAGACTCTATTGTCAAAGTGATTGATGATAGTTGTTGATATTAAGTGATGAGCATATAGAGGTTCACTATTCTCTTAGATCAATTTTTGCTTATGTTTAAAACTCCATTATAAAGAGTTTCTCTTAATAAAAGACTAAACTTAGGTTTTGTGTAGTTTTAAAAATCATTTAGCTATAATCACCTTCTGAAATATTTATGAAATGAATAAAGCTCTTAGCATTGTATGGTTGGATATATTTGTCAGAATTTAAGGTGCCAGTCCAACTGGGCCCACCATATTCAGGGCTGACATTTGTATTCCTTTTCCAAAACAACCGGCAGATGTGAGCTGCTTTTCCTTATGTGAGGTAATCACTGGCAACTTTTCTTCCTCTCCAAGTTTGTGTAAGGCAGATCTTCTCTACAGATGTTGCTTTTTCTCTCATCAAGCAATTGCACAATTAAACTGTCAAGTAGTAAGTATCTAATATAGTCAAATGACTGTGAAGGAGAAAAATAATTTATAAAACACAGCACAGAGAACAATTGTCCAAAGGAGATTAATGAGCAAAACTGGCCCATCTTATTGAAATGTTTAAACTCATGATTATATACTTTTAGGGAGAGTTTTCTGTATTAAAACACTAGTTGAAAATTGGTAACATTTATTGCCACATTTATTATGAAAGTTCATGATAACTTCAACATTTTGAACGGTGAATACTAAAATCTGAAAGACCATGTCCCATAGGCTGAGAATAAATAACTCTGAAGGCTCTGTCATTCAGACTTTATATCTTGAGGATGTAACTTTTTGGCTTCTTTGTCCTGTCTTTTTTTAGAGAAGGGGAACTTCTTCAAAACATCTTCAGGATGTTAATTTTCCTTTGTGTCATTTGGCTGGCCCAAGCAGATTTTCTACTTAGCCTTCAACTTTCTCTTTTGGGGCTATGAGATTGAAAGTGAGTATTTTCTGCAGAAGGCTTTCTGCTCGTCTGTTAAGAGCAGTTTAAAAGTCTCATAAATGACATTGAAATTTTTAAATATTTAAAGTCCTATCTCAATGAAAGAAAAACTGTTGAAAATTTGAATATTTTCACTTGTATTTCAACTAGTGAAAAAAATGGAATGTTTCTCTACAGTCAATAAAAATATGGTGATTATCTTCGCTTTAAGTTTTCTCTTCTGTCTTAGAAAACATAGAAAAAGGATTCTTTAACTCCAAGAAAAAATACCACTTTTCACTTTGTGCATTAAATTTTGTAGAAAAATGAATATGTCAAATTCTTAGTAGTTTAGGAGCTATAGTAGTTTTCTAGTGATAAAATCAGAGATGAAAAGACACTTAAAACCTGTTTCTTGCCATTAACATGCTTAAACTCTGGAGACACTGCGTATAGTGGTTAGGAATCTGGACTTTGCAACTTAAAAAATAAAAACTACCTGGGTTTGATTTCCAGATGCTCCATTTATAAACTGTGTGCAGTTAGGCAAATTAGTAACTTTCTCTACCTCCCCATCTGTGAAATGGTGATGATGAATCCATATTAAACACATATGTAGGAAACATATGTACCTTGTCATAAAGATTCAGTTGGACTGTGCATACAATGCACATAACTAGAACACATAAAATATGCTTAATAAGAAGTAGTTATTATTTGCTCTGGGACAGCATTCACATTTAATTTAAAATATATAGCAATGAATATGTTTGGTACAGTAATTGTTTTGAAAACAAGTTTTAGAAAATTATTTGCTTTATAGAAAAAGGCAAACGTGCCGCATTTAACTACACAGCAGAAGGATTCTGAAAGTTATCCTAAAATCAATTAAAATATACTTAGTTTTTTTAAAACCTTTCCTTTGAGTTTTAACATGCATCTGGTTTGAATTGACTTTGGAAAACACTACTGTTTTTTTCCTAAATAAGGGCTTGATAATCTCCACATAACACTGACAATAATATCGTTTAATTTTTTAGATAGTCACTTTTTCAAAACTTGCTCAAAATTTTCACTTGCTCAAAAATTTTACAAAAGGAAATACAAGCAGCAGTTTATACCTCGGTCTTTACCAGTTGCTAATGTAATTATTTGACCAAAGAGTGGAACAGGTTCATCTTTCATTCACCATTTTTGTGTAGCTTTATGCAAGTGCAGGCCATTTTTCCTCATTGCTTTAAATTCTTAATTATTAATATTCTCAGCAAGCATAGAATTAAATCAATTTTATTGTGCCTCCAATGGAAAGCTTTTTCTGTCAATCAAATATCAGTATTTTTTCCAAAAGCTGCATTTCTTTTTCTTTCTTTCTTTCTTTTTTTTTTTTTTTTTTTTTTTTGAGACGGTCTTGCTCTGTCACCCAGGCTGAAGTGCAGTGGCCCCATCTTGGCTCACTGCAACCTCCGACTCCCGGTTTCTACTGATTATCCTGCCTCAGCCTCCTGAGTAGCTGGGATTACAGGCACCTGCCACCACGCCCGGCTAATTTTTGTATTTTTAGTAGAGACGGGGTTTCACCAGGCTGGTCTCGAAATCCTGACGTCAAGATCCGCCCGCCTCAGCCTCCCAAAGTGCTGGGATTAGGTGTGAGTCACCGCGCCCGGCTCGAAAGCTGCATTTCTTGTCTAACAGAATCTTAGTATTTTAAACTCATGGATCTTCCATTTTACTCCATAGAAGTATTGATTTAGAGATCAAAGTTAGAATTCAGCGACCTGAATTAGATAGCAAAAGGAGCCCAAGCCTTGAAAAAGGCAACAAGAACCCTCAAAATGCTCATGCGTGACTCAGAGGAAAGAATAAGATCCTTGAGATGTTAAGAGTTTGACAACCCTAACCAGGCTCTGTGGTCTGGTTTTGCTTTCAAGCTGATCCCAGTGGAGAGTTTAAGAGGTGCAGGTTCTGGAGACCAACTGTAATAAATAAATTCCAACTCTATCGCCAACTGTGTGACTTGAGCAAATTCCTTTTACAAAGGGGGAATACTGATCTCTAGCTCAAAGGATGATTCTGAGGATTTAATCAATTCGTTATAAAGTGTGGAGGATAGTATCACAAGGTAAAG
This sequence comes from Papio anubis, assembly GCF_008728515.1. Lineage (NCBI taxonomy): Eukaryota > Metazoa > Chordata > Mammalia > Primates > Cercopithecidae > Papio > Papio anubis. The sequence continues at coordinate 82,650,504 of NC_044979.1, read as the reverse complement.
ACACAGTAAATACTAGCTACATTTTGAGACGGAGTCTCACTCTGTCTCCCAAGCTGGAGTGCAGTGGCGCAATCTCAGCTCGTTGCAAACTCCGCCTCCCAGGTTCACGCCATTGTCCTGCCACACCCTCCCGAGTAGCTGGGACTACAGGTGCCCGCCACCACGCCCAGCTAATTTTTTGTATTTTTTAGTAGAGAAGGGGTTTCACCGTGTTAGCCAGGATGGTCTCAATCTCCTGACGTTGGCCTCCCAAAGTGCTGGAATAACAGGCGTGAGCCACCGCGCCTGGCCAGCTATTATTTTATAAACACATATACAGATTAAAGCAAGCGCGTGTGTGTGCACACGTGCACACATGTATGCAAGCATGTGTATGTATACATATATATTTACTCATAGGCCTGTATGAATATACATATGTGTAAGTATGCATACATACATATATATGCACCAAAATAGTGCGCCTTTTGGTTTTTTCTTAAACTTTTTACTTCTCATGGACCACATTTTCAGCTAAGTATACATAGATTTATCTCCTTTTAAAAAATTACTGTCTTCTATCACATTGTATAGATGTACCATTATCACATTGGTGTACCTTTAGTTTTTCTTTCCAGGATTTTTGCTTTACAAATAATACTTAAAGGTACAGATTTCTATATATTACCTGCATGTGAGTATCATTCTTTCTGAAGAATAGATTCCTGGAAGTGAAAGTGATGGGTCAGGCCGGGCGCGGTGGCTCACGCCTGTAATCCCGGCACTTTGGGAGGCCGAGACGGGCGGATCACGAGGTCAGGAGATCGAGACCATCCTGGCTAACACGGTGAAACCCCGTCTCTACTAAAAAATGCAAAAAAACTAGCCAGGCGAGGTGGCGGGCGCCTGTAGTCCCAGCTACTCGGGAGGCTGAGGCAGGAGAATGGCGTAAACCCGGGAGGCAGAGCTTGCAGTGAGCGGAGATCCGGCCACTGCACTCCAGCCTGGGTGACAGAGCGAGACTCCGTCTCAAATAAATAAATAAATAAATAAATAAAAATTAAAAAAAAAAAAGAAAGAAAGAAAGTGATGGGTCAAATTATATTTATATTTTAAATTTTAATAGATTCTCCCAAAGTATTCCCCAAGTATATGATACTACTTTATACTCCTAAAAACTGTGTATAAGATTTCATTTTTTCAGACTTTAGCCAGATAATGCTATCAGTTTAGTTATTGAAAATCCAGTGGGTACAAATCGTATTGCATTTGGCTTTAATTTGCATATTCTTGCTGATAGTGAAGTTGAGCATGTTTATATTTTTGGCTATTTACAGGTATTTTGTGACTTTTATGTTCATAGTGTTTATATGTTGTCTATTGTGTCTTTTATTTATTTAATCATTGTGTATGTTAGAAATATTAACTCCTTGTCTCATATATGTTTTACAAATATTTTCTCCTAATTTGTTGGTTGTATCTGGACTTTTATCCTCTTTAAGTTGGCCTTTCCACACTGAGCTTAAAATATTCTCCCATAGTGTCTTCTGATACTTTTATAGCTTTATTTTTTTCCCTTTAGATATTTAATCTACATATACTTATGTGTGTGATAGTTGCAAATATATAGTTTTGTTTTCATCCACATGGGTGCTTGATTTTTTCATAGTTAAATAAGTACAAAATCCGAGCTAGAAATTGAGAAATGAATAGGACCTTACAAGTTCCTTAGTCCACGGTTCCATTTCACTATTCAGATGACTAATTCCCACCAAAAGAAAACGCCAGAGTTTAAGGCAATTTGATTCGAATGTTAAAGTTTGCTGGCCCATCTGAAATTGTGTCATTTGGTCAGATCATCTCTTGCCATGACATTTCATCACTTGCCCTGCTGCATGGGTCTGCGTTAATCAATTTGGCTTGTACTGTTTTCACATTTAGCTTCCCCTTCTAGATATCTTTGGCCTTCCCTAAAATTATATCCCTTTACATCATTATTTCAAATGGATAGTAATGATTATTGTTGCATCTTTTCTGTAAGATAATTTTTTTTTCAAAATTCTGAGAGTTTCTGCAACTTCTGGTTTGGTTCAGCTCTCTTCTGAAAATAACAAAGGTTAATATTCCATTAATAAATGGCTACCAGAGAGGAAGATACTCATTTTTCTAGGCCAGGCTCCATAGGAAATATATATGCAATTTGATTTTTAAAATGTATATATATCAGAACATTTGGGCAAAAATTCTAAAGGGATAAGCCATGGTACAAGTTTTTATCTTTTATTTTTTATTTTTTTTTAGGCAGGGTCTCACTCTCTTGCCCAGACTGGAGTGCAGTGGTGTGATCACAGCCCACTGTGGCCTTGACTTCCGGGGCTCAGGTGATCCTCTTAACTTGCCTCGTGAGTACCTGGGACTACAGGCAAGTGTCACCACACCTGGCTAATTTTGTATTTTTAGTAGAGACGGGGTTTTCCCATGTTTCCCAGGCTGGTTTCAAACTACTGGACTCAAGTGATCTGCCCACCTCAGCCTTCCAAAGTGCTGGGATTACAGACGTTGAGCCACTGCACCTGGCCACAAGTTTGTTATTAAGAGGAATTGTTTTAATTTTTGTTAGCATTATTTATTAGCATTTATTGTTGTTTCAGTTTTAGTTGCTGAAGTAACAATATTGATTGAAGAAAATTTAGAAAATAAAAGGGTAAAGAAAAATTATGGGCTGGGCACGGTGGCTCATGCCTGTAATCCCAGCACTTTGGGAGGCCGAGGCAGGCGGAGCACGAGGTCGGGAGATCGAGACCAACCTGTCTAACACGGTGAAACCTCGTCTCTGCTAAAAATACAAAAAATTAGCAGGGCGGGAGGCAGGTGCCTGTAGTCCCAGCTACTCGGGAGGCTGAGGCAGGAGAATGGTGTGAACCTGGGAGGCGGAGATTGCAGTGAGCCGAGACCAAGCCACTGCACTCCAGGCTGGGCAATAGAGCGAGACTCGGTCTCAAAAAAAAAAAAAAAAAAAAAAAAAAAGAAAGAAAGAAAAAGAAAAGAAAAATTATTTGCTGACATAATCACTTTACTTTCATCTATATCTTTATTAGTTTTGTATATACATATGCATTGTTTGAACAAAATTAGTATCATAATGAACAAATTTATTTTTTTAAATTTACTTTTATGACTTAAAAGAGCAATCGGAAATTATGTATTTAGCAATAAAACCTGAGAAGACTGATGGCAGTTCAACTTACAGTTTGCTCTTGCCCTTTGAAGAGGATGTATCTCTTTCACATGATTTTACTTTTTAAAACTTTTCTCAATTCTTAACATTTACGTTTTCTTCCTCACTTCTTGAGAAAACTAGTGTCAAATTGCTAGAAAAAATATCACGACTTTGGAAAGAAAACAGAATATTTTCCTTCAACAGGAATCTGCGGTGAAATGAATAAATTACGCAAGTTCAAGTTATTGAGCAATTTTTCCCTTTGAGTGGACAAGCATTTGAAAGAAATAAAGAATACTAGATCAATGCAGCATGTGGATCTAAGAAACTATTATGTACCATTATAGAATGTTTACCGTGCATTTGAGAAGATAATTCAAAGCTACTATAGCAATAACTAAAGGTAAATACATGGTTTGAAAACAATGTTTAGATAGAAAAAAAAGAATATTAATTATCTAAACCTTCCAATAAAGCAGATAGAAAAAGAACCACAACACAGACAAAGAACAAAACATGAAATAAGGGAAAATAAAGATAATGTCACGGAAAGGAAATGGAACACAGAGAGGTAATTTCTACAACTGAAAGTTATTTTTCAAAAAGATTAGCGAGCTAGACTTGCATTTGAACAGATTGATGATTAGTAAGAATGTATATGTAAACAAAACACAGAATGAAGTATTAGTAAATGAAATAATGAAAGATATAAAAGACATAATGAAATATCAAGTTGTTAGTAGTATAATAATTTGATAATACATTAGAAAACCAAACTAAATGGACAAATGATTTAAAAATGTAAAGTGACAAAATTAGTAAAAGATAAAAAAAAACTTGAATAGACTAATAGCCACTAAATATATTGAATTACTAATTGAAAGTGTTTTTATCTTAGGAAGTACCAGAAAAAGAAAAGTCTACAGGCAATTCTTACTACACGTTCATCCAAAAATATTAATCCCTATTTTATAATCAAAAATAGGAAAAGAGAAAAAAGGTCAAACTATTGTTATGAGGCCACGTTTATTGCCCTTGGCCACATTTCCTAAAGAAGACTTTTACCTTTCAAAACCATTAAGCAAGGAGCTTTTTCTACTTCCTTTCTATTTCAATTTCTATTTCCTTTTCAATTTAAAAAGCCTTCAGAATTGTATTTTTTATAATGAGAATAAGTAAGAATTAGTTCCCTCTCTTTTCCATCTGTCAAATAAGAGCAATTTACAAGTCAAACCTACAAAATAGTACTGAGAGAACAAAAGTGCTGAATTTTATTCCACTACAAAATTTTTAACATTAGCACTTCTCTCCCTTAGTAATGTTTTAACTATTGATGACAGTTTTAGTCAGAAAACATTTTAAAATAAATTCTTGCTGTTCATTCTGGAAAACAGAAAAATCATTTATCTATTGTAAAGAAACAGTCGAAAAACCTTTGCTCGTATGATGAATTTTTTTTTTAGAGACAGGATCTCCCTCTATCACCCAAGATGGAGTGCAATGGTGCAATCAGGACTCACTGCAGCCTTGAAACCCCTGGGTTCAAGCTATCCAGCCTCAGCCTCCCCAGTAGCTGGAACTACAGTTGTATACCACTACACCTGGCTAATTTTTAAAGTTTTTTTGTAGAGAAGGAGTCTTGCTATGTTGCCCAGGGAGGTCTTGAACTCCTGCGCTCAAGTGATCCTCCTGCCTTGGCATCCAGAAGTGCTAAGATTATAGGTGTGAGCCACTGCACCTGGCCTGAATCCTTAATATTAATTGGTTTTTGTTTTTGTTTTTTTGAGACGGAGTCTTGCTCTGTTGCCCAGGTTGGAGTGCAGTGGTGCGATCTGGGCTCACTGCAACCTCTGCCTGCCAGGTTCAAGCAGTTCTCCTGCCTCAGCCTCCCGAGTAACTGGGACTACAGGGGCATGCCACCATACCCGTCTAATGTTTTGGTATTTTTTAGTAGAGACAGGGTTTCACCATGCTGGCCAGGCTGGTCTTGAACTCCTGACTTCGTGATCCTCCTATCTCAGCTTCCCAAAGTGCTGGGATTACAGGCATGAGCCACTGTGCCCCAACTTTAATATTAATTTGTATAGCAAATCTTTAAATCTAATAGATGTGGGTTGGAAGAGTTGACCGTGAAGTAATCTCTGCATATAGCATAGTGCTTACTAGCTCAGGCTTTGTAGTTAATAAGCCTGGATTTTATATCCAGGTCTTCTTTACAAGCTGTGTAGCCTTTGGCAAGTTATGTAAACTCTCTTAACCTCCCCGTCTCTAAAATGGTAATATTATTTTAGAGAGTTTTTGTGAAAATTAAATTAGATGATGAATATATATAAGTTAAGAATAACTGTCTCACAATAATCTTCAATACATCTTAGTTATTATCTGTGCTATGATGGTTATTGTTAGAAGAGTTCAATTATAATGTAAAGAATCATTAACTAAACGTTTAAGCAACATAATATACCTGATTGACAAAAATGTCTTCAAAATAACTTTTTGAAAGACACATTTATTTTGCTAAATGAAATAAAGCTGTAGAAAGATTCTACAGGTATTTACTATCATCTAATGTCCTGGGATCCAATGAAAAAGACTAAAATTTGTTGTTGAAAATATTTTTAAAAATCACCAAACGCTTGGAGATAAGGCCAATGAAGTACAGCATGACCTTTCAACATGGACCTGGGGAACTGGTTAATAAGCCCATCCAATTAATATCAAATTATTTAGAGCTACACTGTCTGATATGGTAGCCATTGACCATATGTGGTTATTGAGCACTTGAAATGTGGCTAGTCAGAAGTAGATGTGGTTCAAGGGTAAAATTTTGGAGTACAAATACAATTTCCATTTTTTATACAATGAACAAAGAATCTCAGTAGAAAATAAGAATGTAAAATACCTCATAATTTGTTATATTACATGTTAAAATGAGGGGTTTTTTTGTTTTTGTTTTTGTTTGTTTTTTTTTTGTTTTTTTTCTCTTTGAGACGGAGTCTTGCTCTGTCACACAGGCAGGAGTGCAGTGGCAAGATCTCGGCTCACTGCACCTCTGCCTCCCAAGTTCAAGCGATTCTCCTGTCTCAGCCTCCAGGGTAGCTGGGACTATAGGCACCTGCCACCATGACTGGCTAATGTTTGTATTTTTAGTAGAGTTGGAGTTTCACCATGTTGGCCAGGCTGGTCTTGAACCCCTGACCTCAGGTAATCCACCCGCCTCAGCCTCCCAAAGTGTTGGGATTACAGGCGTGCGCCACTGCACCTGGCTGAGAATATTCTTGATATATTGAGTTACATAATTTTTTTGTTAAAATTATTTTCACTTTTTAATGTGCCTATAGAGAATTTCAAATCACATAGTGGCTTAAATTACACTTCCATTTGATGGTGCTGGTTTAAAGGAATGCAGCTCTGTATGACTCACTGTTTGCCATTAACTAAGTTCCTGACTCTGTAAAATTATATGTTATGTGGTAGATTTCATTCCAGTAGGAATGCAAATGATTTCTCTCTGGTAGAGAGGATAATTCCATTGGTTATGATTTTATTGTCTTGAAAGATAAGCAGCTTTGTAAATAACCTAGGAAGCCCATAAAAACATTTTTTAAATAAGGGTACAAATACCCAGAACTTCAAAATGGCCCTTTATCCACCTTTCTTATTTTCTTGATTCCCTCATTAAAGAATTATAAATCTTTTCTATGTGTTCAGGTTAGTGATTTAATAGATGTTAGTTAGTTAGTTAGTTAGTTAGTTAGTTAGTTAGTTTGTTTGTTTGTTTTGAGACAGAGTCTCACTCTGTTGTGCAGGCTGGAATGCAGTGGCATGATCTCGGCTCACTGCAACCTCCATCTCCCTGGTTCAAGCAGTTGTCCTCCTCAGCCTCCTGAGTAGCTGGGTTTAGAGGCACAGGTCACCACGCCCAGCTGATTTTTGTACTTTTAAGTAGAATCGGGTTTCATCATGTTAGCCAGGCTGGTCTTGAATTCCTGACCTCAAGTGATCTGCCTGTCTTGGCCTCCCAAAATGTTGGGATTACAGGCGTGAGCCACCGTACCCGGCTTAACAGATATTTTAGAAGGCTTAAAAGATTTCATTTTCAAAAAATAATATACATGAAAGTTATAGTCTTACTTTCCAAAAATTATACTTTGATGCAGGTAAGTCCTTATTATATTACAAACATATAATAACATTAAATTAGCTTGGCTTTTACTGCCGTTTTCTGTTAACTAACAGCATGATATTTTCCTTAAATCAAGCTATGACATAATCTAATGTTGTTCTGAAAGTCACTTTTTCATCCAGAATTCACGAACAGTACACAAAGATAAACGTAACCAAAAGTTTATAGATTGCTGTTATCTATTGTTTACAAGGATGTGAGCGTAGATATTACAGTTTTATGTTAATGTAGGCTATTTATTTCATGCTGCTCTGAGCAGCTAATCATTAATGTTCTCAGCAAGCCTTAAAGTTAAGCTGATGTTTGTCTGGCTCTGATGAAAAGGCATAGACTTACCAATAATTTAAATGAAAGTATTTCCTTAAAAGTTTCATTTTTTACCTCATGGGTGGTATTTCCACTTCAAGTGCAATGAACAAGAATCTTAAACTTTTAACATTCCTGACAGATGCAAAACAGTGGAAGTGCATATGACTCCACAGATGTATGTAATTTGTAAATAAAAGTTAGTTCTTACCTAGCAATCAAACTTAGTTCTCTTCAACTGCTAGTGGATGACTTTGATTTTTGTGGGCTCCCCAGAGTGGGAATCAATAACTAAGTCATCTGTACTTTATACAGCTCTCAAACTATTTGAGTGAAGTAATTCGTTGAAAACTATTTCTGAGCATATACTGTACATCAGCTACTCTCCTTGGCACTGGGACACAACAGCGAACACACGATAAAATCCTTTCTTTCATGAGGTTTCTCTGTTAGTTGGAGAAGCCCAGTGATTGGAGAAGGGTAGTTGGAGATGAGCACAGAGAAATAACCAGGACTACATAATGAAGGGCATTAGAAGAACTTTGGCTTAAGATGTAAAGACATTGGAGGGTTCTAAGCAGAAGAATAATATGATAAAAATTGCATTTTAAAAAAGTCAGACAGACAACTCTGCTGTTGTGATGAGGATAGACTGAGGTGGGTGTCACCTCCAGGGGACCTGTAGATCGGAGGCTATTGTAATAATTAAAGCAAAAGCTGACAGGGTTTGGACCGATGTATTTATTAGAGGCAGCAGAAACGTGTTGGGCTCATGATATAACAGCTTATAGGCTGTGAGATTAAAAAATGAAAAAAAGGATGTCTCCATTTTATTTTTATTTTTTGCCTTAGCAAGTGTAAGAATGGAATTGCTATTAACTGAGATAAGACTGTGCAGGGATTGGCAAATAATATCAGTGTTAAATTTTGGATCTGGTGAGTTTGAGAGAATGTCTAATAAGAGATCATGGGGAGATGTCAAGTAAGTTGTCCCAGGTAAGCAACTAAGAGTCTGGAGTTCGGAAGATATTTCAGTACTGGGTATATATATTAGGAAGTCTTGGGTGTGAACATCTGATTGGTGACATTTAAACCAATAGGAATGAATGACATTAGGAGGCTGAGATGGGAGAATCAAAGCCAGGAGTTTACAATGGGCCACTGTGTCACTGTACTCCAGCCTGGGCAAGAAAGATCCTGTCTCCAAAAAAAAAAAAAAAAAAAAAAAAAAAAAAAAGATGAGATTACCAAGAGAGTGTATATAGATAGGAAAGAGATCAGGCCTAGGACTAAGTCCTGGGGCATTTCAGCCTTTCTTGTCACATAAGCTGAGTAAATTCAGGTATCTGATTTATTTAATCCAGTTTTGCTGCATTTATTTTTCTAAAGAGCACATTTCTTTTCATGAAGTACACATTAAAATTCCAGGGAACTTAAATTATGCAAAATATCCTTTGGGAAATGATTTAATTTCATTGCCTCATCTTTCCACTTAATGTTGCTTATGTAAACAGAGCTATTAAATACTTACTTGCCTTTATTTCAGTAGGTTTCATATTGAAATTGGAAAGGTGATAGGATAATCCATCCGATAAAACTGGCAATAGCATTAAATCCTACCCTCCCCTTTTATTAATTTTAAATTATAATCATCAAATCTTGATCAAAAACAAAGAAGTTTCAAGTCATTTGTTTTCTTTCCCTCAAAATGTTTAAACAAAAATTTAGAAAAGTATTTTAACATGTTAAAAGAGAGACCTTTCCTTCTAGTTGGAACTATAAGTTCCCCAAGCCTGATGATCATTAAGAAGGACATTTAGTATTTCTGTTACTTGGAGATCTTCTCTCTTTTGATATAGTTGAGTGTCTCAGAGAAGCTTCTTAAAGTATATTAGAAAAAACTGAAAAAAATGAAGATTCAAATATTGATATCAATATACCATAAACATACTAAGTAAATGTTGATTGTTTCAGCCTATGCCACCTTGTATATGTGAACACAAAGCTCATACATATACTCTTTTTTTTTTTCAGAAATAAACACTATCACTAACCATCTGACATCCTATGATTCCTGAAATAAAATCTATTTCTAGGAACAATTTAAACCATAGAAGAACTTCACTGTGTCATGAATTAAACTTGCCTTTTTTTTTTTTTGTCTTTGGATGACATCTCCTGGGAAAGTGCCCCATTTATATTTGAATGACTTCAACTGTGGTTGCTACCTTGTTCTGTATTTTTTTTTTTTTTTTTTTTTTTTTGGGCGGGGTCTTTCTCTTTTGCCCGAGCTGGAGTGCAGTGGCCAGATCTCAGCTCACTGCAAGCTCCGCCTCCTGGGTTCACGCCATTCTCCTGCCTCAGCCTCCCGAGTAGCTGGGACTACAGGCGCCCGCCACCTCGCCCGGCTAGTTTTTTGTATTTTTTTAGTAGAGACGGGGTTTCACCATGTTAGCTAGGATGGTCTTGATCTTGTGACCTCGTGATCCGCCCGTCTCGGCCTACCAAAGTGCTGAGATTACAGGCTTGAGCCACCGCGCCCGGCCTGTTCTGTATTTTTTAAAGTAAAAATATTTGATTTTTAAGTATTACTTTCCCACACAGTGTAACAGTCATCCTTTAGTAGAATATATGCTATATCCAGAGAATTCTTATTTCTATGAAGGATACAAACAGATAAAATTTGCAATCTTTGGCCTTAGAGAAATGTGGTGGTCAAAATTAGTAAGCATTATTGTTGTTTATTTGTCTTACATTAGTTTTACCTGAGACTACAGCATCTCTTTAACTTTGGACATTAACAGAAAGTACAACATTATTAGCATTTCCACTCATAGTTGCAAGATCTAACTTTCACAGACTAAATCAAAAGCCTGATGATTGGATTCTGATCCACGTGGTAACAAGGGAATTTCAAATTATGCAACTTTCCTTTGTTATTTTAGCACTTTCTCAAGCCTCTGAGAGAGTGCAGATTTCCGTAGAATCCAGGAAGGTGCCAGAACTCATTCATGTTCTCACTGGGAAATGCACGGGAGATGAACATTCAGGCCAGAGTTCAGGAAGCCCTATGCTGTTTTGGTCCATCAGCTATCTAAATGAACAAAAGAGAAATGTGTGAGCAGAATTCACTGAATCAGCTTCTATAAAGGGTGAGACTTACCTGATAGGTCACTCCTGGGACCAGAAACTTGGCTGCAAATGCTAGATGTCATTTGCTTAATCCTCTTATTCACTATTGAAATAACTAAAACCAAGCTTATAAAGGCATGATAAAAAAAAAGGAATGGTGGAACATGACTAGAACTATGATGTGGAAGTAGAACTATACTCTGTTGGCCAAATAGTCAAATTTATTTTTCGTACTTATCAGAAAGCATCCACATGCAACTGAGGGCAACAGTACAAGGTGTTTTGGAGTGCCGTCTTGAATAAGTGATGTTAACATTAAGTTCCCAGTGAAGACTTTAGTTTCCAAGCTTATAAAATTATAACAACAATAACAATTGTTGCCAATAATAATAATAATACCTGACTAAACATTGCATGGTCTGAAGACAATTGAGTGAGGTTATGCCTATGAAAATGATTGCACATTACTGAGTTTGATTTATAAATGCCAATTAAATGCTGCAAAAACTAAGGACTTCTAAATACATCCTGTCTTACACAATTCAACTTTTCCTTCTGTATTAGCACCAGTAGGGTAGAATAGTGCAGGGAAGCATTACAATGAGGCTTCTCACTTAGGTGAGGGGAGGTAGGAGTGCCTTTAGAGAAGTACTACAAGTTTTTAAAGGATGTGGAAATGGGATGTGTTTTCTGTTGTCTTGAAATGGGGGAAAAGCCTCAAAGCTAACACTAGGAGACAGGTTGGTTCCTTCAAACCAAAGGAAGTCAACTTCCTGATTTCTTATACATGGACAAGAGTTTTCCTTTATATAAACTCCTATGTTCCATTGAAACCAACCCAATAATCCCATAGACTGTTCTTTCTGATGCACGTAGAAATTGACCTTTCTGGTCTTAAAGCTTGAAGCTTACATTTGTTTTATCTGAGTTCCTTCCTCAGGAAAGGACCTTCAGGCCTCTTAAAAAGGTTTCCAAGAACTGAAACTCACCAGATCATGACATCCTAACAATGAGAAGTCTGGAGCCCTCATTCATCATGATTGCATCCTTGCCCCTCCCTAGTTTCTGTTTTCTTACATATTGTTACATTTCTTTCTACAGAAGAATGTTATATAAACCCATAGGTTTAGTTGGTCAGAGAGATGGATTTGAGCCTGAGCTCCCATCTTCTTGACTGCAGCACCTGATTAAAGCCTTCTTCCTTGGCAATACTCATGTCTCAGTGATTGCCTTTCTGTGTGGTGAGCAGCAGGACCTAGACTAAACCCCTGGTGTTTTGGTAACACCATCAAGAAACTGCTAGAAGTTCTATCCCTATGGGGCTTTTTTAAAGGTAAATAGGCCAGACCACCTACTATCACCCTCTCTTCAGTACAAATTAAGGAATTGAACAATCAAACATCTGAAGGCTTTTTTTTTTTTCTTTTTTGAGACAGAGTCTCACTCTCTTGCCCAGGCTAGAGTGCAGTGGTGCAATCTCGGTTCACTGCAAGCTCCGCCTCCAGGGTTCACGCCATTCTCCTGCCTCAGCCTCCTGAGTGGCTGGGACTACAGGCACCTATCACCATGCCTGGCTAATTTTTGGTATTTTTAGTAGAGATGGGGTTTCATTGTGTTAGCCAGGATGGTCTTGACCTACTGATCTCGTGATCTGCCTGCCTTGGCCTCCCAAAGTGATGGGATTACAGGTGTGAGCCACTGGGCCCGACCCTGAAGGCTTTGCTTTTTAAAGGAGGCATCATTACCCTTGGGGGAAAGCCCTGAGGAATACCCATTTCTGATTTCTGTGAGAAAGGAAAAAATAAGGTAATCCCTGCAAAGCCAATTCGTGAATGCTCAGGATTATCATTTATAAAGATTAAGGGTGCATATGAGTGAAGGAAACCAGCAGACTTGCTCTGGATGAACGCTTGCTGAGCTACAGAACTGCAACGACCACCTGTGGAGCCCTTTAGTACAAGATGTTTTGGGAGCTCCTGGTAGAGGAGTGGTTTCATATTATGTCCCCAAGAGGTTTTAAGGATGTGCATTTGATTATAAAGCATCCTGTCTACTTCTTATCTCCAGATGCAAAAATAGGTGGCTCACAATGTGAGGGAAAGGGGAAAGGAAAACGGGGGTCTTCTGTACTCACGCCATTTGGTGAGCTCTATGGAGGGTTCTGTAAACACATTGAATTAATGAAATTGATGAGCTCCAGCCATCTTGTGAGTAATCCCACCGATGATAAGGTGCCTCTTATCAGACCTGTAAGAGGTAGTGGGCTGAGGCAGGGACTTAGGGCAAGTTACTGGATGTTGGTTCTCAGAGACTGTGCCAAATGAGGCCTCTGTCTAGCACAGAGAATAATGCGCAAAAATGTCCTCCACAAGCCAGTCACTATTTGGACATCAGCCACACAGAGGATGTCATGGCTGATTACAGTAGTCTCTGTTACCTGGGCTTTTTGCCCCTGTTTCTTCCATTTCTCCTCTGGACACCAACACCTTGGAGACAAAAGGCAGACCAAGAAGCAATGGAGTGTGATTGAGACAGGTGCAGAAAGAGAGAAACAAGAGACAACATTCTCTTCCCCAGATCCCGGAGCTACAGGGCAGGCTTTTGTTGAAAACAGCAAAGAAATTTTGAATTGGATGTGAGATTAGAATGTTAATCTAGAATGAATGAGGCTTTCTTTCCTTCTTTTTGAAATTTAAAACAATTACAAAGAATCTCCCAATTAAAAAAATTGTTAAAGTTTTACATATACATGTAATAGTGCATAGATATTAAATAAATATTTCTATGGAGTATCACAAAGTGAATGCATCTATGTAACCAACATCAAGGTCAGAAAATACTACATTTCCAGGACCCAGAAGGTTATTGTACTCCTTCCCTTCAAACCAAAGGAAGTCAACATTCTGATTTCTTACACATGGACAAGAGTTTTCCTTTATATAAATGGAATAATAATACAGTATGTACAGATATGTGTGTATATATATATATGTTGTACATATATAGAGCATCTGGCTTTTAAAAAACTCCTAGGTGTGTTTGTGAAACTCATCCCCATTACTTGTATATAGCAACATTTTGTTCATTTTCTTTGCTGTATAATCTATTGTATAAATACACCACACTTGATGTATCCATTCTATTATTTATTGGCATTGAGCTTGTCTCTAATGTAAAGGTTATCACAAGTAATTCTGCTATAAGCATTCCTATATATATCTTTTAGTGCATACAAATATATCGTATATATCAGCTAAGTATACAGCATTTATAATGGAATTTTGTGTCATAGGTTATATGTATGTATACATTCAACTTTAGAATATATTGCAAAATATTTTTCCAAAGTACTTGTCCCAATTCTTCCCCCTCAAGCAGTGTATAGGAGTTCTAATTGCTCTACACCCTTGCCTATTGATATGGTTTGGCTGTATTCCCACCCAAATCTCATCTTGAATTGTAACTCCCACAATTCCCATGTGCCATGGGAGAAACCCAGTGGGGGGGGGGGTTATTGAATTATGGGGGCAGGTTTTTCCTGTGCTGTTCTTGTAATAGTGAATGAGTCTCACGAGGTCTGATGGCTTTAAAAATGGGAGTTTGCCTGCACAAGCTCTGTTCTCTTGTCTGCTGGCATGTGAGATGTGCCTTTCACCTTCTGCCATGATTGTGAAGCCTCTCCCGTCATGTGGAACTGTAAGTCCAATAAACCTGTTTCTTTTGTAAATAGCTCAGTCTTGGGTATGTCTTTATCAGCAGTGTGAAAACGAACTAATACAGTAAACTGGTACCAGTAGACTGGGGTGTTGCTGAACAGATACCTGAAAATGTGGAAGTGACTTTGGAACTGGCTAACAGGCAGGGGTTGGAACAGTTTGGAGGGCTCAGAAGAAGACACTAAAATGTGCAAAAGTTTGGAAATTCCTAGAGACTTGTTGAATGGCTTTGACCAAAGTGCTGATAGCGATATGAACAATAAAGTCCTGGCTGAGGTGGTCTCAGATGGAGATGAGGAACTTGTTGAAAAGTGGAATAAAGGTGACTCTTGTCATGTTTTAGCCAAGAGACTGGCAGCACTTTGCCCCTGGCCTAGAGATTTGTGGAACTTTGAACTTGAGAGCGATAATTTAGGGCATCTGGCAGAAGAAATTTCTAAGCAGCTAAGCATTTAAGATGTGACTTGGGTGCTGTTAAGGACATTCAGTTTTATAAGGGAAGCAAAGCATAAAAGTTCAGAAAATTTGCAGCCTGACAATGCGATAGAAAAGAAAAACCCATTTTCTGAGGAGAAATTCAACCTGGCTGCAGAAATCTGCATAAGTACTGATGAACTGAATGTTAAGCCCCAATACAATGAGGGAAATGTCTCTGAGACCTTTGTGGCAGCTCTTCCCATCACAGGCCCAGAGGCCTAGGAGGAAGAAATGGTTTTGTGGGCCAGGCCCAGGGTCACCATGCTGTGTGCAGCCTAGGGACTTGGTGCCTTATGTCCCAGCTGCTCCAGCCATGGCTGGAAGGGGCCAACATAGAGCTCGGGCCATGACTTCAGAGTGTGCAAGCCTCAAGCCTTGGCAGCTTCCACATGGTGTTAAGCCTGTAAGTGCACAGAAGTCAAGAACTGAGGTTTGGGAACCTCTGACTAGATTTCAGAAGATGTAGGGAAACATCTGGATGCCCAAGCAGAAGTTTGCTGTAGGGATGGGGTCCTCATGGAGAACCTCTGCTAAGGCAGTGCAGAAGGGTAATGTGCTGTCAGAGCCCCCACACAGAGTCCCCACTGGGGCACCAACTATTGGAGCTCTGAAAAGAGGGCCACTGTCCTACAGACCCCAGAATGGTAGATCCACTGACAGCTTGCACTGTGTGCCTGGAAAAGCCACAGACACTTAACACCAGCCCATGAAGGCAGCTGGGAAGGAGGCTGTATCCTGCAAAGCCACAGGGGTGGAACTGCCCAAGTTCATGGGAACTCATCTCTTGTGTCAGCGTGACCTGGATGTGAAACATGGAGTCAAAGGAGATCATTTGGAGCTTCAAGGTTTGACTGCTGTGCTGGATTTCAGACTTGCATGGGGCATGTATCCCTTTTGTTTTGGCCAATTTCTCCCATTTGGAATTGCTGTATTTACCCAATGCCTGTACCCCCATTGTATCTAGGAAGTAACTAACTTGCTGTTGATTTTACAGCCTTATAAGCAGAAGGGACTTGCTTTGTTTCAGATGAGATGTTGGACCATAGACTTTTGAGTTAATGCTGAAATGAGTTAAAACTTTGGGGGACTGTTGGGAAGGCATGATTGGTTTTGAAATGTGAGGACATGAGATTTGGGAGGTGCCAGAGGTGGAATGATATGGTTTGGCTGTGTCTCCACCCAAATCTCATCCTGAATTCCCACATGTTGTGGGAAGGACCCAGTGGGAGCTAATTGAATCATGGGGATGGGTCTTTCCCATGCTGTTCTTGTGATAGTGAATGGGTCTCATGAGATCTGATGTTTTTTAAACACAAGAGTTTCCCTGCACAAGCCCTCTTTTTGTCTCCTGCCATCCACATAAGATGTGACTTGCTCCTCCTTGCCTTCCACCATGATTGTGAGGTCTCCCTAGCCATGTGGAACTGTAAGTACAATAAACCTCTTTCTTTCGTAAATTGCTCAGTCTTGGTTATGTCTTAATCAGCAGTGTGAAAATGGATGAATACACCTATGCTTCCTGTTTATCTTTTTATTTTAGCTATTTCGGTGGGTGTGCAATAGTAGTCCATTGTGCATCTTACTGCATGTTTCCCTGACTACTCATGAAGATGAACACATTTTCATGTTTTGTCATTTAGAGATCTTCCTTCCTTCCTTCCTTCCTTTCTCTCTCCCTCCCTTTCTTTGAGACAGGGTCTTGCTCTGTCACCCAGGCTTGAACGCAGTGGAGGGAACAGTGCAGCCTCAACCTTCTGGGCTCAAGTAAATCTCCTGCCTCAGCCTCTCATGTAGCTGGGACCACAGGTGTGTACCACCACATCTGGCTAATTTTTTAAACGTTTTGTAGAGACAGGATTTCCTAATGTTGTCCATCTGGTCTCAGACTCCTGGGCTCAAGAGTTCCTCCCACTTTGGCCTACCAGTGTTGGAATTACAGGAGTGAACCACCATGCCCAGCCTCCTGTTATTTTCCATTGAATTACATGCCTATTTCTTATTTATTTGCATGAGTTCTTTGTATATTATTAATATAAACCATTTTCTTGCTTATATGAGTAGCACATATTTTCTCTAAGCTCTCTGTCTGCCTATTTACTCTCCTAATGATGTATTTTGATGGAAGTTTGTAGTTTTAATGTTCAAGTAGAACATTCAATACTTTTTTTCTTTAAAAGTGCTTTTATAGTTCTTTTAAATATATCATTTAATTCTCCAAATGTATTGCAGAAATGTTATTATTTTCCTTTCACATTTAGGTCTGTAATCCACGTGAATTTTTTTCTTTATGCATGATGTGAAATACAAGTCATATATATTTCTTATCCTGAATTTTTCATGGCTGAACATAATCTTAAATTACAGAAAAATTTTAAATTGACTTACATAGCTTTTTCATGGCTGAATGTGAGTTTAAATTACAGAAATGACAGGGCTAGTACAAATGAAGTATTGAAAATCTATAGACTCTGCCAAAGTTGTTCTCAAGCTGAGGGGAGGGAGATCCAACACAGCATATTTAAAATTCATGATTTGAGAAAAATAAAGCCATTTTATTTGAACCTTCACAGGGATCTGTTTGCTAAATATATCAAATATTTTTAAAAAATGAAAAAATAAGAGGAACTACAACTTCAGAAGAAAACATTTCTATTTTGAGAAGCCTGTGAAATACTGAGGTAGATTTGCTTTTGAAGTATACTTCCCAGTGACACCTAGGAAAGTTGAAGTTCTGACTGAGGCTAGAGGCCATGAATTCACAGTGTTACAGGCAGCAGTAATGATATATGATTTTCTGTAACCACTTTAAGAAACTTTTGGTGGCTGTGGGCCCAGCGCGGTGGCTCACACCTGTAATCCCAGCACTTTGTGGGGGCCAAGTCAGGTGGATCACGAGGTCAGGATATCGAGACCACCCTGGCTAACACAGTGAAACCTCATCTCTACTAAAAACACAAAAATTTAGCCAGGCATGGTGGCAGGCACCTGTAATCCCAGCTACTCGGGAGGCTGAGGCAGGAGAATGGCGTGAAACGGGGAGGTGAAGCTTGCAGTGAACTGAGATCGAGCCACTGCACTCCAGCCTGGGCAACAGAGTGAGACTCCATTTCAAAGAAAAAAAAAAGAAAAGAAACTTTTGGTGGCTGGGTGCTGTGGCTCACGCCTGTAATCCCAGCACTTTTGGAGGCTGAGGCAGGTTGATCACCTGAGTTCAGCCTGGCCAACATGGCGAAACCCCATCTCTACTAAAAATAAAAAATTAGGCAGATGTGGTGATGGGAACCTGTAATCCCAACTACTTGGGAGGCTGAGGCAGGAGATTCATTTGAACCTGGGAGGTGGAGGTTGCTGTAAGCCGAGATCACACCACGGCACTCCAGCCTGAGTGACAGAGTGAGACTCCATCTCAAAAACAAACAAACAAACAAACAATAAAGCAACAACAAAAGAAACTTTTGGTGATGGACTACCATGTCATTTTCTTTTATGTTGAGCCACCAGTTACCAAGCTCCAGCACATCAATTATAGAGGAGAAGCTCCCACTATGCTACAGGAAACAAGAATTTTATATATGTACAGCAGGATGTTTGCAATTTAAAGTAACCATTTTGTAAACTTTGAAAGGATAAATCTACATCCTAAATCATTAGTAGGATGACTCTGTACCCACCACTTAAAACAAATTCTTGTCCATTTGGAGACAGCTTTCTGGTCACATATCTACTCTTTTTATATTCATCTGTCATGTGGTCCTCCTAAAGATAGCTGTCTGCTGACTGTTCACTCTGTGTACTGCCTCATAAAAATCTGAAAATTAATCTTACTGAGTAGCCTCTCTCATCTTTCAGAAAGCTCTTGACTTCATTAGTCCCTAGGCATTATATATGTGTTATTTTGTACACAAAAAATACATCCTTTTGAATTGTTATTCATAAAATACTTAGATAGCAATTACTAAGTGTCATGTGCTATGTTCCAATTGCTTCACAAATACAAACTTTAATTATTCATAGTGATAC
The DNA here is from genome assembly GCF_008728515.1 of Papio anubis. Classification (NCBI taxonomy): domain Eukaryota; kingdom Metazoa; phylum Chordata; class Mammalia; order Primates; family Cercopithecidae; genus Papio; species Papio anubis. The sequence continues at coordinate 82,631,468 of NC_044979.1, read as the reverse complement.
AGGAGTTAAGAAAAAATTACTTAGGCAGATAGGGTTTGGGAGGCTTTGGTAAGGTTCTTCTATTTTTTGAGACAGAATCTCACTCTGTCACCCGGGTTGGAGTGTAGTGGCGCAATCTCGGCTCACTGCAACCTCTGCCTCCCAGGTTCAAGCGATACTCCTGCCTCAGCCACCTGAGTAGCTGGCATTACAGGCGTCCAACACTACACCCAGCTAATTTTTTGTATTTTTAGTAGAGACAGGGTTTCACCATGTTGGTCAGGCTGGTCTCAAACTCCTGACCTCGTGATTTACCCACCTTGGCCTCCCAAAATGTTGGAATTACAGGCATGAGCCACCATGCCTGGCCAGGTTTTTCTTTTTAATGAAAAGCAGCCCCAAATCATTTCCTAACAAAAAGCAGCCTGTAAAATTGAGCTGCAGACACAGACAAGCAAGCTAGAAGCTTCCACAGGTGAATTCCATAGGAAATAACTACCTGGGACCAGGCATGTTCAAAATGGTGGCTCCATCATCCCTTCCTTTGCCAGCCACCCGTACAGTAAGGAGCAGACAAGATGGCCACTGGTCAAGTGGAGAGTCCATTTGCATAATAAGATTAAGGTGGAGTGGCCAGCCTTCCCTTAGGCTATGTAAATATCATATCTGATGGAATCAATCTGTGGGCTCTATTTAAAACAGACACCGCCTCCTCCAACCTGCCTATAAAATCTGCTGCAGTAGGCCTGCCTTCCCCTTTTTCCAACGTTTCTCTCTCTCTGGAAAGGAGCTGCTCTCCTTTCTCCTTTCTTCTATTAATCTTTCTGCTCCTTAACCCACCCACATGTGTCTGTGTCCTGAATTCTTTCTCAATGCCAGGCAATGAACCATGGGTAATTCCCCAGACAATGCAGCCATTTCAATAGTAACTCTGCAAAGTTGGTACTATTATTATGTCATTCTACAGATGAGAAAACTAAGCCACAGGCAATGTTACTTTTCCATGGTCATGCAAGGCCATATCTCTATATTATCATTAATAATAGTAATAATTGAATCAAGAAGATATGAGGAACTGTGCCGGCAGTTTATATATGTCATCTTAATTCTCCAAAAACCTGAGAAAATAGGATCAGAAAATTTAAGCAAATCATCCAAGATCACAAATTATAAGTGGATTACTCTTAATTTGAACTTATTTCATCAAACTCAAAGCCCAAACTCTGTTACATTAATCTGTCCTCCTCCCTACTTCTCAGAGATGACATTGACATGTGAATAAAGAAAGCTGTGAGAGGTGATTATGCACCTAGGAAATAGGTTGCAATGAAATTCTTAAATATATTGTTAATGGGACAGGATTTTTTCAGGCTCCACTTAAAACAGTTAAGCACCATGCAACTATTTCACCTACAGTTCCTATGACGGTAGAGCACTTATATGATAAAATATGTTTTATTTAAAACAGAAATTGATAGTAATGTTAAAGAGTTAATGTAAGTATTTAACAACAAATCCTAATTTTTTTGCCCACCTGCTCTTGCATATCTTTGTAAACTTTTCTTCCACACGATCCATAAATGCACTGTACGCATCACGTTGCCTTCTATGTCTCTGAAGGAAAGTGGTACAAAGGAAGTTAGTAAAAGCAGACATGTATTAACTTTAATTACTTGTTAAAATTTGCTATTTAATAATCTTTGCTTTAAAAGTGTATCTGTATTCCAGATTCACATCTCGTTCTGCTTAGACATAAAGGGAAGCATCCTTGTGTGACTAGGGCAGAATTTCAGCCAGGATAAAAGTATGTGCTCTCAACATTTTTTTCTATGAGTGTATCACAGAGCTGTCTTTTCAGGCCTTCTCACGTGAGTGTCATTCTCTAAACTTCTCATGATTTCCAATGAGATAAGAGGAAATTTGGGAAAAATTTCTTACAATATTTAAGCCTTTGTAAAACAAAAATAAAATTCTAAGGTCCCCCAATCAAATGAATGGACCCCCTTCATGAGTGAGGGGACACAAACAAACCTGAAAAAGAAGTTCAGACCCTGATGGGAAGAGAAGGTGAGAAGGTGGGACATGGCTCATTATACCCTCCTCCCTTTGGAACTCAGGCACAACTCACCAGCATTAACATTAAAACAGATCTCAAGACTAACTAACAAAACAAACAGCTCTTTGCAGCAATAAGATACCAATTTCAACCTGACTCTAGTGTAGCATCACGTGACAGATAGCAGGCCCTGGAGGAAATAAAAGTATTTTACCCCCAAATACACTTTTTTGGCATTTTTCAAAATGGCCCTGCAAAGCTGTCTCTCTTTTGCAGACAGTCTCATATCTTTTAAGGTCTGAGATGAGACCTTCACATCTATTGTCTCTGAAGCCCGCTACCTGGAGTCTTCGATTACATGACAAGAACCTTGACTTCCACAACCCCTACTCTTTACCTTAACTCAAGCTGACTTAAAAGACACATCTTAACTCTTTCAGCCAATTGCCAATTGGGGAATCTTTGAATCTGAGGTAGGAGGCGGGACTCAACTCCAGACCAGATGGAAGACTGGTTGAAATAGGGAAGAGGCATTGAAAGCATTTCTCCATGAGACAGCCCCACCAGTGTCATGACAGTATACCATTGCTGTGGCAACATCTGGAAGGAAACACTTCTTTTCTAGGAATTTCTGGATAACCCACCCCTTAATTTGCGTGTAATTAAAAGTGGGTGTAAATATGACAGCAGAACTGCCCCTGAGCTGCTGCGCGGAGCGCGCTGCCTGTGGGGAGTCCTGCTTCACTAGGAGCAGTACCTCTGCTGCTGCTGTACTCAATAGAAGATGCCATCTAACACCACAGGCCCACCCTTGAATTCTTTCTTGGGTGAAGCCAAGAATGTTCCCGGCTATGCCCCAGTTTTGGGGCTTACCCGCCCTGCATCAAATCTACTTATGACCTGGAAGCCTCCAAGCTTTGAGATGTCCTTCATTTCCAGGCCAAACAAATGTATACCTTACATGTATTGATTTATGTCTTTGCCTGTAACTTCTGTCTCCCTAAAATGTACAAAGTCAAGCTGTAAACTAACCACCTCGGGCCACATGTTCTCAGAACCTCCTGAGACTTTGTTACAGGTCATGGTCATCAATTTGGCTCAGACTAAACCTCTTCACATATTTTACAGAGTTTGGCTTCTTTCATCAACACTTTATTCTACTATAGCTATTACTTAAAATAACCATAAAAAGTATGTAGCATTATTATAAATGCTAATTTATAATATAGCATTCAGATGTGATCCATCCGAATCCAAATAAGAAATGTAAAATAATACAAATTAACTCTGAATTAACACTTAACAAATGGTACCATAACAGTAATTATAGCATGCATGTGTGTATGTTATTTCCATGTGCTTTTTAATACATTACTAAGTACTTTTAGCTTTTATAATAATTTATTATAATTATAAATTATAACCCACATTATAAATAATGAAAAAGACTTAGTATCTTGTCTGAAGTTATTAGAAAGTAAAAGAACAGGAATACTCTGATCTCAGAAGCCATGCTCTTAACTAATATTCTGTATTTTCCCACTAGAATACACTTATTCTTTTATCAGGATCTAGAAAGAAAAGAAAAGAAAATCCAAAATTCTAGATAATCCACTATTTGTATTTCAAAAAAAAAGCATCGGCTATATGCTTTATTTTTAAAGACAGAAATATATTTTATACTACAACAATTAAAAAACTCCTGCACTAAAGCAATTGTCGACAACAGTGCTGGAGACATTTTCCAACAGCTATAGAGAAAGTCAAACTCACTGTATATGAAGCAGATCTAACAGGCCATGGGGCTTTTGTCAAAATTAGTTTTGAATCCCAGGTGCATTCACGATGCTTGTGGGTGATAAATCTTTTTGTAGTATTCTTCTGTTTATCATCTTTTGGTAATTGGTACCCATATAGTAGAGATACGAAGACAAATGAGAGGCTTAGCAACAAGACGTGTCTTTGTTCATGATGTTTCTCAGATACGGTATCAGTTTTGGAGATCAGGACCCAGGAGTGGTAAGTCGCTGGATAATTATAGATGAAAATCTAAACAAAACTTTTCTTGTTCTTTCTGCCAGTCCCGCTGGAGTTAAATTTGTCTTTCTTCAAACTCCAATTCCAATCCCATGTTTTATTTCTCTGGACCCGTCTTTCTAAAGTATCTCCTATTGGATGGTATATTTTGCATTCTATCTTATGTTTTACTTAAAGTATTTTTGAGGTCAGGGGCTGGGTCTTATAAAGTATCTTTGGTTTTTTCTACCAAAGTGAGTTACACATAGCATATACTAGGAAAGTTGACATGTTCCGTTTTAATTACACAGCTAGATGACACTTTTGTAAGTATAACACATGGTAAAATGTGGACAATATCTGTAAATAAATTATCTTGTTTTACAGGTATAAAATTATTTGCTCCTTATTTTGAAAAAGAGGAAATAAAATGTAACCGTGATCTTACTATCCAAAGACAATCACTGTTAACATCTTATTGTTTGTTTTAATTTATATATAATTATAATATGTAAATATAGCATTCAGATGTGATCCATCCGAATCCAAATAAGAAATGTAAAATAATACAAATTAACTCTGAATTAACACTTAACAAATGGCACCATAACAGTAATTATAGCATGCATGTGTATATGTTATTTCCATGTGCTTTTTAATACATTACTAAGTGCTTTTAGCAGATTTAATGCTCACAGTAATTCTGTGATGTAGATTCCGTTGTTATCATCTGCATTTCCAGATGAGAACACCAATAGACAGACAGTTTAGGTTATTTGGGGCAGTGAAGCCAAGATTCAAAGTTGCACAGCTGGGCTCCAGAGTTTATTCTCTTAAGCATTACACTCTATTTGTTCTCTATACATGACACATTGACTTACAAATATAATCTTTAATAATATATTAACAGTCGTGGTAGAAAAGTAAATGTATTGTTGCAAATAATTAAAAGGGCATTTAAAAAATTTACCACATTATTAAAGGTGATAATAATATCCACCTATTTAGTTTTAAGCCTATGCATGTACTACTACTAATATATAATGCAGAGAGGTTTTTTTTTTTTTTTTTTTTTGCAATAAACATAACATCTTAACAGCTTACCTGTACTTAAGGGTTGTGATTTAAACTTTAATCCAAAGGGGTCCTTTTCATAAGTCGTCTCAAAGTTTGGTAAACCAGGTTGGTACTAGATATGTAAAGAAAAGATTGCAATATTACTAATACATATTGTTTCTTGTTGGAATTTGATTTTTCCGAATATTAAATATTTCCTTGGCAAAATGTAATTTTGACAATTTTGTTGTTGCATTCAAATGTAGCATTTGAAACTTGTTTATGAAAATTTGAAAAAATAATCTAAGATTTAAATAGTGTATAAACAATTCATTTTTGTGGTGGAGAGAAGTACTTCAATTACCCTTTTGTGAAGAGATCAGAATTAGTATCGTAAGCAGTGTGGAATTAAGGGAGTCTGTTCAAAATTTGGCAACCTAATCTTAAACTTGATCATAATTTATGACACATAGAATTACATATTATTTTTCTGGAGCTGAACTTATTTCAGAAACATAGCAAAAACGTTGAACAAAGCTAAATAATTTGTCAAGCCTGGAGTAGAGTTACTGTTGTCTTTTTATAAGCTATAAACAAAGTAGATATTTTAGTGGTTTAAGTGAACCAATTTGAACTGAAATAGAATTTGTTTGCTCCAAGAACTGATCAAATAAAACATCACAAAGGTCTCTACTCAAAAGCTAAGTAAACGTGGCACGAAACAGTGAGGGTACCAAGCAGCAGATGTTAAACAGGTTATCTTCTTAATGAGTTACCTGCCACAAGTATATAGAACAATATTAAAAGTTCCAAAGAGGGAGATTATCTAATACAAGATTTTTCACGCTTTAATTGAATACAACATGAGAACAAGTTCATTTCAAAAAGGTCTTCATTGAGGTTTACTTTGTAACAATACTGACATCTGGTGGTTACACAATTTGTAACACTCTGCTTCCAATCCACTCGTTTATAGAAGCAAGTTAATTCAGCTAAAATAAAAATGTTCCTTATTCCTTGAATTTCATTTACTCAAGTTTTTAAGTCTGTTATTAGTAAAATATTTATTTATTTATTTTATTATTATTATTTTTTGAGATGGAGTCTCACTCTGTCGCCCAGGCTGGAGTGCAGTGGTGAGATCTTGGCTCACTGCAACCTTTGCCTCCCGAATTCAAGCGATTCTCCTGCCTCAGCCTCCCGAGTCACTGGGATTACAGGCACATGCCACCACATCTGGCTAATTGTTGCATTTTTTGTAGAGATGGGGTTTCACCATGTTGGTTAGGCTGGTCTCGAACTCCTGACCTCATGATCCTCACACTGTGGCCTGCCAAAAGTGCTAGGATGACAGGTGTGAGCCACTGCTCCTGGCCTAGTAAAATATTTAAATAAACCAGTAACATTTAATATTTAAATGACCTCCCTCATCTCCAAAAGGTAACATATGTTATTTACTATGAATGGAAATATGTAGATGTTCTGAATAAGTAAAGGGAGTTATTGACTATGGCTCCCTGGATTTCCAAATTTTATCCTAATAGCTCATAGAGTTAACATTCATCGAATACCTCAGCATTTCAGATTCCGTTGTGCTTTGCATATATTGTTTCGTTCATTAAGTAAAATAACCATAAAAAATATGTAGCATTATTAACACACCATTATAAATAATGAAAAAGGCTTAGTATCTTGTCTAAAGTTATTAGAAAGTAAAAGAACAGGGATACTCTGATCTTAGAAGCCAAGCTCTTAACTACTATTCTGTATTTTCTCACTGGAATACACTTATTCTTTTATCTCACTATTTCTAAATCCTGTACTACTGTTTATCTCTTTGCCTAGCAAATCATGTTTATGTGCTAAATTATAGACCTAAGAATAGAATATTCACATTTTAATGGAATTATGTTTTGCATAAATATTTGACCTTATTTGCATCTCCATATTCTTCATCACCCTTTTAAATTATAAATCTAATTATTGTCCATATATTATTTAAATTATGAATCATCCAAAGAGTTCATCAAAATAATAGAATATCCCTTTTTAACTATTTTCATTCATTCATCAATTTATTCCATAAATTTATTTTATTATTACTAGGTTATAAACTTCTGGCAACTGACGTCTGTTCTCCATTTATATCTAAACCCAACGTGTTCTCCTGAAACCTAAGAAAGCCCATCTCATAGCTGGCCACTTGACCTGGCAGATTAAACTTCATCAGAATCAATCAGGTTCTTACCTCTGTCTTCTATCATTTATTGCTAAATGTGAATTGTATTGTTCTGTGAGGAAAAAAAGGCAGCATTATACACATTATATACACATACCTTTTTCCTATATGTAATAGTTTTTCTCATTAAGAAATGAATAAAAAGTAGTACATAGTTCCTCTTATCTATCTTAAATTGTTTTTATTCAAATGCTCTTTTGTACCTGTCGAAAGTCATGTGGTTTGGGATTGACATATACACCCCTCGGATACTGTCCACTCTTCACAAACATTAACTTTGCTTTTTGTGAATCCAAACGTGGAAATGTAGTTATAAATTTAGGAGCTATGGCCTCCTTAGGATGATTCCTTATGCTGGGCAAGTGAAGCATTGTTTCTGGAAAACTGATTTTTTTCCTCCTTTTTTCTTCCTTAATGGGTTTTGATGGTCTTTCTGGAATTCTCAAAGATGTATACAGTTTGTAGCTAAAATCAAGAGGCTTTATTTCCCATACATTAACTTTCATTTTACATTGTGGAGGTTGCAGAACACTTTTTTTCCATTTGGAGTTGAGATCCTGTTGTGAAGGATACTGCAGCCTCTTTGCAATATCCCTATTTCTCGTGCCTCTCTGAGACTCATGGTACATTATGTGGAGGGTGTTTTCACATGGAGGAATCTGCAACACACATGGAAATAGGTGAAGCTTGTCACTATAGCAATGGTGTACTCAACATTTTCTCTCCAGGCCAAGTTAATTTTTGAAAAATTTATGAAGCAGGAAAAAGCTCAGAAATGACAGGGAATGTGTATGGAGGAGAAGGAAAAAAGTATCATTGCTGCAAATATTTATTCAGCACCTTTGTCCCAGCAGTCGCTGTACTAAGGGCTGGTCATTTTTTAAATGGTTGACATAAAATCCATGTCCTTAAGTAACTGAGATGCTACTTAAAAGACAAACATAAAATCCCAAAATAGAACCTGTGTAATAGGATAGATATTGCAAGTTTTATGAGAAGCAAGGAGATTGATCAGCTAGCTTTATCAAGAAAATAGACTTGATGTCAAAAGCTGTTATTTGGACCCATCTTGAAAGGTAAATAGAAACATTCCAGGTGGTAAAGGAAGGCAATAACATTTCACTGAGAAATAGAAAGTATGTGAAATTTGTCATTACCTATTTCTAGGGTATCTATGGCTGCCTAAACCATCATGAGTACATTGTAATTACTGCTATTGAAACTTATAGATGAGAATCATGGATTTGCTTTTTTGCTGACCAGCTAACCAGCGACATGGAAATCATTATTACACTTCTCAGATTTAATGACATTATCAATATGTTACTGGATGATTCAATGAATTCAAAATCTCCTTGGAAAGGCTAATTACCAATTAGAATATATTTGGTAAAGCAGAAATAGTACAACAATGCTGGTTCCTGGGAAATAAGGACCTGAGGTGAGGATGAATTTCCTTGTCTTTTGCTAGAATTTTGTGTTGTTTCACAATAACATCAAAATAGAGGATCATCAAAATTCTAAATGTTAATTTTCAATATACTAAAGTTGTAAATGAAGGGAAACTACTAAGAATGAAAGGAAACTACTCTTCAGATAAGTTGAAAATGTCCATTTTCAAAAATTTGTAGTATTTTGCAATGATGGATTATTTTCCAGATACTAATATAAATATTTTTTATTTTATAATGGGCTATGCCATATTGAGAGAAAAGCAAGAAGCATGTAAAAGGAGCATAGCTTCTCTGTGAGAAGACAGTGAAAAATGATATGATAGGGAAAACTAGAAAAATCAGAGTTATAGTATTAAAGTCTTTTATGCCACACTAAGAAGTTTTCAATTCATCCAAGAGGCAAAAGGGAATAAATAAAATATTTTAAACAGGAAAATGGTTAGCATGTTATTTGTATTTCAGAAAGATCAGTGTGGTAGCATATGGAGGGTGGCCTCACAATAAAAAATGAAAGCTAAGCCAAAAAAAAAAAAAAAAAACCCCAAGCGCAACATAGCAACAATTTAGGTGAGAGATAATAGAAAACCTCACAAAGATGTAGCATAAAGATGAGAAAGGGAGGTTGTTCTTATGAGCTACTTAGAAAATCTAATATCTTGGACTTTGTTTCAAATATATTGCAATTGATTAACCAAAATGAGGAATAAAGGAGAAGAAACAGTTTATGAAAGAAGGTCATGTAATGGGTAGATTTCAATAAAATATAAGCCCCACACTAATCAGAAGGAAAAAAATGACAGTAGATACACAAATGAAAAAGAGAAAGGAATCAAAGTTTATCACTACAGAAAACAACCAAAACAAACAATGAGAAGGGAAGAAAGAAAAAAAAAGATACACGAAACAACCAGAAAACAATGAACAAAGTCAGAGAGTATGTCTTCAAGTGTCAATAATAACCTTCAGCGTAAACAAGTTAATTTCCCCAATTAAAAAATATAGACTGACTGAACGGATTAAAAAAGGACTCAATTATTTGCTGCCTACAAGAACCTCACTTCATATGTAAAGACACACACAGACTGACAATGAAGGGATGGAAAATGATGTTCCATACAAATGGAAACCAAAAGTAAGCAGAAGTAACTATACTTATTTCAGATAAAATAGACTTCAAATAAAAAAAATATAAAAGAGACAAAGAAGGCCATTACATAATAATTAAGAAGTATATTAAGGAAGAAGATATAACAATAACAAATATATGTGCATCTAGCACTGGACCACCCAAATATATAAAACAAATATTATTTGATCTAAAGGGAGAGATAGACAGCAACACAATAATAGTAAGGGACCTCAAAATTCCACTTTTAGAAATAAACAGAACTTCTAGACAAAATCAATGAAGAAGGATCAAAGTTAAACTGCATTCTAGAGCAAATAAACTTAACAGACACTTACAGAACATTCCACCCAGTAACTAACAGAATATATGTTATTCTCATTCACAAATGTAACTCTCTCCAGGATAATCTATCCTGGAGAGATAGTTAGGCCACAAAGCATTCATAAGTTAGGCCACAAAGCAAGTCTAAACAAATTTAAAAAGGATTAAAAACATATAAAGTATCTTTTCTGACTACAGTGGAATAAAACTAGAAATCAATAACAGAAGGAACTTTGAAAACTGTACAAATACATGGAAATTAAGCAACATGCTCTTGAACAACAAATGAGTCAAAGAAAAAATTTTAAAATTTCTTGAAACAAATGAAAATGGAAATACAACACACCAAAACCTATGGGATACAGCAAAAGAAGTTCTAAGAAGGAAGTTTACAGCAATAAACATCTGCATCAAAAAATTAGAAATATCTTGAATGTAGACACAGGTTCAAGATGCTGACTAGAGGCATCAGGCACTTGCCTTCTCCAGACAGAAGAAACAAAACTTAACCAAATAGATTATCACATTTCAGGTAAAACATCTAGTAGAGAACACTGGAGTTCAACAGACAAATATCTGAGACACAGAAGGGGAAGAAAGCAAGTGGCTAGCTTGGCCGAGATTGGCTAGGACCCCATAGGGGCTCCTTACTGAAGAGAAAGGGTAAGTGGGAGACCCTCACTGGCTTACATCCTCACTGTGGACTGCCACAATCCTAACCATTGGAGAGCCCCTCTACCCACACTAACCCGAAGACTAGTGTGGGTGTTGATCTGGAGACCCAATGAGGGCATTGTACCAGACAGAAAATGCACTGGGTCACACACACTCCTGAGATCTAAGTGACATGGCACCATTGTAAGAGCCTAACCAACACCATTCTGCATCCTGCTCTGGGAACCACAGCTCTCATATTGCCACATCCTGGGAACCTCTGTTTATATCCCCTGGTGTCCACCCAGAGGGCTACAGAGGTGCAGCACTGGCTGAGCTCAAAGACGCTTGAGGTCCCCAGTACTTTCGTCCAACAGAGTACTACTCCCTGGAAAAAAAAAAAAAAAATGATACAGCATACCAAGGAGGCGGCCACTGGGCACAAAGGAAGCCAAATTACATGCTTTCCAGAGCTGGAGAGCTTTCTGTCCGGGGCTTTGATAAGTGACTCCACCTCTAACTGTGTCACATATTGTACTTGGGTTCACAGTGAGAGTGGGATCTTTCTTCTACACGTGCACAGTGCCATAGCAGTTTTTGCCACTGGGAGCCAAGACAAGCAGGTCTGAGAGCTGTCGGACTGGAGCTGGAAGAAGTGACCACGCCCCTGCTGGCAGAGTGGCCTCTGTGCTTGGACTTATATAGAGAGAATGGGATCTCTTCCCTCCTCTGCATTTCACTGCAGCTGCAGTTGCTCTTGCTGCCACCAGGGGCTGGATGGGCAAGAGAGGGCTGCTTGTCTGGGGCTGTGAGTTGCAACCATGTCCCCACTGGCAGTGTGGCCTGTGTTAAAGCTCGCTCACAGAGGGTGGGATTCTTTCTCACTTCTGCTGGTGCTGTTGCTGCTGCTGCCCCAGGAGCAAATAAGTCTGACAGCTGCATGTCTGGGCTGTGGGTGATGACCCTGCCCCCCTGACAGTATGGTCAAGTGCTCTGGTCACCAATAGAGGGTGGGATCCTCATCTCCACTCTCTGCACAATGCTGAAGCCACTACTACAGCAGGGAGCTGAAACAACTGCAACCCAGAACTGGAGACTCCCTGTGCCAGTCCTGCCCATACCAGCAGCATAGGTTCTGTACTCTAGTGCACATCCTCAAATCAGGCTCCTCACACTCACCACTGCAGTCACTGCTGCTGCCAGAGATTAAATGTTCACTTCCCAGAGCCTGAGAGCTGCTTGTAGGAGACTGCTGATAGCAATCTACTAATACAAACAGCAGGGCCACTATGCTTCCTAGCACAAGCCCTAAGGTCAGGTATCCACACCAACCATCACGGACTGTCTCAACCTGCCTACTACAGCCTATACCCCTGCACACCATCGGGGGCCTGAGGACAGACACTCCCAAATTGGCACCACACCTCCAAGCCTGAGCACACCACCCAAGGGCTTGGTGATTATTCTATCCATTCCACCACCTATACCATCTATTCACTCTCTCTAGGAACCTGAAGATGGGTCCACTCACATTGCTGCCAACACCACAAGCACACACTCACATGTGCCATCTAGGAGCTCGGTGAGGAGTCTGCCCAGCCTATCACAGCCACTGCCAACACCAGTGTGCACTGCTCAGGAATAAGATGGTCATCTTACCACTGCTACTGCCATGGCCCACACCATGCTTTCTGCACTGGGGTCTGAAAACCAGTCTACCCACCTGGCTCATGACTGCCATTACCAGCATCTGGGCAAGACACGTGGAGGCCTGATAATTGGCCCAAGTGGACAACTAACACTAGTGCCAGCATATACCACCCAGGGGGCTAAAGGACAGGTATACTCAGCCTACTGCTGCAACCACTTGGGCCTGAAGACTGACCTACCTGCAATTCCTTTTCCCAGAAAATCTCCACCACAGCCTCCACTAATGACCCTAAGCCACTGAGGAAATCACAGATACCACTAACGTTGTTTATAGGCAAATAAATCATATAGAGACTACGCTACTGCACACATTCAGGATCAAAGCCAAAAGGCTCCAACCAACATCATAGATAAATTTTCAGGAAAAAGTCCTAAACTCAAAAGAAAATTCAAAAAATTCAAAGAAGACATAGATGCATAGATATATAGGGACATAGAAAACTTTAAAGAGCAAGAAATATGACACCTCCAAAGGAATAAAATAATTTTCCAGCAACAGATCCCAATCAAAAAAATTTCACAAAATCCCAGAAAAAGAATTCAAAATACTGATTTTAAAGGAGCTCAGCAAGATACAGGAGAATGCTGAAAAACAATACAAAGAAATCAGAAGAAACAAGTCAGGATATGAATGAGAAATTTACCAAAGAGATAAATATTATAAAAAAGACCAAATGGAAACTCTAGAACTGAAGAGTTCATTTAATGAACCACAAAATATATTTGAAAGCTTCAACAATAGATCAAGCAGAAGAAAGAATCTCACAACTTGAAGACAGGTCTTTTGAAATAACCCAGTCAGACAGAAATGAAAAAAACAAAGCATAAAAAAGAATGAATGAAGCCTTCATAACATATGGGACACTCTAAAGCAAACATTATATGAATTTTTGGTATCTCAGAAGGTGAAGAGAGGACAAAAGTGTTCAAAAACCTATTTAGCAAAATAATAGCTGAAAAGTTCCAAAATCTAGCAAGAAATTTAGACATTGTATTAATCTGTTTTCATGCTGTTGATAAAGACATATGTGAGACTGAGAAGAAAAAGAGGTTTAATTGGACTTACAGTTCGTCATGACTGGGGAGGACTCAGAATCATGGTGGGAGGTGAAAGGCAGTTCTTATGTGGTGGTGGCAAGAGAAAATGAGGAAGATGCAAAAGCGGAAACCCCTGATAAAACCACCAGCTCTTGTGAGACTTATTCGCTACCACAAGAACAAAATGGGGGAAACCGTCCCTGTGTTTCAAATTATCTTCCACCGTGTCCCTCCCACAACACATGGGAATTATGAGAGTACAATTCAAGATGAGATTTGGGTGGGGACACAGTCAAACTATATCATTCCACCCCTGCCCACTCCAAATTTCATGTCCTCACATTTCAAAATCAATCATGCCTTCCCAACAGTCCCCCAAAATCTTAACTCATTTCAGCATTGAATCCAAAAGTCTACAGTCCAAAGTCTCATCTGAGACAAGGCAACTCCCTTCCACCTATGAGCCTGTAAAATCAAAAGCAAGATAGTTACTTCCTAGATACAATGAGGGTACAGGTATTGGGTAAATACAGCAGTTCCAAATGAGAGAAATTGGCCAAAACAAAGGGGTTACAGGGCCCATGCAGGTCTGAAATCCATCTGGGCAGTCAAATTTTAAAGCTCCAGAATAATCTCCTTTGACTCCTGATCTCACATCCAGGTCATTCTGATGCAAGAGGTGGGTTCCCATGGTCTTGGGAAGCTCCTTCCCTGTGGCTTTGCAGGATACAGCCTTCCTCCCAGCTGCTTTCACGGGCTGGCATTGAGTGTCTGTGACTTTCCCAGGCACATGGTTCAAGCTGTCAGTGGATCTACCATTCTGGGGTCTGGAAGATGGTGTCACTCTTCTCACAGCTCCAGTAGGCCATGCCCCAGTCGGGACTCTGTGTGGGGGCTCCCACAGCACATTACCCTTCTTCACTGCCCTAGCAGAGGTTCTCCATGAGTACCCCGCTCCTGCAGCAAACTTCTGCCTGGGCATCCAGGCATTTCCATACATCTTCTGAAATCTAAGTGGAGGTTCCCAAACTCTAGTTCTTGACTTCTGTGCACTCGCAGGTTCAACACTATGTGAAAGCTGCCTAGGCTTGGGGATTGCACCCTCTGAAGCCATTGCCCAAGCTCTACATAGGCCCCTTTCAGCCAGGGCTGGAGCAGCTGGGACATAGGGCACCAAGTCTCTAGGCTGCATACAGCACAGAGACCCTAGGCCTGGCCCACAGAACCATATTCTCTTAGGCCTTTGGGCCTGTGATGGGAGGGGCTGCTGTGAAGACATCTGACATGCCCTAGAGACATTTTCCCCATTGTCTTGGGAATTAACATTCAGCTCCTTGTTACTTATGTAAATTTCTGCAGGCAGGTTGAATTTCTCCTCAGAAAATGGGTTTTTCTTTTCTATCACATTGTCAGGCTGCAAATTTTCTGAACTTTTATGCTCTACTTCCCTTATAAAACTGAATGCCCTTAACAGCATGCAAGTCACATCTTAAATGCTTGGCTGCTTAGAAATTTCTTCTGCCAGATACCCTAAATCAGCTCTCTAAAGTTCAGAATTCCACAAATCTCTAGTGCAGGGGTAAAATGCCACCAGTCTCTTTGCTAAAACAAAACAAGAGTCACCTTTGCTCCAGTTCCCAACAAGTTCCTCATCTCCATCTGAAACCACCTCAGTCTGGACCTTACTGTCCATATCACAATCAGCATTTTGGTCAAAGCCATTCAACAAGTCTCTAGGAATTTCCAAACTTTCACACATTTTCCTGCCTTCTTCTGAGGTCTCCAAACTGTTCCAACCTCTGCCTGTTACCCAATTCCAAAATTGTGTCTACATTTTCAGGTGTCTTTTCAGCAACACCCACTCTACTGGTACCAATTTACTGCATTAGTCCATTTTCACACTGCTGACAAAGACATATCTGAGACTGGGAAGAAAACGAGGTTTAATTGGACTTACAGTTCCACATGGCTGGGGAGGCCTCAGAATTATGGTGGGAGGTGAAAGGCAGTTTTCACACAGCAGTGGCAAGAGAAAATGAGCAAGATGCAAAAGCAGAAACTCCTGATAAAACCATCAGATCTCATGAGACTTATTCACTATCATGAGAACAGTATGGGGGAAACTGCCTCTGTGATTAAAATTATCTCCCACTGGGTCCCTCACACAACACATGGGAATTATGGGAGTACAATTCAAGGTGAGATTTGGCTGGGGACACAGCCAAACCATATTGACATCAAGACATTGTGTTAGGGAAGGCACGGTGATCTCCAAATGGAGACAGCACATTGCAGTTAAACTGTCTAAAGACAAAGAATTATAAAAACAACAAAAGTTTCTAGTTACCTATAAAGTTACCTCCATCAGACTAAGAGCAGATTTCTCAGCAGAAACCTCACAGAAAAGGAAAGAATGAGATGATATGTTCAGAGTGCTAAAAGAAAAAGTACTTGGATACTATAGCTAAGAAAATTATCCTTCATACAGGATAAATAAAGTCTTTCCCAGAGAAGCAAATTCTGAGGGAATTCATTATCACTAGACCAGTTCTACAAAAAATGCTCAAAGGAGTCCTAAACTTGAAAGGGAAAGGATCAGTCATCATCATGAAAACATAGGTAAGTGTAAAATCACTGGTAAAACAAACACACAAACGAGGAAGAGAAAGGACTCAAATGGTACCACAACAGAAAACTACAAATAATAAAAGAAAAAAGGACAAGTAAAGAATATATAAAACAGCCAGAAAACAATAAACAATATGACAGAAAGAAAACTTCAAAAATCAGTAATAACCTTGAAAGTAAATGAATTAAAATCTCCACTTAAAAGATTTACACTGGCTGAATGGATACAAAAACATGATTCAACTATATTCTGCCTACAAGAAACTCATCTGTAAAGACATACATGGAAAACACACGTATGGGAAAAGACATTCCATGAGGGGAAGAAAAGCACAGAAGAGTAACTATACTTATATCAGATAAAACAGACTTTGAGTTAAAAACAGTAAAAAAGAAAAACAAAAAAAAAAAAAACAAAAAAAACCCAGAATATTGTTATACAATGGTAAAGGGGAATCAGTTAAGCAAGAGAACATAACAATTCTAGATATACATGCACCCAACACTGGAGTACCCAGATCCATAAAGCAAATATTACTAGATCTAAAGAGAGACATAGATTCCAATATAATAATAGTGGGGTACTTGAACACTCTACTCTGAGCATTAGACAGATCATGTGGACAGAAAATCAGTAAAGAAACATAGAATTTAAATGAACCTAACAGGCATTTACAGAACATTTTCTCCAACAACTACAGAATAGGCATTCTTCTTGTGAGTACACGGAACATTCTTCAAAATGGGCCATATGTTAAATCACAAAAGATTTCTTAACAAATTTTAAAACTGAACTTATATCAAGTATTTTCTCGACCACAATGGAATAAAACTAGAAATAAATACCAAGGGAACTCTGAAAACCATACAAATATATGGAAACTAAGCAAAATTCTACCAAACAACAAATGAGTCAAAGAAGAAATTTTTTTTAATTTAAAAATTTCTTGAGACAAATGAACATGAAAATACAACATACCAAAGCTGTGGGATACAGCAAAAGCAGTACTTGCTAGAACTTTGTAGCAAAAAATAGCTGCATAAAAACAATGGTAACAACAACAACCAAAAAAACAGAAAGATTTTAAATAAACAACCTAAGGCTGTACCTAAAAGAACTAGAAAAGCAACAACAAACCAAACCCAAAAATAGCAACAAATAAAGAAAGAAAGAAGGAAAGAAAGGAGAAAAAGAAAGAAAGAAAGAGAAAAAGACGAAAGAAAAAGATAAGAGCAGAACTAAATGAAATAAAAACTAAAATAAATACAGAAAATCAATGAAATACAAGCCTGATTTTTTTAAAAGATAAATAAAATTGATGAATCACTAGATAGAATAACCAAGAAAAAAAGAGAAAAGACTCTAATAAACAGAATCAGAAATTAAAAAGGAGACTTACAACTGATGCTAGAGAAATGCAAGTGATCATCAGAGACTATTATCAACAACTATATGCATATAAAGTGAAAAACCAAAAGGAAATGGAAAAATTCCTGGAGATATACAACCTACTAAAATTAAACCAGGAAGAACAGAAAACCTGAACAGACTAATAAGTAGTACTATGGAATCCATAATAAGAAGGCTCTCAGCAAAGAAAATACAAAGACTGATGGATTCACAGCTAAACTCTACTAACTATATAAAGAACTAATACTAATCATCCTCCAACTATTCCAAAAAATTGAAGAAAACTAACTCATTCTACAAGATCATCATTACTCTGATACAAAAGCCAGGAAAG
This sequence comes from Papio anubis, assembly GCF_008728515.1. Classification (NCBI taxonomy): domain Eukaryota; kingdom Metazoa; phylum Chordata; class Mammalia; order Primates; family Cercopithecidae; genus Papio; species Papio anubis. The sequence continues at coordinate 82,613,443 of NC_044979.1, read as the reverse complement.
GATACAAGAAAATAAGAAAACTACAGTAGCCCAATATTCCTGATGAACAGAGGTGCAAAAATCTTCAATGAAATACTAGCAAATCAAACCCAACAGCACATCAAAAAGATATGCACCATGATAAGGTGTGATTTATACCAGGGCTGAAAACATGGTTCAACATGTGGAAGTCAATAAACATAATACATCACATCAACAGAATGAAGGACAAAATTGATTTGATCATCTCAAGAGATGCAGAAAAAGAATTTGATAAAATTCAACACCCCTTTATGATAAAAACTCTCAATAAGCTAAGCATTGAAGGAACATACCTCAATATAATAAAAGCCACATATGACAAACCCACAGCTATCATGATCCTAAATGGGGAAAAGTGGAAAGTCTTTTCTCTAAGAAGTGGAACAAAGCAAAAATACCCACTTTCACCACTATGATTCAACAAAATACTGGAAGTCTTAGTAGAGAAATCACAAAGAAACAAAGCACATCTAAGTTGGAAAAGTGAAACTCAAATTCTATTTTATATTTACATTTAGAAAAATCAAAAGGCTCCACCAAAAAAACTCTTAGAACTAATAAACAAATTCAGTTGCAAGATACAAAATAAGCATACAAAATTAGTAGTGTTTCTTTTATTATTACTATTATTGTGCTTTAAGTTCTAGGGCACATGTGCACAACGTGCAGGTTTGTTACATATGTATACATGTGCCATGTTGGTATGCTGCACCCATTAACTCGTCATTTACATTAGGTATATCTCCTAATACCATCCCTCCCCTCTCCCCACACCCCACGACAGGCCCCACTGTGTGATGTTCCCCTTCAATTCCCACCTATGAGTGAGAACATGCAGTGTTTGGTTTTCTGTCCTTGTGATAGTTTACTGAGAATGATGGTTTCCAGCTTCATCCATTTCCCTACAAAGGACATGAACTCATCCTTTTTAATGGCTGTATAGTATTCCATGGTGTATATGTGCCACATCTTCTTAATCTAGTCTGTCATTGATGGGCATTTGGGTTGGTTCCAAGTCTTTGCTATTGTGAATAGTGCCGCAATAAACATACGTGTGCATGTGTCTTTATAGCAGCATGATTCATAATCCTTTGGGTATATACCCAGTAATGGGATGGCTGGATCAAATGGTATTTCTAGTTCTAGATCCTTGAGGAATTGCTACACTGTCTTTCACAATGGTTGAACTAGTTTAAAAACCAGGTCTTATGGGAACTCTCTCATTATCATGAGGACAGCACCAACGAGATGGCGCTAAGCCATTCATGAGAAATCTGCCTCACTATTCAATTACCTCCTACCACTCCCCACCTCCAACACTGGGAATTCCATTTTAAAATGAGAATTAGAAGGAACAATATCCAAACTCTATCAGTACCATACTTTGTTTTTTCATTCACCCATTGAAATACATCTTAGATACTTCTGAGGTTTAACGATTATGAATACAGATGCTATAAACATTTGTAAATAGGTTTTGAGTTAGCGTAAGTTTTTAACTCATTTGGGTAAATACCAAGGAAAGCAATATGCTGGATTATGTGGGAAGTATGCACTTAGTTTTATAGGAAATTTCCAAACTGTCTACCAAAGTGGCTGTACCATTTGTATTCCCACCTGCAATGAAGGAGTTCCTGTTGCTCCACATCCTTACCAGTATTTAGTTTTGTTGGCGTTTTAAATTTTCACCATTTTAATAGGTCTGCAAGAGTATTTCATTCTTATTTGAATACAAAATTTTCTGATGACAGACGACGTTGAGAATATTTCCATGTGCTTTCTTGCCATATGTATATCTTCTTTGGTGAGGTGTCTCTTCACATATTTTGTCCACTTTTTATATGCTTTTGTTTTTGCTCATTGTTGAGTATTATTTGTATATTTTCCACAAGTTATTTTTTATATTTGCTTTGTAATATATTTCTTCTAGTCTGTGGCTTATCTTTTCATTTTTTTAAACTTCAGTTTTAATGAAGTTCAACTTATCAATTTGTTTTTCGATGGATTATTCTTTTAATCCAAAAAGGCATTGCCAATCACAAGGTCACCTATAAAGTCTTCCGTTTTCCACTAGGGCTTTTATAATTTTGCACTTAACATGTAAGTCTATGATTCATCTGAGTTAACTGTATAAAATGTAATATCTCTGTTCAGGTTTGGGATTTTTTGTTTGTTTGTTTGTTTTGTATTTTTGCATGTTCAATTATCCCAGCATCATTTACTGAAAATATTAGCTTTTTTCCATTAAATTTCCACTGCTCCTTTGTCTAAGATCAGTTGACTATAATTGTTTGGAATTTTTTAGGGGCTCTCTGTTCTATTCTTTTGATCTATTTATCTATTCTTTGGCCAATACGACACAGCTGTAATTACTGCAGCTTTATAAAAAGGCTTGAAGTTGGATAATGTATTAGCCCGTTTTTACACTGCTATAAAGAACTGCCCAAGATTGGGTAATCTATAAGAGAAAGAAGTTTAATTGATTCGCAGCTCAGCATGGCTAAGGAGGCCTCAGAAAACTTACAAACATGGCAGATGGCAAAAGGGAAGCAAGGCACCTTCTTCACAAGCAGCAGGAAGGAGAATGAACGCAGGAGGAACTACCGAAAACTTATAAAACCATCAGATCTGGTGAGAATCCACTCATTATCACAAGAACAGCATGGAGGAAACCGCCCCCATGGTTCAATTACTGCCACTTGGTCTCTCCCTTGACAGGTGGGGATTATGGGGATTACAATTCAAGGTGAGATTTTGGGTGGGGGCACAACCAAACCATATCAGATAGTGTCAGTCATTCATCTTTATTCCTCTTTTTCAACGTTGTGTGGCTACTCTGCGTCTTTTGTCTTTCATATAAACTGTAAAATCAGTTTGCCATATCCACAAATAACTTGCTAAAATTTGATTGAGGTTGTATTGAACCTATCGGTAAATTTGGAAATACCTGAAATCTTGACAATAAGTGAGTCTTCCTACGTACATGGAATATCTCTCCATTATTTAGATTTTTGATTTCTTTCATCAAATATTTTCAGTTCCCCTTATATAAATCTCATACATATTTTGTTAGATGTATACCTAAATACTTATTTTTTAGTGCTAATGTAAATGGAATAATATTTTTAATTTTAAATTCCAATTGCTCAATTCTAGTGTAAGAAAGCAATTGGTATGTTAACCTTATATCCTACAACACAAACTTGCTATATAATTTATTAATTTCAGGAGTATTTTTGCTAATTTGGGGGGATTTTCTACATGAATAATCATGTCATCTGTGAAGAAAAGCAATTTTATTTCTTCTTCCCCAATCTATATACTTTTTATTTCCTTTTCTTTTCTTACTGTGTTAGCAGGGACTTACCATACAATGTTGAACAGAAGTGGTCAAAGAGCCACACTTGCCATGTTCCTGATTTTAGTGTAAAGCATTTAGTTTCTTAGTATGATGTATGTTACCTGTAGGTTATTTGCAGATCTTTTTTATAAAGTTGAGAAAGTTCTACCCTATCCTTACTTTGCTTAGAGATTTTCTTTATAATGAATGTGTGTTGAAATTTGTCAAATCCTCTCTTTGCATCAATTGATATCATTATAGATTTTTCTTCTTTAGCCTGTTTATTTGATGGATTACATTAATTGATTTTTGAATGTTGACTCAAACTTGCATACCAGAATAAATCCCACTTGATCAGAATGCATTATGATCATTGTAATATAAGTATTATGATCAGTATACATTATAAAACTCTATTTGGTAATATTTTGTTGAGGACATTTACACATATGTTCTTGAGTGGTATTGCTCTGTAGTTTTCCCTACTTGTAATGTGTTTGTCTAGTTTTGGTATTAAGGTAATACTGGCCTCCTAGAATTAGTTGGGGAATAGTCTGTCTGCTTTCATTTCCTGGAACAGATTGTATGGAATTGGTATAATTTCTTCCCTGAATGTTTAGAATTCACCAGTGAACCCATCTGGGCCTTATACTTTTTGTTCAGGAAAGTTATTAATTCTTGATTCAATTTCTTTAATAGATATCATCTTATTCAGATTACCTATTTTACCTTTTGTGAATTTTGATGGATTATGCCTTTCAAAGAATAGTTCTACATTATGTAGTTCATCATATTTGTAAGCAGAGAGTTGTTCAAAGTATTCCTTTATTATCCTGTTAACGTCCTTGGGATCAATAATAGTGGCCACTCTTTCAACTCTGTATTAGTAATTTATGTCTTCTTTCTTTGTTTCTTAGTTAACCTGGCTAGAGGGCTATCAATTGTACTGAACTTCTCTATTGATTTTTCTGTTTTCAATTTCATTGATTTTTGCTCTGATGTTTATTATTGCCTTTTTTGTTCTTAGCACTAATTTGCTTTTCCTTTTTAGTTTCCTGAAGTGGAAACTTATGTGGAAGCCTTGATTCTTGATTTTCTTTCTTCTTTTCTAATGTATGCATTCAACACTGTAAGTTTCTCTTTAAGCACTGCTTTATTTAATCTCACAAGTTTTTATATAAATTATATTTTTATTTTAACAATATTGTCTGCCACCATGTGAGTTATGGCTTTCACTTTCTGCCATGATTGTGAGGCCACCCCAGCCATGTGGAACTGTAAGTCCAATAAACCTCTTTCTTTTGTAAATTGCCCAGTCTCAGGTGTGTCTTCATCAGCAGTGTGAAAGTGAACTAATACGGCATGTAAGGAAAATTATACTATTGGCAGTACACAAGGGTGATGCTACAGCAAGTAAGATACATGATTCAGGAGAACTTAGCAGGTTTGACAATCCATATGTGAAGAAATAAAAATCTGTAATTGAAAATAAGGACCAAAAATGAGAGGAACACAGATACCTCCTGATTGTCAAAAGAGGAAAAACATTCATAAGACATTATCATTTGGGTCTATGTTGGGGAAAGAGGGATGTAAACTTTCCATGCAAATTCCACTCATCTTTCCTTATGAAATTCTAGCATGCTCTTCCAATCTGCTTACATTGATTTCCCTCTCCACGAAATCACATCCCATTTCTAACTTTTACTCATTATTTTAGCATTTAATCATTGCTTTATATTTCTTCTCAACTAGGTAATGCATATAAAGTTTATATGACCACTGGGATCATAAGGTCATTAAAGGAGAACATAAACACGAATATATTTATTATTCTAACAGAGAATATTAAGAATAGAAAACTAATATATGCATATTGAATTGAATAAGAAACTAATAAGGACTGAATACTGCTAGAGACTGAATTAGGGAATGTATGAAGAAAAGGATAAATTATATAATATGTTATCTCATTTGGTTATCATTACAAAAATAATTTCCAGAAGGTAATGTGCTAGAGTTTCACAGTAATTCTATACATCTGTTTCATCTATTTCACATCAGCTATCAAGTCACTTAATTTACTGCTTCTGCTTTCCACTGGTAAAGTGTACTTGAAAGAACTAATTTGCATGTCTTAAATATTAATGCTTAAGATTTATACAGATTTAAATGTGCTAGGACAAATGAAAAATAATGTCAATGCCTTCTTATGTCATCTGTCCAATGGGGCAGCACATGAGCATCAATTTAAAAACTACTAGACAGTAAAGACATTTTGAAGAAATTATTGAGATTAGAGTCATATAATGTAATCTAAAAAATCTTAGAGCAAGAGAAAGAAAGAGAAGTTCTTTCCTCCTGAGGTGATGAGTTGTATCCAGGGGAACATGAGCAGAAATTCTAGAGGGCTACAGAGGACTGGTGAGAGTTGGTAAGCATTGCGGAATGCATGGGAAGGCTTTCTGAGAGAGCACTTTAAGATCATTTGAAAATGAGTTCAGTAGTTAGAAACAGAAAATGTAGTGTCTGTGGATATAAATCATTCATTGTGCTGGTGGTCGTTAGACTGCTGAAATTTTTTTTCATTTCCCTAACTTCATAATCCATGCATGTAGTGTAGGTTAATGGTATTAACCAATTTACAGGATTAAATAATATAGTCTTACTGAGTCAGTTTGTGATCAAGGCAGCTGGGCTGGCAGAAAAAGGTGTTCCCACAAGAAGCTTATCCTAGATGGAGCACGAGCGTAGGGCTCCTGACTCCCCTTGGTATCATTCTCCATGTCACTCCCAGTGAAAGGGATCAGAGACAAAGGCAAAAAGAAAAAAATGGCACAAATGTAAAAATGAGTAGGAGAGGAATAAATGAGATACTCCTTGTGCCTCATGGCCTCTGCAAGTGGCTCTCACAGAGATGAAAGGACTTCACACGGCTGGATGAAAGTACTGATGTCCGAGATGTTAGCTGACTTATTGAAAATCACGTAATGGCAGGACAAGGATAGGAATATGTGTTTCTGGATAACTTCTCCAGTAAAATTTTTAGCATAACATTTGCTTGACAACAATCTTGATATTACTGAGCAAGCATCAATAGCCCTCAAAACAAGCAAAAAGTCCTAGTGACAGTGTCTCTCAGTGATCTTGTATTGACTTTTCTGAAACAGTCAGGTTGATGTTGACATAGTTATTTCTGTTTGATAGTCTCCCATTTTGTCTATCAGTGTTGACAGATACTATAACTTGCTAGGTCTGTCTTTTAGGAAAAATAAATCTGGTCCTAGAGTGGGTAGGATGAATGACAATGCTGCTGGCTGTTTTCTGAAAATACCATTGAGATGAAGAAATATAGTATCTTCTTTAGCTGAAGAAACAGGCCAGGTGCAGTGGCTCATGCCTGGAATCCCAGCACTTTGGGAAGCCGAGGCAGGAGGATCACCTGAGGCCAAGAATTTGAAACCGTCCTGGGCAACATAGTGAGATCCCATTTCCACAAAAATATTAAAAATTCACTGAGCTTGATGTTGCCTGCCTATGTTTCCAGCTACTCAGGCAGCTGAGGTGGAAGGATCCCTTGAGACCAGGAAGTTGGGGCTACAGTGAGCCATGACTGTGCCACTGCACTCCACCCTGGGTGTCAGAGTGAGACCCTGTCTCAAAAAATAAATAAATAAAAATAGCTCAAGAAATACTTTTCAGAGATTTTTATATTGTATGTTCAATGGAAACTACTGCCCAAAGAAATGTTCATACTGGCTATACCATTTATTTCAATTAACTGATGCTTGTTTTCATCATTTCTTTCGACAAGTTCAGGTTGTCATTCAACCATCAATTACCTTCATGTTTTCTTCTCCCTTTCAGTGCTGTAATATCTTATCACTATTCTGTGACATCTTAACTTCTACTTTTAGATTTTGCTCAGTTTTCTTTTTCTTTCTTTCTTTTTCTCTCTCTCGTTTTTTTTTTTTTTTTTTAAGACAGAGTCTCGCTCTGTCACCCAGGCTGGAGTGCAATGGTGCCATCTTGGCTCACTGCAACCTCCATCTCCTAGGTTCAAGAGATTCGCCTGCCTCAGCCTCCTGAGTACCTTGGATAACAGATGCGCATCACCACGCCCGGCTATTTGCTCAGTTTTAGACACAAAATGTATATGATGGCAACTGAGATGAGAATCAAAGTATTTCTTAATTTAAAATCAGAAATAATCACAATTAAAAGTGAGATAATCTGGGAAGCAAGATGATGTCTAGGATGTAAATATTCCCACTTTATGGAAATAGGTTATCGTCACATACATTGTTAACCGTTCTGTTTAGATATGAAATATGTTTTCATTATTGCTGACTGTTTCTAACAAGGTCTAAAAAGATGTATGCATTATTGATGTTTCTTCCCAGTTCTGAACTCTTGTCAATTTTTTGGAGCTAAATTTAATATTATTACTATGGTGTGAATGTTTGCATCCCCCCAAAAATTCATTGAAACCTAATCGCCAATGTGATAGTAGGAGGAAGTGGGGCTTTTAGGATGTGATTAGGTCAAAAAGTAGAGCCCTCAAGAATGGGATTAGCGCCCTTATAAACAGATACCAGAGAGGTTCCTTACTACTGTGCCACGTGATATAATTTGGCTTTGCAATCTGGAGCCATAATCTCATCTTAAATTGTAATCCCCAGGTGTTGAGGGAGGAACCTAGCGGGAGATGATTGAATCATGGGGGCGGTTTCCCCCATGCTGTTCTCGTGATAGTGAGTGAGTTCTCACGAGATCTGATTACCTCATAAGTGTTTGACAAGCTCCTCCTTTGCTTACTTCTCTTGCTCCTGCTGCCTTATGAAGAAGGTGCCTGCTCCCCTTCTGCCATAATTGTGTTTCCTGAGGCCTTCCCAGCCATACGGAACTGTGAGTCAATTAAACCTCTTTCTTTTATAAATTACGCAGTCTTGTTATTTCTTTATAGTAGTGAAAAAACGGACTAAGACACCATGTGAGGACACAACTAGAAAGTACCATCTGTGAACCAGAAAGTTGGCCCTCACTACACACTGAATCTGCCAGCATCTTGATCTTGGACTTCCAGCCTCCAGCACTGTGAGAAATAAGTGTCAGTCTCACTACTGTGATCCACTAAGAATTTGTGTTCATAAAACATAGCTATAAGATGAGAAAGGGGTGCTTGTCCCACATCTGACTTAGTGTGAATTTAAATAAATCATTGCAGTATAAATGCACTAAGGCCCTGGGTGAGTCTCTTGTGGCAGATGAGTGTCAGGGAGGAGATTCTAAAGAGTGAGGTACGTGATCTCCAGACGGTAGAACGAGGCAAATTCTTCAGGCTGGTCATTAGGGAAATATGAAGGTCTCTCAGCCCGTCCCAGGCTGAATCCTCCAGAAGTGGCCACCAAGGTGGAGTCTGACAGGCAGGATGTTTATAAGGGATAAACACTTGTGGAAGGGAGCAGGAGACAGAAAACCTACAATGTAAGTGCAACAAAGACTCATTCGACCCCACAGGCAGCTCTGAAGCACCTATGGCCCATCAGTTTTCCCATGTTGAGCCAGAATGCCTGGGCCTTTATATCCCCACCCCAATCAGTCTCAGAAGCACATGCGCTAGGATGAGGCTTCTCTGTGTCTGAGGCAAACCCTGAGGGAGCTGATAGCTGGAGGCTGGCTGCTAGCAGCGGGGGCAAAGCAGACCTCCCTGAAGTCACAGCTCCCTGAAATCACAGCTCCCTGAAGTCACAGGTTGAATTCAAGTTTGAGTAGCCTGTGTTTTTCTTTTTTGTTGTTGTTTTCTCATTTACCACTTATCAAGTAATGGTAAGAGGAAGCAAAAGGTAGCAGATTATTTCCAATTTGAGCCAGAGATTTAAAGAGGAAACCTCTCAGGAACAGAATAAAAGAAGTACCCATCAAGGCAGGACAAATACAGAGGAATCTAGGTGCACAAGGGCGAAACTGCTGAATCAGTCACCCTTTCCCACTGAAGGTTTCTTCCTCAAAGTGAGGTTTAAAAGATCAACTGGGCCCAGCGCAGTGGCTCCCACCTGTAATCTCAGCACTTTGGGAGGCTGGGACAGGCAGATCACCTGAGGTCAGGAGTTCGAGAACAGCTTGGTCAACATGGCGAAACCCTGTGTCTACTAAAAGTACAAAAATTAGCCAGGCGTGGGGGCAGGCACCTGTAATCCCAGCTACTTGGGAGGCTGAGCCATGAGAATCGCTTGAACCTGAGAGGCAGAGGTTTCAGTGAGCCAAAATCGCGCCACTGCACTCCAGCCTGGACAAGAACGGGACTCCATCTCAAAAAAAAAAAAAAAAAAATCAACTGGGCCGGGTGCAGTGGCTCACACCCATAATGGCAGCAGTTTGAGACCAGCCTGGCCAACATGGTGAAAACCCATCTCTGCTAAAAATACAAAAGTTAGCCAAGCTACTCGGGAGACTGAGGCAAGAGAATCACTTGAACCTGGGAGGCAGAGGTTGCAGTGGGCCGAGATCGCACCATTGCACTCCAGCCTGGGTGACAGAGTAAGACTCTCTCTGGGGAAAAAATAGAAAAAAGATCAACTGTTTTTACATGGTTTTATATCTTAGTTAACAAGCAAATGAAGAGTGCTCTTTCACTTAGAAATTCCACTCCTAGGAGTGTATCCTAAGCTTTTAATTTAAAATAATCTGATTTTATATGTGTGTCTATGTATATTTTATATACATAATGTATATGTACTTATGTAGATATATAATTACATACATATTACACACATGAAAGTAGATATACAGTCCCACAATACACCATAGTAAATAAAATGGATATGATCCATAATCTAATTGTCAGAAAATGAGATTCACTAAGTTTAAATACATCTGTACAATGAAAAAAACACTCAACGGTCAAATAAATGTCTTAGAAGATTTTTGACACGGGAAATATTCATGACTATTATTGCCAAATGAAAACCATGGGTAAGTATAATGTTTATTTCTTATCATTTTTATTTCTAATATATTGTGGGTCAACATATGAACATGAAAATGGCTAGTTATTCACATATTAACATAATTAAAATGCTTACCTTTAGCTTTTAGTTTCTTAGTCATTTACACAATGTTTCTTTATTATTTTCAAAAAGAAGTAGGAAAATGAATGTCATATTCTCAAGTAAGACATAAACCTTTTTAGCCCCACTATGAATCAGCTTTTTGAAACTTTGACCTGTGATCTGAAATTGTCAGGTGTCAGAAAATTCCTCATATGGAAAGAAACGTAAATAAAGGTATTAAATTAATAACTAACATGAAGGTCTAGGAATTATAAGTTGTTTACCCTAAAAATAAACCACCAGATAATGTAAATACTGTTAAATTAGTGAAATCTATTAGAGTCTTTAGAAGAGTCAGAAATCGATGTAGGTATTCTAGAATAAAATTGATTTTAGGAATCTATTATCCCATGATACTATTTTAATTCTATGCTAAATAGGATGACCGTCCTTTCTAAATGTGGTTTTTAAATAATTGCTAGATTAGGACTGAAATAACTTAAACATAGTAGAGACTACCATATGTTTCCTCTAAATTATTTTGAATTAAATAACTTCCATTTTTATTGATTCTCCAGTTGTGACCTTTTCATTCATACTTCAGTCCTTCACAAACTGTTATTAAGGAATGGGATGCAACCAGCCCTGGGTCACAGAATTGATCCTGATGGAATTCCAACTCTGTGCAGAGATGGAGATGTTTCTTTCTTGCATCTTCTCGCGATTTTATGCCTTCAGTCTACTGAGGAATGGCATGAACATGAGGCTCACCTTTCTGGGTGACAGAGATAACAGACTATACACCCCCATATACATTTTTCTCTCACACCTGGCCATCAGTGACATGTATTATGCTTCCAACAATGTTCCAAAGAGGCAGGTGAATCAAATGAACCAGAAAAAAAACAAAAACAAAAAACAAAAAACAAAAACAAACAAACAAAAAACTTTGTTCTATGGATAAAGCAGATATTTTTGTATTTGACTTTTGCTCACACAGAGTGCCTAATTGAGGCAATGATGTCCTGTAATAGATATGTGGCAATCTACTTGATCCTTCTCCAACCCTTTACTTTGAGCCTATGGGTGGTGTTATGTGTGAGTTGAGTCTCCTGAAGATGGTAGACAGACGGGTCTTATTTTTTAAATCCAACTTACCACTTTGTGCCGTTTATGCAGGCATTTAGACTATTTACATCCACAGTTAATATTGGTATGTGAGGATTTGATCCTATCATGAAGATGTTAACTGGTTGCTTTGTGGTTTCTATTGTGTAGTTGCTTTATAGAATCTGTGGGCTATGTACTTAAGTGTGTTTACATGGTAGAATACATCATTCTTTGTTTCCATATTTAGAGCTCCCTTAAGGGTCTCTTGTAACCGTGGTCTAGTGGTAACACATTCCCTTAGCACTTGCTTGTCTGGGAAAGATTTTATTTTCCCTTCTTTTATGAAGCTTAGTTTGACAGGATATGAAATTCTTGGTTGGAATTTCTTTTCTTTAAGAATGCTGAAAATGGTTATCTAATCTTTCCTGGCTTGTAGAATTTCTGCTGAGAAGTTCACTGTCAGCCTGATGGAGTTGCCTTTGTATGTAATCTGACCTTTTTCTGTAGTTGCCTTTAAGATTTTTTTTCTTTAGCTTTGACCTTGTACACTCTGATGACTATATGTGTTGGTGATGTTCGCTTTGTATAGTATCTCGCAGGTGTTTTCTGGATTTTTTGTAGCTTGGTGTCTAAGTTTCTGGCAAAATTAGGAAAATTTTCTTGAATTATTCTATCAAATAAATGTTTCAGCTTGTTTACTTTTCTCCCTCTCTCTAAGGAATGCCATCATTCATAGTTTTGGTCACTTTACATAATGCCATATTTCTCAAAAACTTTGTTCATTTTTAAAAATTATTTTAGATTTGTTTTTCTCTGACTGGGTTAGTTCAAAAGACTCATCTTCAAGCTCTGAAATTCTTTCTGCTGCTTGGCCCAGCTATTAATAATGCTTTCAATTGTATTTTGAAATTCCTTGAGTTTTTCAATTTCAGAAGCTCTGATTGATTTCTTTTTAACATTATTATCTGCTTCTTCATTTTCTAGATTGCTTTAGAAGTTTCTTTGCATCGATTTCTAACCTTTTCTTTGATCTCATTGAACTTCTTTGCAGTCCATGCCTTGAATTCTTTATCTGTCAATTACGAGTTTCCATGTTGGTTAAGGACCATTGATGGAGAGCTAGCGTGATGTGAATGTGGATTCAGATCTTTCATGGTGCTAGCATTCTTACACTGATTCATTCTTATCTGAAGATGCTAACACTTCTAATTTTTATAATTATTTTTGTGTAGTAGGATTTTTAATCTTTCTCCCTTTCCCTATATATATTTTTCTTTTTCTTTCCCTTTCCTTTTCCTCCTCTCCCTAGAGGATGTGACTGAGGACAATGCTGGGTAGGGTCTTTTGGCTTTGCTTCCACAACCATATGCACTTCTGTCCTCAGGTTTTATATTGGGCTGGGTACTTTGACCTACAAGTCAGTAGATAGCACTTATGGGTAACAGCAGGTTGCAGCCAATGGGGCTGGGTATATACTTGATTCTTGTTTACCAGGAAAACACTGGGTGGGGCCACACCTGGCAAGTCCATCTACAGGTCCCCCAGCGATAGGCACTAGCACCAGCTCTGAGGGAGAGTCCAGTGGGCAGCCACCAAGTGTCCAGAGGCGTGCCTCGGCATGGAACTTGACCCCAAGTTCTCTGCATAGGAGTGCCAGAGGCAGCCTCATCTGTTAATCCAGGAGAGTTGCTGCTCCACATGCCTGGAGATCTGCCTCACTGTGGAGTGGAGAGGGTCTCCTTGCACCAGTATCCCTGCACAGGAAGGATGGGGTGGCTCAGGCTACTGCTCCAGGCGAGGAGGTGCTCCAAATACCTGGAAATCTGTGGAGCGAAGAGGGTCCCACTGCACTGCAATTCTTCTCTGCATCGGAAGAATGGAGCAGCTCAAACTGCTGATTCATGCTAATAGCACTCTGAATCCCTGGATATCTGCCTGGTCATGGAGTGGAGATGGTCCCCTTACACAAGGATCTCTGCACAGGAAGGATGGGGCAACCCAGGCTGCTAGCCCATGTGAGCAAGTGCTTTAAATGCTTGGAGATCTGCTTATGTGTAGAATGAAGAAGGCCCTGTTACACCACAGTCTCAGGAAAGTAGGCTGAGACACTCAGCAATAACACACACAGACCAGTTCTAGTTCATCAAGCTGGCCCTGGCTGAAAGTCTCATTGCCCAGGAGAAACCACAGCTGTAGCAGCTCTCCTCTTGCCCAAGGCCTGTGACTGGGGAAAGTACAATTCCAGTGCCTACTGTTGAGATGTTTTCCATGGTTCTGGCTGTGGAGGACCCTACCCTGATCCAGAGCAGGTGCTCCAATCTCTGCCCTAATACTAAAATGCCTGCATGGCCACTCTGCTGGGTTGCCAAAGAATGGCTGACTTTAGATGCACCCAAATTAAAAATGGTGTCCTGTTCTCTGTCCTGGGGCTGGGAAAATGCCTGTAGCTTTTTCCAGTGTCTGTCTCTGTCAGTGTCTCCAAGTCTCTTGCCAAGTTAGCTCCAGGATTTGAGAGAAACAAAGTGCTCTCTCTCAGCCTGGGTTGCTCTGATCCTCAGTGCAAACATGAGTCATAGAGGGAAACTTCTACCTCTCATGTGCTGGGACTTCATTCACTTTTATCAGCTGGACAGCATTATGGTGGCTGTTTGCCAGCATTCTCCTCCTCGGGATCTGGAGTGTCCTTCCCAATTACAGTGGATCCCCATTTTCCTTCTTGAATTAAAACTCACAGTATTTATGTTTATGCACAGCCTTGCTATTTCCAAGTGGCTGTGGCATGCTAAAAGCCTCTAATAGCCATCTTGAAAAAAAAAAAAATCTATCAACAATGTTTGATATGAGTTGGCCAATACCCAATTGAAAATAAGAAACATTTTTATGTGCAAGGATAGTCTCTGAGGTTGAGCATTTTTGTTCAGTGATGAGTCATTGGAATTACCAACATGCTTAATGCTATGGAAATCTATGGAACCCATTTCTTTAAGAAATGGATTCATATCTTAATAAAGAACATCTTTTTTATTGTTTAATTGCTGAAACAAGATGTCAGCCTATTACCCTAAGTAACCAGTTCAATCATAGCCATTCACATCATGTAGTACCAAGTGGTATTTTTTCAGAGAAATGAACATGAGGAAGAAAACTCCTTGACTGGAAAAAAATTGATACATATAATCATTACAGTGCTGTACATTTATATAACACTAACTGTGAGATGAATGGAGAAAACTCTGAGATTCACTGTTGAGTAGCTTATAATTTCCAAGTCGTCTGCTAGACATGAAAACTATTTAGTGTTGAACGAAAATACGATACTATATCTCACAACTCCTATATAAATGTTTCCATTCCTACTTTATTTCTGCTTTCATTTTCATGGCGCATCTACAGTCTCTCTTCCAGCCTCCCATTTGTATTTTACAACACACATAATTACAGATTTATTCTTTAATTATCTCATTTTCATATGATTTTTATATCTCCTGAAAGATTTATTTGAAACTTCTGCCTTTTTTATTTTCCAGAGCAACAGAGTATTTTTAGGCAATAATATTTTACCTTATTATGCCTTTCGATTATTAAAAGAAAAAGGGAAAGTAGTAAAATAAACAAATGCAGAGAGTCACCAACTTACAATAGTTTCACTTAAGATTTTCAACTGTACAATGGTGGGAAAGTAATATGTATTCAGTAGAAACCATATTTCAAGTACTCATGCTACCATTATTTTTTCATTTTCAGTACAGTATTCAATAAATTACATAAAATATTCAACAGCTTTCTATAATATAGGCTTTGTGTAAGATTATTTTGCCCAACTGTAGGCTAATGTTAGTGTTCTGAGCATGGTTAAGATGGGCTAAGATAAGCTATGATGTTTGGTAGGTTAGGTTTATTAAACATATCTTCAAGCCAGGTATAGGGGTGTGTGCCTATAGTCCGAGCTCCTCAGGAAGCTGAGGCAGGAGGATTGTTTGAGCTCAAAGAGTTTGAGAATATAGTGTACTATGACCACACCTGAGAATAGCTACTGCACTCCAGCCTGGGCAACATGACAAGAGTCTATATATATATATTTTTAAAGCACCAACTTACAATATTATCAACTTATGATGGGTTTATTGGAACATAATCCTATCATAAGCTGAAGAGTATCTATATATATCTATATATAGAATATAGTAACATACTACAGACTTGCTTTCTCAAAGCATAAAGATAAATCACACTAATGATCATCCATGGGAGAGGGACAACCAGACAATGTCCTGCAAAATGAGAAATACTTGTAAGACATACTACACATTCCTGACTGAGTCTCTTTCCCCATGAAATAAAATCATTAAGAAATGTTTAGTAATATTTTAATTATTATATTTTAATAAAAAATTTAGGTATAGAAAGACAGTTGTATAGCTTTACATTAAAAATAAATTATTATGTGACTTGGCTGCTTGACACCAAATAGCTTATATCAGATTCACCCTCCCACCATAAAAAACTATACAATCTGGACAAAATAGAGAAAAAAATTCTTGGCAGGTGCATTAGTCTGTTCTCATGTTGCTAATAAAGACATACCCAAGACTGGGTAATATATAAGAGAAAGCTTTAGTGGACTCACAGTTCCACATGGCTGGGGAGAGCTCACAATCATGATGGAAGGCAAAGGAAAAGCAAAGGCACATCTTACATGGCAGACAAGAGAGAGGGCATATGCAGGGGAGCGCCCCTTTGTAAAACCATCAGATCTCGTGAGACTTATTCACTATCACAAGAACAGCATGGGAAAGACCCGCTCCCATGATTCAATTACCTCTCACCAGGTCCTAAGCATGGTTCAGGTGGGCAAGGCTACATGTGGGAATCATAGGAGCCACAATTCAAGATGGGATCTAGGTAGGGTCACAGCCAAAGCATATCAGCAGGCATTGAAGAACATTGTTGTAGCAAGTCAGGTATGAGATCTTTAAGGAAGGTGAGGAACATGAGATTAGTACCACATTTGCCAGGATTTTCCAGAAAGGCATCTTCCTGACGTTGGTACGGGAAAATACGACCCAACCAAGGGTTAGTGGTCTTGGGAACCAAAAGAAGCAATGAATAGAGTTCAAAGTTGCTAAACTGGTTTAGAATTGGGGGTCAATGTACCATATGGGAGAGAGAAAGAACCTAGAAATGGGTGTGTAAATGCCATTTTGGTCCTTCTGTGACTGCTTAGCTATGTGACAGTTGGTTAAGAAGAGAGGAGACCTAGTAGAAAGCAATGGCTGGCATACAGAAAGCAGAAGAGATCATCAGGGACTGAAAACTTCCTGGAAAGCTGCTGGAGTTCAGATCTAGCCAGATGGGGAAATGTTGGTAAACAACTGAGAAACTCATTTGGACTCTAAAAATTCTCTTAGGAGAGGCGCAGTATCCTAGGAGTGAGGCATATGTTCTAAGAGGAAAATAAAATATAATTACCATAACACAACTTAAAACTGTCTTGAGAGCAGTAAGATGATCTACAAGTAATTACAACTTCTGTCCAGAAAAAAAATTCAAAATTCTTGAGTATTTCTATATCATATTATCCATAAATTCAGCATACTTTTAAAAAAGTACCAAATATACAAAAAAGCAAGAAAAACAGACTGAAGAGAAATAAATCAGTTATTAAAAACAAATTAATAGATAATCCAGATATTGTAGTTAATAGATAGGGCATTATAATATCTATGATCAATATAAAGGAAAGAAAGAAAAAATGAAAGACAAAACAGGTTGTGTTAGATTTCTTTCTGGCAGCTCTAAAATGCTCACTTTATTTTCATAGATTCTAATTTCCTAAATTATGTTTGATGTTTCAAGCAAAAATCATAGCATTGTCTAGTGTTATTCTAAATGTATGTAAGACAATTATACTACAAATTTGAGAGGGTAAAGAGACATAATATGACAGAGGGTTGTTATACTTCACTCAAACTGGAATACAGATGACACCAATTTAGTGTGATAGTGTATATATAAAGGAATATATACTAAGCTATAAAATGCAACCAAAAAAACTATAAAAAAGAAGATACAATACAAATTCTATGAATAACAAAATGGAATTCTAAAACAAATATTCAAACAACCCACAGGAAGTCATGAAAAATAAGCAGAGAAACAAGAATTGATACAGAAAACAAAAAATGTCAGGCTTAAGGACTAAAATATCCATACTTAGGTGAATTACGAATGGTTTACCAAGAGACAGATAATAGAAGAGGGTATTTAAAAGTATGACCCTTTCTTATATGTTTCTTGTATGCTGTGTGCAAGAAACTCACTTGAAATTTACCAATATAGGGCAGGCCAAATTAAAAGGATGAAAAAAGATATATTACACAAACATTAATGCAAGGAAAGCAAGAGTGCCTGTATATATATTAGCCAAAGCAAAGAAAATTACCAGAAACAGAGAGATTATACAATGATCAAAGGTTTAATCCATGAAGAAGACAGCAATTTTAAAAGTGTATTCACCAAACAGCAGAGCTTCAAAATATGTGATGTGAAAACTGCCAGAACCAAGGTGGGTGGGGCTCTGACCTGCGCTGTCTCAGGATGTAAAGTGTAACAAGGAGCTGGGGGGGGGGGGGGGGCAGCATGGGGCTGTGAGGCCTGTGGAGTGCCCGCGTCCCCCAATTCCCCCTGCAGCTGGCTCCGCAGTGGTCCGCTCCGCTTGGTTGCCGCGTGCGGATTCGGGTTCCAGAACCAAGGCTGCGTGTTCTCCACCGCTTGTTGTGGCCAGCGTTACTGCGGTGACCCCAGAGCAGCCTTGGCTCTATGAAGGAGCCAGGCGCTACCCCTCAGCCCTATTTGGGGCTGGTCCTGGAGGAGCTACGCAGCCTTGTGGCAGCACTGCCTGAAAGTAGGAGACCAGACTCGAATCCTTATGGTTTTCCATGGGACTTGGTGGTATGTGCAGCTGTTGTTGGATTTTTTGCTGTTCTCCTTTTTTTGTGGAGAAGTTTTAGGTCAGTTAGGAGTCGGCTTTATGTGGGAAGAGAACAAAAACTTGCTGCAACGCTTTCTGGACTAATTGAAGAAAAATGTAAACTACTTGAAAAATTTAGCCTTATTCAAAAAGAGTATGAAGGCTATGAAATAGAGTCATCTTTAGAGGATGCCAGCTTTGAGAAGGCGGCAGCAGAAGCACGAAGTTTGGAGGCAGCCTGTGAAAAGCTGAACAGGTCCAATTCTGAACTTGAGGATGAAATCCTCTGTCTAGAAAAAGAGTTCAAAGAAGAGAAATCTAAACATTCTCAGCAAGAAGAATTGATGGCAGATATTTCACAAAGGATACAGTCTCTAGAAGATGAGTCAAAATCCCTCAAATCACAAATAGCTGAAGCCAAAATCATCTGCAAGATATTTAACATGAATGAAGAACGACAGGAGATAGCAACAAAAGATGCTTTGAATGAAAATTCTCAACTTCAGGAAAGCCAGAAGCAGCTTTTGCAAGAAGCTGAAGTATGGAAAGAACAAGTGAGTGAACTTAATAAACAGAAAATAACATTTGAAGACTCCAAAGTACACGCAGAACAAGTTCTAAATGATAAAGAAAATCACATCAAGACTCTGACTGGATGCTTGCTAAAGATGAAAGATCCGGCTGCTGTGCTTGGAGAGGACATAACGGATGATGATAACTTGGAATTAGAAGTGAACGGCGAATTGGAAAATGGTGCTTACTCAGATCATCCTCCAAAAGGAGCTTTGAAGAAACTGATTCATGCTGCTAAGTTAAATGTTTCTTTAAAAACCTCAGAAGGAGAAAGAAACTACATTATTATTCAGTTATCTGAAGTTGACAAAACAAAGGAAGAGCTTACAGAGCGTATTAAAAATCTTCAAACTCAACACACATCTTTGCAGTCAGAAAACATGTATTTTGAAAGTGAGAATCAGAAGCTTCAACAGAAACTTAAAATAATGACTGAATTATATCAAGAAAATGAAATGAAACTCCACAGGAAATTGACAGTAGAGGAAAATTACCGGGTACAGGAAGAAGAGAAACTTTCTAAAGTGGAAAAAAAGATCAGCCATACCACTGAAGGAATGGAGACCTATAGAAAGCTAGCCAAAGATCTTGAAGAAGAATTGGAGAGAACTATTAATTTTTATCAAAGGCTGGTTGCTTCCTACGAGAAAAAAGGACATCATAATTGGTTGGCAGCCCAGACTGCTGAAAGAAACCTCAATGATTTAAGGAAAGAAAATGCTCACAACAGACAAAAATTAACTGAAAAAGAGTTTAAATTTGAACTTTTAGAAAAAGATCCTTGTGCACCTGATGTTTCAAAAACAGCATTTGGCAGAGAGCATTCCCCATATGGTCCCTCACCATTGGGTCAGCCTTCATCTGAAATGAGAGCTTTTCTCTCTCCTAAAACTTTGTTGGAAGGTCCACTCAGACTCTCACCTGTGCCTCCCGGGGGAGGAGGAAGAGGCCCAAGAGGCCCAGGGAATCCTCTGGACCATCAGATTACCAATGAAAGAGGAGAACCAAGCTGTGATACGTTAACCGATCCTCACAGGGCTCCTTCTGACACTGGGTCCCTGTCATCTCCGTGGGAACAGGACCGTAGGATGATGTTTCCTCCACCAGGACAATCATATCCTGATCCAGCTCCTCCTCCACAAAGGAAAGGCAGATTTTATTCTAATTCTGATAGACTGTCTGGGCCAGCAGAACTCAGAAGTGTTAATATGCCTTCTTTGGATAAAATGGATGGGTCAATGCCTTCTGAAATGGAATCCAGTAGAAATGATGCCAAAGATGATCCTGGTAATTTAAATATGCCTGATTCATCTCTCGCTGCTGAAAATGAAGCAACTGGTACCAGCTTTGTTCCTCCACCTCTAGCTCCAATCAGAGGTCCATTGTTTCCAGTGAATACAAGGGGCCCATTCATGAGAAGAGGACCTCCTTTCCCCCCACGTCCTCCAGGAACCATGTTTGGAGGTTCTCGAGGTTACTATCCACCAAGGGATTTCCCAGGTCCACCACGTGCTCCATTTGCAATGAGAAACATCTATCCACCGAGGGGTTTTCCTCCTTACCTTCACCCAAGACCTGGATTTTACCCCAACCCCACATTCTGAAGGTAGAAGCGAGTTCCCTTCAGGTTGATTCTGCCTTCAAAGAAGCCTGCTACTGAACATCCAGAACCACAGCAAGAAACCTGACAATATTTTTGCTCTCTTCAAAAGTAATTTAGACTGATCTCATTTTCAGTTTAAGTAACTGCTGTTACTTACATGATTACACTTTTCTGAAATTGAAGTTTAATGGAATTATAGTTCTTAGGATAGTATTTTGTAAATAAAGATGATTTAAACACAAATCTATGAGTAAATCATTTCCATTTTAGTATATTCTAGATCGTATAACTTTTAATCTCGGGAACTAATCCACTACTATAGAAACAATAGTGGAAGTTTTATATATGTAATCTCGCAGGTGGGGAGGCTTTAAATTCTAAAAGCTGTCTGCATCCCAAGAACTGCATTCACTGTGGTTGTAGATAAATGTGAAAGTAACTTTATGCTTAATTAAATAATTTTTTTTGATTTTTTTTTAAAAAAGAAAACTGCCCGAACTGAAAGGAGATATAGATGAATCCACAATTATAGTTAGAAATTTCCTCATGCCTTTTTCAATAATTGATAGAACTAGACAGAAAATCAGCAAGGAGTGTTGGCTTTGGCAGCACTTTCTAAAATTAGAATGATGCAGACAAGATTAACACGGCTCCTGCATATAGATTACACAAAATTTTGTGAAGCATTTCATATTTTTAAAAAGAGGGAAAAAATCAGCAAGAATATAAAACAACTCAAAATGCCATTAACCAAAAGAATCGGTTTGGCATTTACAGAATATTCCACACAACGGCAGAATACACGTATTTTTTCGAATGCTGACAAAACACATGGCAAGATAGAGCTATCCTAGGCCCTAAAACTCACCACAGCAAATTTAAAAGAGACAGTAATCAACCAGAGCAGGTGAAAACCAGAAATCATTGTAGGGAATCCAATTGGAAATCAGCATAAGAAAGATATGAAAATTCCCAAACACTTGGAAATTTAAAAACACACTTCTAAATAATCTATTGGTCAAAGAAGAGGTCTCAAGGAAAAATTTAAAAAATATGTTGAACTGGATAAACATGAAACTGTGACATATGAAAGTACTGAGAAGGAAACTTATAGCAATAAATGCATGCATTAGTAAAGAGGAAAAGTCTCGAGTTAGCAATAGATTTCCACCTCAGGAACCTAGAAAAAGAAGAGCAGAATAAACTGAAAGCAAGTAGAGGGTGGGGATTAATGAAGATAAGAACAGAAAACACATTTAAAAGAGAAAAACAATAGTTTTTCTCAATGAAACAAAGAGATAGCTCTGTTAAACGATTAATAAAATTTAGCAGACTCAAGCAGAAATTAAAAGGAAAAGACACAAATCTTAAATAGCATAATGAAACAGGCGATATCACTACAGACATCACACATTACAAAGGACAATCAAGGAATATTTCAAACCACTCCACACACATAAATTAGACAACTTAGACAAAATGGACAAAATGCAGTGTTCCTGCTGCAACACAAACTAACTCCACTCACCACGCAGGAATAGATCATGTGAATAACTCTATAACCATTAAGAAAATAGAATTCATAATTTTAAAACTACCAAAAAAGAAATATCTAGGTTTAGATGATTTCACTGGAGAATTCTAACATGTTTTAAAAAAAGTTAACACCAATTCTACGCTATCTTTTCCAGAAAACAGAAAAAGAACATTTCCCAATTTATTTTTTTTGAAGCTATTATTACACTGATACTAAAACCAGGAGAGTGTGCATATATATATACACACACACACATATATACATATATATATAAAGATATGTATAACTTACTTAACAAATGGACTTCTACAGTATATTTTTCAAAATTTACCCATGTCCAGCGGGGGATTGTTTCCAGAAAAACAAGCCTGATTAAATCTCACAAAGTCAATCAAAATAATCCACCACGTTAACAAACAGAAGAAGGAAAGTTACATTATATCAGTTGATGCATAATAAACATTTAACACATTTCGATATCCATTCATGATAAAAGCTCTCTATAAAGCGGGAATAGAGGAAACTATCGACTTGAAAAAAAGCATCTACAAAAAGCTAACATTAGACAGTCATGTGTTGTTTAATGATGTGGATACATTCTGAGAAATGTTCTGTCAAGTGATTTGCCATTGTGCGAATGTCCTAGAGTGTACTTACACAGATCTAGATGGTATATATAGCAGCCACTATACACCTAGGTTATATGGAATAGCTCATCCCTCTTAGGTGACAAACCTGTACAGCATATTACTGTACTGAATACTGTAGGCTACTATAACACAGTAAGTGTTACATTTATGGTAACAGTTTGGTAACACTCACCAACTATGGTATTTATGTATCTAAGCATATCTAAATACATAAAATGCACGTAAAAAAATATAACATAAAAGATTTTGTAAATGGTACACCTGTATAGGGCACTTACCATAAATGGAGCTTACAGGACTGGAAGTTGCCTGAGTGAGTGAGTGAGTGAGTGAGTGGTGAGTGAATATGAAGGCCTAGGACATTACTGTATGATACTGTAGACTTTATAAACACTGTACACTTAGGCTACACTGAATTCATTAAAACATTTTTCTTTCTTCAACAATAAATTAACTGTAGCTTACTATAACTTTTACTTTATAAACTTTAATTTTTAATAATAATTTGATTCTACTTTGTAATAACACAACTTAAAACACAAATATTATGAAGCTGTACAAAAGATTATCTTTTTGTATATCTTTGTTCTACAAACACTTTTCTACTTGTGAAATTTTTTATTTTTATTATTTACTTTTAAAATTTGTTATTAAAAACTAAGACACAAATACACACAACAGCCTAAGTCTACCTAGTATCAAGATCATTGATATCAGTCTTCTACCTCTGTGTCTTTTCCCATTGAAAGGTCTTCACGGGTAAGAGCATGCATGAAGATGTCGTCTCCTATGATAGCAATGCTTTCTTCTGGAACACCTCTTGATGGACTTGCCTGAGACTGTTTAGGAGTTAACATTTTTATAAGTAAAAGGAGTACACTCTAAAATAATGACAAAGGCCAGGCACAGTGGCTCACACCTTCAATCTCAGTACTTTGGAAGGCTGAGGTAGGCAGATCATTTGCAGTCAGGAGTTCAAGAAAAGCCTGACCAAAATGGTGAAACCCCATCTCTGCCAAAAATATAAAAAATTGGCCAAGCATGGTGCTGCACACCTGTAATTTCAGCTACTTGTGAGGCTGAGACACAAGAATCACTT
This sequence comes from Papio anubis, assembly GCF_008728515.1. NCBI lineage: Eukaryota > Metazoa > Chordata > Mammalia > Primates > Cercopithecidae > Papio > Papio anubis. The sequence goes on along the minus strand of NC_044979.1, from coordinate 82,589,488 downwards.
GAACCCAGGAGGTAGAGGTTGCAGTGAGCTGAGATTGCACCACTGCACTCCAGCCTGGGCAACAGAGCAAGACTCCATTCCAAAATAAAATAAAATAAAATAATGACAAAATTTTAGTAAAATGTAGTAAATGCATGTAAAATGCATAGTTGTTTGCTTTTATACCACACTGGGAGTACAGTAGGATTGTTTACAGCAGCAATCCCACAAACATGTAAGTAATGCATTGTGCTACAACATTATCATGGCCAAGACATCAGTTGGCAATATGATTTTTTTCACCCCCATTATAGTCTTGTGGGACCACTCTGATATATGCAGTCCATCAGTGACCAAAGTGTTATGTAGGACATAGCTATAATAACATCATATTTAGTGGTGAAAAACTGAATGGTTTCTCTCTAAATCAAGAATAAGGGAACTATATCTGCTTTTATCACCCTTATGCAAAACAGTGCTGGAAGTTGTACACTGTGCAATAAGACAAGAAAATAATTAAAGGACATACAGATCAGGATGGAAAAAATAGAACAGTCCCTACTTACAACAGACATGACTGTCTACATAGAAATCCAAACAAATCTATTTTAGAAACCTCCTAAAATTAAGAAGTGAGTCCATTAAGGTCACAGAATTTAAGATAAACACAATCAAATTAATTCTCTTTCTATATACAGACATAACTCATTTTATCGTTCTGCAATTTATTGTGCTTCATAGATATTGCATTTCCATTGTGTTAAAATTTTGTGGCTAACCTGCCTCAAGCAAGTCTATCTGCACCATTTTTCCAACAGCATGCTCTCATTTTGTGTCCTAGGTCAAATTTTAATGATCTGTACAGTATTTTAAACTGGTTTATTATTATTATGTCTGTTATGATGGCCTGTGATCAGTGATCTTTGATGTTACTATTGTAATTGTTTTAGGGCAGCATGAGCACGTCCACATAAGACAGTAAACTTAATTGATAAATGTTGTGTGTGTCCTGACTGCTCCGCCGACAGGTCATTTCCCTCTCTCTCTTCCTCTTCTGGCCTCCTTAGTCCCTGAGACACAACAATATTGAAACTAAATGTTAAAGTGAAAGTCATTAAATGAAACCTAGAAATTATTAAGCTTAGTGAGAAAGGCATGTCAAGTAAGTATAAATCCAGAGTTGTCCAGCTTGAGCTGAAGTGCTATTAGACCTACCAAGTCATAAGACCGAATGGTCACAGCAACCATCTATCCCATAATGGATGCAATATGTTTTAGGGCAAGAGAAAATGTGAAAGACAAAAGTAGGCTGAATGAACAGTTGGCACAGATCCCTATATCACTGATGCCTCTCTCTCAGCTTATATATACAGTCTCCCAGGTCCTTCCACCAGCTGATAACTTATTAAACAAGCCAGTGCTAATACAGGGACACTTAGGCTAGCTATATTGGCACAGTATGTCAACCACTCAGATGTGGGACCTCAAATGTAATCCATGAGGGTAAACCTACTCTGATAAGTGGAATACATAGATTCATCCCCATCCATAGAAAGGGTTCAGAAAACAGGAGGTGGCCCTGTGCTTTTACAGAGCTTTATCCTTCCCAAAGGGCAGGATTAGACATTGTCAAAGAAAAAAGTAAAATTTTCAAAAGTAAATTTTTCTCAATCCTTATGCCTTATCCATTCTTCTTCTAGACAGGTCAAGGAGCTCCAGAGATTATTTAAAACAAATCTCCAACATCTACAAATTGGTGCTCAAAAATAGAGGTTCTGAGTGTCTATCTAAAATGATCTAACGATTAAAACCTTGGAATTCAAGTTTCTTCTCCCACCAGCTTCTGGGTATTTGAGAAAACAGACTACGCTAAAAGAAAAGACTGCAGGAATTCATGTCAAGGTTTTATTTTACTGCTAAACAAACCTAGGCATGGATCTTTGCAACTCCCAAGTATTTTCTGAATGTCCGGGAAAGGAATAGCATAAATATTCATGAAACTCTAACAAATTCACATATTGTGGTAGCTGTGATAGCCATGTGGTCCTAGGATATTACTTTAGATAACATATGTATCCTTTCAGTTACAAAGACATTTTCTGTTCTTGCTTTAATCTCAATCTCTTTATCACTCTGGCTTCCTCAGAGACAGAATGAGACAGAGGTTCAGTTCTCTGCCCCTAGAAGAATAACAGTTGTCGGGTTCTTCATGACTCTATGGAAATCATGCTGGTGCAAGTGAAGCCTATTTTCTCATGTGTTACACAAAGCTCTCATGACAATTGGAAGGTACTCTGTGGAGGTGACGTCTTAATAAAACCTTCCCTTCTCAAAAACACTTGAAGAGGCAAGAGCCTTCCTTGGCAGTTCTCAGATGGCCAGCAACGTTCCCAGCACCATCAGTAAACTCAGCCACATTGCAGAAATCTTTGCCTTTTCTATATGAAGATTATCTAGGTTCTTACACAGCCATCATCTCTAGACACTTGGATTTCCTAACTGCCTTTGTGAGTTCTGGTCAAATATAATTTAATGTCATTTTCATTGTTTGTTTGCTTTTACCGTCACATTTTAATATCATGCAAAAGTACATTTCTACTCTCTTAGTGCTCAAATTTTGCTCACCAATAGTTTTAGTTAATAGGATAACATGAGTAAAATATATTAATAGATATCAGCATATTATCCATCAGTATATTAACATATTAAAGCAATCAACATGTTCATGGAATTTTGACTGGTAGCTTTTTTTTAAGTTGAAGAAATATCTGTGTGCAAGTGACTCTGGTAAATGTTTAACATTAACAAAAAAGACTAGCACTTAAAAAAAATTTTTTTTCGTATAATTACTATTTCTTAAATTTTTTGAAAGAGATGCGGTCTCTATGTTTCCCAGGCTGATTTCGAACTTCTGGGTTCCAGCGAACCTCCTGCCTCAGCCTCCCAAAGTGCTTAGATTACAGGCATGAGCCACCAAGCATAGCCCAGCACTTTATTTTTAAAAAGGCTTAAAGTGTGACATACAGAAACTCGTCAAGTTAACAAGTGTACACATGCTTGTTTACTTATTATACACAATCTTATGAGGCCACACAATCTGAGCAATGATTAGGAACTCAAAGTTTAGATCCAGCCTCAGGACAACATGACATAAATGATGAGAAATCAATAAGTAACTGCAAATTATTTTATTTTCTTCAGCATGGACATGACACTAATCCTTGGAATGGTGGTAGGAAAAGTCCAATGCAAATGAAATACATTTTAGTTGGTTTTGCAGTATTAGATTTATAATTTTATGGAGACTTAAATGGAGGATTATTGCTCATCCTTGCTATCTCCAAGACAATATAATTTTACATAAAAATGAGAATAAAATTTAAGCAAAAATGACAATACCATGCTTATGCTAATATTTTAATTGTGGGATCAAGGAGGCCTGAGTACAATCAGAGAATTCAGAGACTCTTTCTGCAGCATTCCTCATAAATTCATCTAACTATTGCCAATCACCTGCATAGACAATACTTAAAACTATATATTCTAGAGGGTTTATCAATAGTAAGCCCAAATCCAACAAAAGTTATTGATCCCGTTTTCATGTTTAGATAATGACACAGTGCAAATCTATTCAGTCATTCACATAAATGCTCATCTAAATATTGTGGAAAACTAAATAACAAAAAATAAGATGCTGGGCTAAAAAATAAGTCTTTACACTTGGATAAGAAAAGATTTTGTCAGATATTTGCTGTGGAGGTGACAATCAGTGCAAGACTGGAAAGTTTAAGAGGTCAATGACCACTGGTGTATTTGGTTGATGGTATGTCTAACCTTAGTACAGCCTGCCCTTAATTAAACCTTCCACTTTAAGATTAAACTTAATGCGCTTTGAAGACTTTGACATATGTATCAGTCAGTGTTCATTGTGTCTGAAACATAGCAGAGAAAAACTCTGCATGTGGTTATCCAGTTTTTCAACTATGTATTGGAGAGGGTTTTTCTTCCCCAGTGTAGGTTCTTGGTAGCTTTGAGGAAGATAAGTTAAATGTAAATATGTGGATTTATTTCTGGATTCTCTATTCTGTACCTGTGGTATATGCGTCAATTTTTATACCAATACCATGCTGTTTTGATTACTCTAGATTTGTAATATGTTTTGAAGATATGTAGTGTGATGTTTACAACTTTGTCCTTTTTGCTCAGTATTACTTTGGCAATTTGGGATCTTTTATGGTTTTATACATATATATAATATATATGGTTATATAGTATATATATGGTTATATAGTATATATATGGTTATATATAATATGTATAATATATGGTTATATATAATAATATATATGGTTATATGTATGGGCAAAACGATCTCAAATATATATAATATATATAATATAATATATTATATATAATATAATATATAATATAGTATATAATATACTACATATAATATATAGTATATTATAAAAAATATATATTTATATAAATATATTATATAATATATAATATATATAAAAATATGATACTGAGCAAAAAGATCCCAAAAATATATATATATAAAAATAACCATATAACCATATAACTGGATAACCACATGCAGGAGAATGAAATTGGAACCCTATTTCTCACCATATACAAAAAGCAACTCAAGATGGATTAAAGACTTTAACATAAAACCTGAAATTATAAAACTACTACCAAAAAAACATAGGGAAAGCTCCTCAAGACATTGGTTTAGGCAAAGATTTTACGGCTAAAACCTCAAAAGCATAACCAATAAAAACAAAAATAGACAAATGAGACAATGTTCAACTAAAAGACTCTGCACAGCAAAATAAACAACAGAGTGATGGGACAATCTGTGGAATAGAAGAGAATATGTGCCAACTAATCATCCAACAGAGAACTAATATCCAACATATACAAGGAACTTAAAACAGCTCAACAGCAAAACCCCCAAACAATCCTAGTAAAAAGCGGACAAAGCACAAGAATAAACAGTTCTCAAGAGAAGGCATACAAAAGACCAACAGATATATGAAAAATTGCTCTAAATCACTAATCACATAGAAATGCAAATCAAAACCACCACAGTTAGAATGGCTATTATCCAAGACAAAAAGTAACATATGCTGGCAAAGGTGTAGAAAAAAGGAAACTATGTATACACTGTTGGTGAGAATGTAAATTAGTACAATCACTACAGTATGGAGATTTCTCAAAAAAGTAGAAACAGAACTACCATAATATCCGGAAATCCCACTGTGGAATACTTTTCCAAAAGAAAAGAAGTTTGAGACAATCCTGGGCAACATGGTGAGACCCTGTCTCTACATTAGCCAGGCTTGGTGGCATGTGCCTGTCATCCCAGCTACTCGGGAGGCTGAGGTAGGAAGATCTCCTGAGTCTGGAGAGTTTGGGGCTGCAGTGAGCCATGATCACGCCACTGCTGGATCATGATCCTGCCTGGGTGACAGAGTAAGATCCTGTCTCAAAAAAACAAAAACAAAAACAAAAACTCCCAAATTAGCAAAGATATAAAATCCAGCTGTATCCACCAATTGAACACAGGATTAAAAAAATGTGGTATATACACACACAGTAGAATACCAGTCAACCATAAAATAAAGAATGAAATCCTGTTTTTCGTTTTGTTTTGTTTTGTTTTGAGATGGAGTTTTGGCCTTGTTGCCCAGGCTGGAGTGCAATGGCATGGTCTCAGCTCACTGCAACCTCTGCGTCCCGGGTTCAGGTGATTCTCATGCCTCAGCCTCCCAAGCAGCTGGGATTACAGGCGCCCGCCACCACCCCCGGCTTATTTTTGTCCTGACCTCAGGCGATCCACCTGCCTTGGCCTCCCAAAGTACTGGGATTACAGAGTCACTGCGCCTGGACAAAATTCTGGTCTTTTGCAGTAACATGGATGGAGATAGAAGTCATTATGTTAAGCGAAATAAGTCAGGCACAGAAAGACAAACACTGTATGTTCTCATTCATATGTGGGAGTTAAAAAAACTTGATCATATGGACATAGAGAATAGAATGATGAATATCACAGACTGGGAAGAGTGGGTGGGTAAGGGGGGGTTATGAGAACAAGTTGGTTAGTGGGTAAAAACATACAGTAGGATGGAAGAAATAAATTCTAATGTTTCACAGCAGATTAGGTTAACTATACTTAGCAACAATATTTAGTATAATTAATCAAAAGTTTACACATTGCTTTGACCCTTATGGGTTAATTAGAATAAATCTGTACAAGTTAAAATTGTACTAAGGATGAAACAGATAATGACCAGAATATACGCAGGTTCTCTCAAAGCAGTAATTCCTAGTTCCATCGTAAGATCGTTCCAAAGCAAAAACCTAATTACTGAAATAATTCCAAAATTATAATCTGTAGAGAAAAACAATTATCCTAGAGGGTCAAACCATACAATGTCACACCTGAACGTTAGTCTTAAGTCATTTTCCTACATTCATATAGTTTCAAAACATGGTAAATATCCTACTTATTGAAAAGTATTAAATGACTTAACAGTCAAAATATCTTAGAAATATCATCCTTTAGTTCAGCAGTCCCCAATCTTTTTGGCACCAGGGAGTGATTTCATGGGAGACAACTTTTCCACAGACTGAGGAAGGATGGGGAGGTGGTTTCAGATTGATTCAAGTGCATTACACTTACTGTGCACTTTATTTCTATTGCTATTACATTGCAATGTGTAATGAAATAATTATACAAGTCACCATAATGTAGAATTAGTGGGAGCCTTGAGCTTGTTTTCCTTCAACCAGATTGTCCCATCTGGGGGTGATGGGAGACAGTGACAGATCATCAGGCATTTGATTCTCATAAGGAGCACATGTGCAGCTCACAACAGGGGTCATGCTCCTGTAAGACTCTAAAGCCACCACTGATCTGACAGGAGGCAGAGCTCAGACGGTAATGTAAACAATGGGGAGTGACTGTAAATACAGATGAAGCTTTGCTCTCTGGCCCACCGTTCACCTCCTGTTGTGTGGCCTGGTTTGGGTTGGGGGCCCCTGCTTTAGTTAACATACCCTTAAATTTTGTATTAACATTGGTTTCACCCTGATTTAGTCCATACACGCCAATATACAGACTCTCAAAGTATATTGGAGCAACTCATGCTTGTATTTTTGCAATTCTTCCATGTGTATGATATAGAAATGAAAATAAAATTTTTCTTCTAATATAACCATGTTTTCAAATAGATTAGTTTCCTTACATAGCATTTTCTTGTATTTACCACATAAGCATCATGGATTGATTTTTTTTTTCCCAATGAAATGCTATCTAGTGACTTCCTTAATGAGTACAACTTAAAAAAAGAAAAAACCAGAAACTTGAGCCATTTCTCAAAAATAAGCTTAGTTTTCAGTTTTAGTTACTTGTGGCTGCCAATAAAAGATCTCAAATGACCGAGCCCTAAAGCCAGATTCATTCCTATATATACTCAACCTGTTATCTGCAGGGAAGTCACAAGACTTCACCGAATGCCCTGTCACAAAACTAAATGACCCTCAAAAATTAACATGAGTTTTATACTTAGAATTCTCAGTCAGTTCATGCCAGTTGGTTATCTTTTAATAGTTGTCATACAAAAAGGCATACAGACCACACATTATTTCAAAGAAGCCGGAGAATGTAGCATGATGTAGACTGAGATTAAAATTAACTTTTGATAGAAGAAGAGAGTAAGTACTTTTTGTAACATTTTATCTAACATAAAAATGCTTAAATTCCACAAAACCCACAAACTGAAAAGACAGTCTGGAAAATTAAAGATTTGTATAAACTATGCACAAAACCTATGGTATTTGGGAAAACTGGAAAGGTTTCTACAAGTAACAGTTTTAAAAATATAACTTTGTTCTACTAGCAATTATATATTAACATACATGCACTAATTAAAAATACACTACAACCATGTCTGGAAATGCAGTTTAACACTTTCTAAATGGATTTTGCCCCACATTTACTATATAAGGTGGCTGTTATTACTGCACAGGAACAGTTAGTGATACAATTTAATTACCTTTAAACAAACATGTAGGGATTTTTCCCTCAAAACAAGTTTTCAACATCAAAACCTATGCTTATAAAAATTGTAAAACTTTCAGCAGTCTAAATATGTTATATGAAAACTTTACAAACTTCTCAAGTGCTCTCTATGTTCCAGGTATGTCAACCTTGTAGAATCCAGCAGAGATATTTCCGTCTCTCTCTCATCACTGGATGGCTTTTTCTTAGTGCTGGCCTCATGGTTGTGTGCTTTCTTCAGTGCTCTCTCCATTATGTTGTGGTTAATTACTGTCTCGAGCATCAGATCCTCCACTTAGAGTCCTTGTATCTGTTCCTTTTCTAGACTTTTTTTTTTTTTTTAGGTGGAGTCCCATTCTGTCACCAGGCTGGAGTGGTGCAGTGGCACGATCTCAGCTCACTGCAACCTCCGCCTCCTGGGTTCAAGCGATTCTCCTGCCTCAGCCTCCCGAGTAGCTGGGACTACAGGTGTCCGCCACCACTCCCAGTTAATTTTTTGTATTTTTAGTAGAGATGGGGTTTCACCATGTTGGCCAGGATGGTCTCAATCTCTTGACCTCATGATCCACCTGTCTCGGCTTCCCAAAGTGCTGGAATTACAGGAGTAAGACACCACACCCAGCCCTTTTCTAGCTTTTGTTTGGCCCCTTCTTCCCTTAATCTTTGGTTTTATTTGCTTCCTCATGTTGTCTTTGTTCAGCAAGAGATTTATTCAGCACTTTGTGTGATCATGGAATCTCCTTCACCAACCAAAAACATGTTCTTAAACTTGTTATACAACATTGTAGACTTTCCCATGATAACCTGACAAATTTGGAATTGCTGTAGTTTTTCAGTGCAGTAGTCATCTCTGTTTCTTTTTATTTTTACTTTAAGTTCTGGGGTACATGTTCACAATGTGCAAGTTTGTTACATAGGTATACATGTGCCATGTTGGTGTGCTGCACCCATCAACTCAATATTTACATTAGGTATTTCTCCTAATGCTATCCCTCCCCTAGCCTCCCACCCCCTGACAGGCCCCAGTGTGTGATGTTCCCCACCCTGTGTCCATGTGTTCTCATTGTTAAACTCCGACCTATGAGTGAGAACACGTAGTGTTTGGTCTTCTGTCCTTGTGATGGTTTGCTGAGAATGATGGTTTCCAGCTTCATCCATGTCCCTGCAAAGGATATGAACTCATCCTTTTTTTATGGCTGCATAGTATTTCGTGGTGTATATGTGCCACATTTTCTTAATCCAATCTATCATTGATGGACTTTTGGGTTAGTTCCAAGTCTTTGCTATCGTGAATAGTGCCATAATAAACATATATGTGTATGTGTCTTTATAGTAGCACGATTTATAATCCTTCGGGTATATAACCAGAAATGGGATCACTGGGTCAAATGATATTTCTAGTGCTAGACCCTTGAGGAATCGCCACACGGTCTTCCACAATGGTTGAACTAATTTACACCCCCACCAACAGTGTAAAAGTGTTCCTATTTTTCCACAACCTCTCCAGCATCTGTTGTTTCCTGACTTGTTAATGATAGCCATTCTAACTGGTGTGAGATGGTATCTCATTGTGGTTTTGATTTGCATTTCTCTGATTGTGGTTTTGATAGTCGTCTCTGTTTCTGAGCTTGTTGCATTGTGTTCTGAAGTGAAGCAAGTACATTCAAGGCCTCAATGTACTATGCTACAATTTAAAAGAGAATACATTTATTTCACTTCTGTATGATACCTTATTTTGTCCTTATATTACACATTTATTATCATATATTATCCTTTTGAATAATATGTATGTAAAATTAAGCTTCTATTATATATAAATCACAAAATCACATATGTCTTTGTAGTTCCTAAGCAGAAATAAATCAACTGGAAGTCTAGTTGAATAATTGAAGACTGTAATGGAATAGTGCACCATAGTTTTCATTTTATATGGAAAAAACTAAAGATTAGAGAAATAGAAAGTTATGAAATATATGAAAAATTAAGGAAAAATAAATTAGTAATATTCTTATTTAAAGATTTAATAGTAAATGTTGCTTTTAAAAAGCTATATGTTGTCCAAGATGTTTCATTGAAAATAAAAGAATGACTTTATCTGCATTCAATAAGCAGATTTATTCTATACCTAAGATAGTATATTTATACCTCAAGGATAAGTTTAAACGCTGCCTCCAATCAAAGCATTTTCAAATCTCTGTATCAGGATTTATGTTTTCTTTTTCTGAATACAACAATGAATTCAAATCTTCATTTTGACTTGTACCTGGATAATTTATTTATGTCAACTCCTAATTAAATTATAAAATCATTAAGAAGGATTTCTGTCTCTACAAACTCTATGCATAATTCTGCATATTTTAGATTGAGTTGTGTGAAATTGCTATTCAACCATTTTCAACCTTACAAAAATGCAAATTTTATATATTTCAATCATAACAACTATGTTTGCCAAATTGTGCAAATTATATTCACCTTTTGAAAACTGTATGTAAAACCCAAACGTCTAAAAATATTTTTTTTCTAAATAATGAAAAACTTCACCGTAATAGTGACAATACAAAACGCATTCATTTGAATTTCTTCCTCAAATATTTTCTCCAGGAAAGTCACTAAATATTTTTGTTATCTGCTTTTAAATTTGCTAATAGAAAAGTAAATACATTTCTTTAGTTAGTAAATATATGCAAATTTGAAGTTCCTTTGCTTACATATCTGAGTTTAATTTTATACATTAAATTTGGGAGGTAGATAGATAGGTAGATATAGACAGGTAAATAAATAGATATGGATACATTTGATAACTTAATAAATTGTCAATATAAAAAAAGTACTATAATCTGCTATCGTGATCACGGTAAACTTTTTATACCACAAATTCATGCACATTTGTAAAATTGTATGAAGGGAAATTCAACACTGTCTTTTAGCAGGGCTTTCTCTTTCTTAATATACTTTTCATAATTTCTTATTTATTTATTATAACATGGATAAATGAATTGCTTTTCTCATAAGTGAATTCATCTTATATACCTTAACATATAAAACATATAGGCTCAAAAGAGTTAGTCAGTTTGACAAACAAGAAGAAGTCAAACTAAAAACAAAAGGCAGGAGCATTCATTAGAAAACCAGTTACTTCACTTACCATTTGAAAGATAGCTTTTCATAAAAGTTTTAGAGTAATATAGCTCAGCAAATCTTTTCTGTAAAGCCAAGAGAGACTAACAGTTTTTAAGGGAAACATTATCCTTTGCTTTACAAAAGAAGCCAAAGTACATTTAAGTTTTGCTCATCTGGGTTGCTAAGAAACCGAATTAATTTTCTACCAGACTCAAGTCAGAGCAGAAAAAGAAAAGTAAAACTAGGGCCTCTGATTGTTGCCTAAAACCTAGCAACAAAGCAATAAATCTCACGCTTTTATTTCCAAAGGTTGAAAATCAGCACAACAAGCTCAATACTCAATAAATACACAGAAAGAGAGCATATGAATAACTGAACTCCAATTCAGTTTTACTAAGTAAGTCTTGACAACTCACCTTTCGTAACTGTTTAGTTATCGGCTTTATAAAGCTATATGAGTTTGATATTTGATATATTACGTGATTCTGAGAGGCAGTTTTCACCTGGGGCTTAAGAAGATTGACTTAATTTCTTCAAAGGACATTTCTTAAAACAAACAAAGATTACAAGTTCTTTGTAATCTATGGCTCAACCTACAGATTTCTGTAACATAGTTTTCTTTTTGTTTCCTTTTTCTTTTTTTCAGAAACGTAGTCATGCTCTGTCACCCAGGCTGGTCTCAAACACCTGGCTTCAAGAAATCCTCTCACCTTGGCCTCCCAAATTGGTGGGATTACAGGTGTGAGCTGCAACGCTCAGCCTCTGCTACATAATTTATGGGGAAAATTCCTCCTTCTTTTTGTTAATCAAATCCTACACTCCATAGATACATATCTCTTGGTAAGTTAAAACAAGATTTTTAAAATAGAAAACTTCAAATATATACAAAAGTAGACATTGGTAATGAATCCCCCATGTAACCATCATCCAGTTTAAAAAATTACCTTTTATGGCTAATCCTGTTTCACACACTTGCCTCAAATATATCTCCAACTTTTCTCCCTTCCCATATTGTTTTGAAGCATCACAATATTTTATCAGTAATTATATTAGCATGTTATCCCCAAAAGATAAGAACACCTTTATTTTTAAAACATAAGCACCATTATGACATCTAAAAAAATGAACAGCAATTCACTGGTATTATTGAATATCCACAATTCAAGTTTCCAATTATCTCATAAATCCCATAAATAATTTTGACTTTTTTTCCTTACAGTTTATTTGATTTGGGCTAGTTATTTACTCTTCTTTGGTCCAAAATCTCCTAAGATATGGGTGTTAATTTCTCTTCTAATATTTTTCTAACGGAATATAAAATTTCCTAGACAAAGATCCATCATGGCTGGAGTCTTTCCTTTAACTGTTCATGTTATTTAAAGCGAATGTTTGCCACCAGGTGGCAGTGCATTACTTATAATTTTGTCCTACTTTATAAACTGAGAAGCCAAAATACATTTTTTCTGTATTATTTTCCCTGATGTTCAATTTTAAGGTGTGTTTTTTTTTTCCAATGAAAACATCAGTAAACTTGAATTGACTAAATCTCTTATAGTTTTGGAAATAGAATTAACCTATCTTTATGCTATCTGATTTATGCCTCATTGTTTTTTGCATAGAGATACATATGTTTCTTTATCAAAAGCATATATACAAATACCTACTTATGTTTAGTTCACTATTGTTAGTTGTTTGGGGTACAAAAATAGATTATGACTCCAGATTTCAAGTAAATTATAAGTAATTGGCTAGAAAAGATATAAACCTGTAAGAATACATCATGAGATAAGGTGCTAAATGCCAAGTGATTTGTCCTGACAGTTACTCCATTGAGAAATTAGTGAGAGGAAGGTCTCTGAAGCCTGAGAATGTCTCCAAATATTTCTTAGATTTTTTCATATAACAGATAATTGCAACTTTTTTCTATAAGTTGAAAAAGAAGTAAAATAGGCTTTAAATAATGTTCAGAAAAAGAAAATAAAAACAAGAGACTTTCTTTACTTGGGAAGAATAAATAATATCAACTAATGCCATAATGTAGCTAAACAGTCTAATTCCTATTTTGTTGCTTTCTCTACCAAAGAGGATTTCCAAACTGGAAATAACCAACACAACTAGGTAAGAATTGAAGCAAAAGAAAGGTGAGAGGATAATAAAATAACATATTTACATGAATTCAGATTCATAAAGCCGTATTAATCACATATCAGCACAATAAGAGAACTGGCAGTGGGAAATGAGCTGGCACCCTTTGGAAACCTGTTGGGAAGGTGAGGTGCTTTAAGACTGGACACTAGAGATTAGACATGCCTGAGTTTATCCTTGAAACAGCTGTGCAAAGCAGCCACTTTGTGGCCACCATCTGACATGTCACACAGTATGGGATAGGGAATAGACTTTCATGGGTAACAAATTTACAACGAAAGATGAGGAAAAATATAAATGCATTTGTGTGGTCCAATCCTTTTAATATCCCCTGGGTAAATGACCAGGCCCAGGACGCTCTGTTGGACACATGGTGGGTGAACATTTTGGGTGGTAAGAATTCCTCCTCTTTGTCATTCTCCTTTATCACAGAGCAAGCCTGAGAGAAATTTTATCAATGGGAGAAGACGGGCAGAATAGACTGACTAACAGGTTATCTGGGCACCATCTTTACTGAGTTTGGATACCAGCTGTTCGTGGAGGTGTTGTTTGGGAAAGTTGTCTATTGATACCTGGTGACTTTGGGAACCTGTGTGAAGTTGCATTCCTCTTTTTCAAGGGAAAGGGCTAACAATTCAGTGATAGGTTGAGTTTGAAAGCAACCTTACCACTAGGAGTTGGTAGCAGCCCCAAATTCTAATTTTCTCAGTGTCCAGGCCACCGAAGGTGAGCTCTCAATGTCATTTTAGGACAGTCATGCTTATTGCACCACAGAACCTCAATAAATTTTAGAGTATGTATTTCTAAACAAGATCAGTGACTGCTGTAGGGAAGTGGGCCTTTTGATCACTTTCAGAAATAGAGATCAATATATGGTAGATTTGTTTACAAAGTAGGGCTATGCATGAGTAAAATACACCTAATAATGTATGATGCTATCATATTGTGCCTATAGTAAATCTGGCTGCCTTTCAAGTTTGAGGTTGTCTGTGTCAGTGCTTCTGACGTTCAAAGCTTGCTTGTTAATTTGTGTTTTCCCCCCCTTTTTTCTAAGGAGCCTTTTAAATTTATTATGGTTAGCCGCCTCCTTCCTCAGTTATCTATGTTCCAGTCATATAGATTAAAATATGCTCCCTTGACTAAGGGGGAGTGATACTTCAAAGAAGGAATTATCTTGTTCCATATTTACTTACCAGGTCAGGCATCCATCATGCACCATGTATACCACAGTGCACCACAACTGAGACCAGTGTGGATCCCACCATCAGCAGCTTTTCCAAAGGACCCAGGCAAAATGGTCAATATTGCCTTCTCTCCTCTCTTTTACCTCACCTTTCAGCCTCTTGGTCCCTTTCTCCACTCCCACCCTAAGATGTTTATTGTCTATTTGTCATCCTCCAGCAGTTTATAATTCCTGTTTCACCACCTTATTTAGCCTGTTGCTTTTTACAGCATTCCAAAATACTCATTTATTCTCTTTTATGACTCATCCAATACTAACCCTATTTACCATTCTAAACTGAAGTAGACTTCACCTCTTTTTCTCAAGTACTAATGTACAATTTTAGTTTTATTTGCCCAATTTCAAACACTAGAAAAGTTTAAGAAATAATATTCATGCCTTCCTGATAGTGGCAATTGAACATTTTTATTGACTTAAAGCAATATTTGGTCTTAACTGATCTTTGCTGTGGACCAGGTACTGTTCTAGGTATTTTACACTTGCCAGCAAAATCTCACAGCAGTCTTTGGGAGTAGTTACTTTTATTATCTCATTTTACAGATGAAAAAACGGAGAAAGATAGTCTAACATCTTGCTCAAGATTATACATCTAATAAGCAGCTGGGTCAAGAGGCAAACCCATCCAGTTTGGCCTAAGGCCAGGTTCTTAATCTCTGTGGTACAGTGACTCTAAATCAGTTCTCAAAGTGTGACCGAGAGCATGAATATCATTGGAAACTCATAAGAAATGCTACTGCTTAGGTCCTATCTTAAAACTGCTGAGTCAGAAATTTTGGAGGTGGGGCCCAGTAATCTGTGTTTTAACAAGCCTTCCAGGGGATTCCGATGTCTGGTCAACTTTGAGAACCTCTCCCTCAGAGTATAGTCAGGGAAATACTAATAAAGATTCTAATTTTTTTTTATCTGGTAGCAAATCATTGCACATATTCCTACACATATTTAGTTTTTTCCCTTATCCCAGCAACTTTTAATCTACTTTAATAGCAATTTATTTACAATTAAAATACTAAAATGTATCTTTTATCTTCAAGAGCCAATAAGGATTTCATAGATTTATTTACTTACTTATTTGACAGGGTCTTGCTCTGTCACCCAGGCTGGAGTGCAGTAGCGCAATCTCGGCTCACTCCAACCTCCACCTCCTGGGATCAAGCAATTCCCTCACCTCAGCCTCCAAGCAGCTGGGACTACAGGCATGCGCCATGATGTCTGGCTAGTTTTTGTATTTTTTTATAGAGATGGGTTTTTGCCATGTTGCGCAGGCTGGTTTCAAACTCCTGGGTTCAAGTTATCCACCCACGTTGGCCTCCCAAAGTGCTGGGATTACAGGCATGAGCCACTGCATCCGGCGTGGATTTTGTAGATTTAAACAGATATCCTAAGTGATGTCAGATATTGCAAAACATATTTTTCTTTCCTAAAGTAAGACTATTCGAGATCCTTAAAGAGCAGAATCAATTCAAATCTAGCAATAGATTTCAAGAGTAAACCGAGATCTGTTTTACTTTAGACCTTCAAGGCATTTGATGTTGCCATACTCCAGACAAAATTCTCAGTTGGAAAGAAGTTAAGATACCTGGTGTTGAACATTTGCTCCCTGGGATCCTGCTATCAGCAACCTCCTCCACATTCTCTCTGGGAGTGGGTTTAGTACTCCTGAGAGCTGGAAAAGATTTCTGTTTTGTAAAATAATTGAGACTTTGGATTGTGTTTACGTATGCATAGGCATGCCAACTCAATTTGCATCTTATCATCTTCCAATCCGAAATCAAAAGCAATATAAGAGCATAACCAGTATTGCTGGGGACATGCTATGACAGACAGTTTCAACATAAAATTTGAATCTCTTTGAAAAATACTTAAATGTCCCTAAAGTCAAATTATTTTATTGTTTCAATTCTTGAACTAAATCAAGATACTTTTTCTTGTTTAAACCAGGTGCTTCCCGATGACGTGGGTAGAGAGATTAAAAGAACTACGTTGCTCAGTCAAATGAAGTCTTAGTATTTTTTTAATTTCTAAAATGTAACTATACTCCAGTACAAGTATTGTTACTTAAATGTATTACCATCACAATAGTTTTAAGTATGTAAGTCGTGAAAAAAAGACATATCCCACCCATCCAACATCAAAATTAGTGCCTCACTTGTCTTGGGGATCAGACACTGGCAGAAAATTACCGGAGAGACGGAGAGTTAGCACACAAAACCCAAGTAAGTCCATTGAATCTATATCAAGGAAAGAAATAGTTCACACTGTTCTTCCTCTTCATAGTTTCTTTTTGAGGCAGAAAATTCTTCTAAATGATTGTTGGAACTTAGAATTACTCAAGATTATTATAACTGAGTGGCCAGAGGGATATGCTGTGCCATTATGTCCTTCAGCATAAAGAACTGGTGACTTCTGTAAGGTGAACTAAATGTCATATTTGTCATGAAGGCAGCAAAATAAGAAATAAAGAAGCAGAAGAATGTTATCACTGTTTTTAATGCATTTATATGGGCTTCTGTGCTGGCGTTTCTAAAGCCATGAGATCCATGTTGCATCCGATGATTGTGCTTGTAAAGAGAGATGAGTAACATAGAATTGCACATCACAAATATGGCTAGAGGAAATAATAATGCCAAGTTGACAAGAAGCACTTCACTAATTTTCTTTATCTTTGTTTTGTGTGCAAAATAAAGTGTGGTGTTTCTGAGGGCGTCCTCTTCCTCAGTTTTAGGGTAATCTACCTCGATACACAGAGATGCAATGCTCACAGAGGCCAGAAGACTTCCCAGAAGCAGCCAAGATATTAACTTTGGCATCCTGAATTTCAACCAAAGAAAACAGGACTGAGTGAAGCCTGAAATCTTGAGGCAGTAAAATACAGAAAGGCAGGTGGCAAACCAGAGGCTGATAGAGCTAAAAAACATCCAAAGGAACATCATTGCTGCACCATGAAGTTTTTTGACATAAAAGAGTGGAAAGAACACAGAGAAAAAACTTTGTACCATTAACACCATCTGCAGACCCAATCGAGACATCCCTATGCACATTAAGAGGATTTGAATTGGCATTAGCTTTCTATGTCTGATCAATTCATTACAGTTAACAATGATAAGAAACCCATTTACTGTGATCCCTGTGAAGAATTCTGCTGACATGACGATAATATGAAGAATAGTTGAAAAAGAGAAGGCCATGTTTTCTAGGACAAGTCTCAGCTTTTCCTTGTAGATGGTCCTAAATACTTCCTCCAGAGGATCTTGCAAATGGGAACATACAGCACTGAGAAATCTCAACTTCTGCCAGCTTCTGTATCATGGATAGAGCCTTACACTAGCTCTTCCTCCAAGGAAGAAAATCAGAGACTGCTTTTTGAATCTGGTGCTCTTCAGATGAAACTGGAGCAATGCAAATCTGAAGATTTGAATGACGGCTAGGTCTTCCAATTACATCCTGAGAAAAATTGCTCCCTTGGCACCATTCCATTTTCATTCTTGCTCAATTTTGCTAAATAAATAAATAAATAAACAAACAAACAAATAAATAAAATACATCTGATTACAAGTATGTTTTGTTTTGCTTATTGATATTTTGTGTGTTTTATTTTTTCCTAATGCTAAATGCTGCATCCTGAAGACAGATACTTATTTCCTATTACTGCCACAAATATCCAGTCTCAAAGATAGCTCTTTCCCTGGCACACTTTTTGACTTATAACAATTTCAAGTCACTTTAATAAAATTTCCCCTCTTCATGTCCTACCCCTACTAAAGGCAATTTCCTTTCCAGACTTGAAAATCAGTTCCTGGAATATAACTTTTTAATAAAAATCTTCCTTCGTCTGAAATATATCCTTTTCATGGCCTTCTTCATACAATGTTGACCTTAGGAATAGCAAACCAGAGTTATAAAAGTAGTGCATAATTAATTCACATGATGACATCGTCCTGGGCTCTTGTTTACAAGCATCATTTCAAAAAGTAGATGGTATAGAAACTATTAACTACCAGCAGAGGGCATAATGACCATGTTAAAGTAAGCATCATCCCTCTATTATTACAAACAGGTAATCATACAACCTTGCTGACTTTAGTTACATCAGAACTAAAATGTAAATAGACTACTACTTTGTAAAATAAGGTATGTTGTTCAAAGTGCTAAGTTCCTGGTTGGTGATACTAACCATTCAACAAATGTTAGCTGTTAATATTATTAAATATCTGTCCTCATATTGTGCTTACCACAGCAAGAAAATAACAATTCTATATAGAAATATTTTCAAGAAAAAGGCTAAATATAAGACTGTGATAGTATGGAAAATTTCAAAAATGAAAGAACTGGACTTACCTCCCACTGGCTACACCAATCATGGCTTTTAGAGACCACAGGGTCTTCCATGAAATGTATATGCACTAGCTATTGAAAGCAAATGTTGATGCCACCTGTCACTTTCTCCTGCCAGCTTCATTATTTCCCCACCCATCTTCTACACATCACTGCTGTCCAAAATGCAGCAATA
The DNA here is from genome assembly GCF_008728515.1 of Papio anubis. Taxonomy (NCBI): domain Eukaryota; kingdom Metazoa; phylum Chordata; class Mammalia; order Primates; family Cercopithecidae; genus Papio; species Papio anubis. Next base: position 82,570,423 of record NC_044979.1, on the reverse strand, counting down.
TTGGTCCTATCCATGTCTCTTCTAAAATTCTGGTTTTATGACCTACATAGCAATTTTGCCTGTGGTTTTTTGATCTTGGCTTTTCTTGTCAATAAACCCTGACTTTGCCCAGCAAATGGTATTTGTCTTGCCCTCTAGCCTCCTGAAGGCATTCCCATTTTTAGATACAGGTGAAGAAACTTTGGCTCCAACCCAAGGCCTAGACCAGTGTCATGACCATGGGGTGAATGAAATATAAGTGGGATCTGCATAGTTTATAACTTAATGTCCTAAGTTACCTCTCTGAGACTAGGTTATATATAAAGTGTTTACATTTAAAAGGATCTGCTGAGTTTTCAAATACTGTAGACCTATACAGAATTCTGCTTCTTAGTTAAAATAAAAGTTCAATCAATCTCAGTCTTACATTTTTCAAAAATTCTGTTTCCATTAATGTTTTATTATGAATGTGTTTCATTAAATAAACTTGCTGAATTAAAGACATTTGAGCAAATGAGGGAAAACAATGGCATATAAATAACCATTCAGATGATATATACATGCCAGATTATTAGTAATAATGTAATGTGACTAAAAATCTTGAAATGTATACTGACTATTGGGGTAATCTTTTTCATGACAGATGTCCCTTGCTTTTTGTCTATACTCTTACAAGCCATTATGAAAATGATATTTTAATATGCCCCAACACTTCTTATTCTAGCACAACAATCAGAATCCTTTTATACTGCAAATATCTTCACCATAATAACCAGTATTTGGGTATTCCTTTTCTATGGTCTTTTCTTTCAAATTTCCAGAGCAAACTAGTGCAATAAAAGGTAGAAGTCAAATATATGGAAATTCTACATAGCCAAAAAAACAAAAACAAAAACAAAAACAAAAACAAAAAACAACCAAAATCCCCCCCCCACATATTGATTTAATGAAGGTTAATTTCTCTGAAAATAATACGAGAAATATTTCATTGTTAAAACTGCCCTTTCTTACAACAGCTACCTCAGAATGCATATATGCTATGAACATAATTTTTAAGCAATTCTTTTTGAATTTCACTTCTTAGATAAATACATAATTTATAAGCTATAATTTATCCCCATTGAATGTCCAAGTGCTTTATATATATATTTTTTTTCTGAGCTGTTTCAAACCACTCTGCCTTTGTCACATTCATAAAGGTGCAACTGGCCATATGGGCTGTTGGCTAAATGATTCTGCAATGAGATTTGAATTTATCTAGAACTTGTTTCATTCTGAAATCCTAGATTCTGGCCCTCATTTGCCTCCCTATATACATCATTTAATTGAAGAAAAAGCTTGACTTTTCCAAGAACTATTCTAAAGGTATAATTGACAGTAAGCTATAATTTAGTTTGTATTTGCATTTGTGATTTTCCTGTCATATGTGGACTGTTTTGCATTTGCCATGATTGAATCTCATTTTGGAAGCAGAGTTTTAATGAAGAGCTCTTTCTCAGATATAGGAAATTTAATGGTGAGTTACACTGTCTTGAAGTTACTAATTCATAGTCTTGTTAGAGATTTGGGAAAGGCAGCAGCCAAATGAAGATAGATGGTTTTCAAATTAAGCAATGTTTGAAAGTTTTACAAAAATAACATATTTCTTTTCAAAGAAAAATAATATCTATCACGGGCACTGAATATTTATAATTCATTAAACTAATTTCAGCTTAGTCACCTTCCAATCAATATGTATTCTTCTAAATGCTCACATGATACTTGAGAATTGGCATACTTCCAGTAGAGGGTTTTTTGTGTTTGCTTTGAAAAATGTGATAACAGAGTTTTCTGATTCTAAGTGATGGGATAATGTCCACAAATTAGTTGGTAAATTAGGATATACTTTAAATATTGATATTATGACCTGGTGTTTCCCATGCTAGAGAGCTGCTTGTTTGGTTCTTATTGGTTATAACTGTACAAATATTTAAAAATTTTAGACAAGTACATTGACTTGTTCTACATGCCAGTGATGAGGCTAAGTACTTTGTAGATCACTTAAAGGAGACTGAATCTGTTTTCATATTTTCAGTTGAAAATATTTTTGTTTGCAATTTTTCCACTACCCTGGCTTTGCTATTGAAGTTTTGCAGAGAGAATTGGCTTTAAAGAGTGAAGCCTCTATTGGTCCAAATTAATCTGCTGGATCAGTTTAATTCCTTGAAAAGCACTCAAAATATTTTTCAGCTTTCCGTAAAGAACTGACCCAAAATTTCACTAACATTCTGTTTTGTTGTTGTTATGTGGTCACAGGAAATAAAAGGAGGAGTTTATATGGTTTTAAAAGACACCCTGGTCACATATTGGTTTACTGTCTCATTGCTGAGGCCAGACACCAGGCACTGGAGAAACTGCATTTTGAAGGCCATGAACCATGTCTTCATTTTTTCTAAAGGATCAATGTAGTCTTACTTTTATTTGAGTTTATTTCAGTGTTCTAATAGGTTATCTTAATGGATTTTGATCTCAAAGACAGACTTGTAAAATTTAGTCCCTGAGTTGTCTTCCCAAGTTTCTAGAATAACAACATTAAGTATCAGGTGGATGAAAAATCCAAGTAGAGTGATCATCAGGCTCATATTCCAAGTTGTCAAAATTATTCCCAAAATTATTTCACTTAATTTTTTGAATTTTCTGTTATTTATAGAAAAAAGTTATCTCTGTTGCAGAGATAGGAGACTAGTCTCGAGATGTTAGGTAACTTACCTAAATTTAATCAGAAAATACATGACAGAAGCAGAAATGTTTTGATCTCCATATACGCAAATGGATACTTCTTAGAGATATGTTAAATTGCGCTCATGAAGTTAGTCTCTGAAAAAAAGTAGGCGTATAAATTAAATTATAAAAATTAAGGATACTTGATAATTATGTTTTGATTTGACAATAATTTATCAGTTTATTTGCCGTAATATCAGAAAAGAGTAGTTTTATTCTTAAAATAGTCAAGAAATTATTCTACACACTACTATCATTTAATTCTTACCGCAAAATTACAGTATTATCTGATTTGCAGAAGATAATGAAGTACAGAGAATGAAGCTGAAGGAGAGTGCAAATACAAATTTGAATACAGGTGGTCTGACTCTATCCAGAGCCCACAATGTTGACTAAAATACTATAGTATATTGGATTGAAATACTTTGCTCCATCAAAATAGTTTTAAAAATGTAAAATCAATGGAAAAAATCACAATTTAATGGCTATAATCTTTTCCTTCCCTATACACAGAAATAGGAAAAAATAAATTTAATACATTGTCTAGGAGATTATTCACAAAATGATGAAACTATAAAATATTGACCTTGTATTGTTAGCATATCAGACTGCACCTAGATGCTACAGAACTAAGGCACCAAACAGCAAATAAAACCTATTAGATATTCAATAAATATTGTTGAATGAATAGTGTGTGGAAAATGAGATACGACTAAATTCATATGAACTTACAAGACATATGAATTATAGAACTTCATATGAACCATAGAGCTTCTAGGACTCATACAAATTTTAATGCTAGAAGGAATGGAGTTATAGTCCACCACAACTATTCCTATGCAATAGAGAAAGGTATGTTGGAATCTTAAAGGTTAAGTAACTTATTCAAGATTATTTAAGTCAATCCTGACTGAACTTGTATAGGCAACTTGAATTTTCTGGGGTTACATTTCCTTCTAGGCAAAACAAATGTGTAGAAGAAAAACATGAAAATTTAGTTTTGATTTTGTCAGCATTTTCAGACTCATCTGCTAAGACCTTGAATCAGTGGAGATACCTTTTCATGAGCTATATCTCATCTAGGAGAGGTAAAAAATAGGATTTCATGATTTAGTGATGACTGTATTGGATGTATCTCCTTATGAGTCAACCCCTTTCTCAACTCCTTCCAACCCAGCTGATAGCATAATGTCTACTGAAATTCAACTTTAGAGGCCTTATTATGTGCAAATTATAATTTGGATCTTAGGCAATTCGTGAATGATGGCATAGAGAAAAGCTTAGTTTCAAAAATTCTTCTTTTTTATTCCTTTGGACAGTTTAATCCAAGAAAAAATTAAGAATGCAATACTTTTGAAAGTCACACAAAGATTCAAAATATAAATTAGTTGCTATGAACTAATCAAAGAGGGCAGATATTTACCTAGGATGATAGAATACAGGCAAATTTAGGGGAGAAGCATTTAAATTAAAAAAAAATTTTATTACAACTGAGTAAATGCTAAGTCACATGAAAGAAGCAGACAAAAGAGGAAAACTTTAATCCAAAGAATCAGAAAAAAGTATTTAGAATGCTGTACTAATAAAAGCACAACATGCATTCTATTCTATTCTACCTCCGACCTGAAATAGACTGTAGCCCACTTCCAGATGTATGACATTCCATGACAGCATGCATGTAATCACAGAAAGTGACTGACAGCAGAATATATGGTAATAGCATAATATATAAATGTATACGTTATACATTACACATACAAATTGAGACATTATAAGAAAATAAGCAAATAGGGTAGAATTAAATAATACATTTTCTACTAAAATAATGACGACAGAGAGTTTATTTAAATTCTTTGAATTTTCTGTTATTTGTAGACAGAAGTGTTATCTCTGTTGCAGAGATAGAAAACTAGTGGAGATGTTAGGTAACTTATGTAAATTTAATCAGAAAGTACATGACAGAAGCAGAAATGTTTTGATCTCCATATACACAAATGAATACTTTTTCGACGTATTGAGTCATATTTCCTCCATAATTGAGCCATCTCGTATTTTGAAATATAAAAAGAATACAACTTCAAATCATGGTTCAGAACACAACTAAGGGCAATCCATTTTAAAAATCATGAAAGGTTGCTGTTACTTAGCCCAATTTGAAAACCAAATTGCTTCAATAAGTTTGAATAAACATACAGTGTTTAAGTATTTTTATAGTTATCCATCCCTTTTTCAGAGCTTATTTTCAATATCTATTTTTCAATATCCATTCCATATACAAGGTGGCCACATTCCAACATAAGATCGACCTTTATCTTTGTATTTCTTCTAGAGACACTCCAGATTCAAAATAGTAAGAGAAACATACAACAATTTGTTGGAGAAATATATGTCCATTGTCATTTTTCTGGTTTTCTCATGGAGATATTCTTTTTTTTTTTTTTTTTTTTTTGAGATGAAGTTTTGCTCTTATTGCCCAGGCTAGAGTGCAGTGGCACAATCTGGGCTCACTGCAACCTCCGCCTTCTGGTTCAATGTGATTCTCCTGCCTCAGCCTCCCAAGTCACTGGGGTTACAGGTGCCCGCCACCACACTCAGCTTTCTTTTGTTTTTGTATTTTTAGTAGAGACGGGGTTTCACCATGTTGATCAGGCTGGTCTCGAACTGCTGACCTCGTGATCCACCCTCCTCGGCCTCCCAAAATGCTGGGATTACAGGCGTAAGCCACCGCACCTGGCCCGAGATATTCTTAAAATGAAAGATTTTAGCAGCTAGAAACCAATCAGCAATGAGTTAAAACACCAACACCATTTCTCTTCTTTAGCGTTAGTATGATAATTTGGACTGTGCATAATATGAGATCGACTTCTGTTCTTTGTCTTTGAGAAATTTCAAAGCCTTAATCGAAGTGTGTTTTTCCTTGTCTCAAATCTAACTGATGTTGTCTCAAGAAAACCTTTGTAGAAAATGAAAAGCTCCATGCCCAACTCTGGTGACATTTCAGAACTGATGAGTAGAAGTTGCAGTATATGAAACTTTTAGTTCATATGATAATCCGTCCATCCACAAGTGGAGAAAAAGTGGTACCACCCTTCCTTGATTTGCATACCGATTTGGTCAAGCAGGCCTTCTGTGTTACATCAGAAGGAAATTAATCAGGTTACATTCACAGCACTGTGCATAAATTGATCTTTTTCTCAGAAAGTGTCCACATAGAAATGCCAGCATTTATAAGGGACATATTTCTTCTGAATTGAAAATATCAAGCTAGTATATTTATGACTGTGACATCTAAAAACTAGTCAATACAGTAGAAATGTTTCTTCTTCCAAGATGACACACACAATACATTTTAGTGTGGTGTGCATCAAAATATGTGTACTTAGTACCATTCTGCCCCTTGGTAATACATACGGATTCTAGGAAACAGACTCTGATTGACGTTCAATCATGAAGACTAGCTTTCTGGGACTGATTTTTTTTTTCATTTGGATTAGATGCAGGTTGCTTGTTTTAAACACATATATTCTGATTTTTCTAACATTTTATGGTTGCTGGTAATAGATAGAGGAAAAAGAGTAAAAATCTTGAGAATTTCCTTGAAGTATTTCTGCTGTAGCAGCTCTCTTACAATTAAAAAGAGTATCTATCCATTCACCTTAAACTTTGCACAATAATATATTCACGATTGTTTGGTTACCTGTGATCAGTTGAATAAATGTTTTACTTCTTTTTTAAATTCTAGAAAAAAGTTGCAATTACCTGTTATATGAAAAAATTATTACCATAGTATCTGACTTCCTTTGTGACTGTCAGAGCCAGCATCTCTTACGGCTTTCTAGAGTGCAACCAGATTCCCCATCTCCCTCCTGTCTGCTTACCAGTCACTAGAATTGACAGATAACACAGGAATAAGACTTCTCAGTATTTTGGCATGGTTAAAAGCACATTTTTTATTTTCCTAGCTGTCAATATTCCAAATAAAAACTAAAAATTTCAGTCAAGGCTAATCATAGCTCTAAGAATGCAATCCTTATAATTGATAAATATTTTTGGCTTAAATATAGATTAATAATAAATCTAGGTCTAGAATTACAGTTGTATAGACTTTCAATACTTTTACGTTGTTTTTATTTAAAAAAAAGTTGTCATAATCATTCTATACTTATTTACTATTTACTATAAAAGGGGTTCCATGTATATATGTCATACATTAATAGACAACCGACTCATTGATATAACTTATTTCTCTTTCCATTATAGAGTAAGCGTTTTCTCCTGGTGTAAAATATTCTACCAAAACCTTATCTCCAATGGGTAAATATGATTTCATAATATAGTTATACAATAATTAGTTTAATATTTTAAATTTGTTAGACATTCAAGTTGCTTCTTTTTGATTATTGAATATTAAGCAGAATATCTTTGCATACAAGTGTTTGATTGCATTTCTGATTATCTCCTAGACTGGGTTGGAGGAGTAAATCAAAGTACATAACCGTGTTTTAAGTTCAGGATATATACTGCTCCATTGTTTCAAGAGAAATTATAACAGTTTATATCCCATTAGCAGAATATGAACATTTCTGTCTTACTCTACATCTAGCAACATTTTGTGTAATCTTTCAAAGACATTTTCTAATTTGATAGAGAAAATGACACTCAATTTAATTTTATTTGCATTTTTATGGCAAACGTGGTTGAATTTTTTTAGATACATGTATTATCCACTGAAATTTTCTTTTTTGTGAATCATATCCTTATATCTGCTGCCTGTTTTTTATTTTCAGTTTTTTTTAAGAGATGGGGTGGATTTCATTATGTTGCGCAGGCTGAACTTGAACTCCTGGCCTCAAGCAATCCTTCTGTTTCATTTTATCAAAGCACTGGGATTATAGGCATGGCCACCATGCCTGACTACTTCTTTTGGTCTTTATGCTTTTAACAGTTTCCAAATTAGAAAGGCAAACTTAATTCTTTATATGTAACTAAATGTCACTGCATATTTATTTAGGGGAGGGTAAACTTGTTACACTTTTTGTAAAAAGAAGTTCTAATAGGAATTCTTTAATTTAGCTATTATGCTTTGCTTTTTAATGTTGCAATACCTTTTAAAACACCATCTTCAGATGGAGCTCAGAATACATTGGAAATCACCTGGTAAGTATGAGAGGTACAATTGGTAAAGTACTCTGCCAAGGGTTTCAGCTCCTAGTTGCTTATCTGGGCTACATTGATAAAGAGCATCGTCGACTGATGGTATAAACAGTGCTTCATCCAGTTACCTCATGTTTATTTCACTGTTTGTTAGTATCTCTATAAAGAATATGGATAAAAAAGAAGATGAAATTACGATCAATTAATTTTTACCCCCTGCACTATTGGTCCCCTGGGTAAGGAAATGTATTAAAGTTAGTATCTAAAATAAGGCTTCATTAATTATGTATAGATTTCATAAAATTTCTCTCACATTAAATTGATAGTTTACAATAGCTAGGTGAAAAGAGTACATTTAATCAAATCTTTTTATAGTGGAACAGTTTTTAAAATTTATTTTGAATTAAAAATGTATGTACACACACACACACACACACCCCTCTTGTATAGGGTGCCTGTCTGTCTATAGTGTGTGTGTTATGAAGGGTGAAGGAAAGATTTATCCTGTAGAACTGCAAAGCTGAGACTCTAGATTCCAAGAAAAGACTCTCTTCTGGTGCCAGTGGTGAAAACCAGGCTTAGAATCAGTCACAATGATAAAATCAAAATCTTGGGAGGAAGTAGTTAAGTCATCTACATATATATGAATAGAAATGGAGTGAGAAAAATATCTTATATGCAAAACATGTTACAAATCTATTTTTCAAAAATTTCCAAATATACTCCTGCTTTTCTGTGGATTTCATTAACACGAAAGTACATTAATAAGAAACTCTTCTCTGTCTGAGCTTTTGAAACATCTCACATTAGGAACTTGCTGAATTAAGCCATCTGTGTATCTTCCACTTGCTCCAGGCAGTGGATTTATGAATAACTTATAGAGAAATTATAAGATGCTTTAGCTATTTCAAGTGATTTTAATTAGTCCTCTCACATAGCAGAGTTCAGAGGATTTTACAACATTAAAATCAATATTGTTCAACATGATTAAAAAAATGCTTTTTGTTTCCCAATAAATTTGCTTTGTAATCGTTTCTTCTTGGTTGAAGTGTATATATATTTTATGACAAGCAAATTTATCATTCAAACTTAAAAACAATCTCAAAACCACTGCTATTAATATTAAATATCAAAGACTTTCTATTATTTTTCTGTAGATGTTTCAGTATCTTATGAGATTAATTTTTAAGAAGTTTTAATATAGTCAATAACTTCTTTTTTTTTTGAGACGGAGTCTCGCTCTGTCGCCCAGGCTGGAGTGCAGTGGCCGGATCTCAGCTCACTGCAAGCTCTGCCTCCTGGGTTTACGCCATTCTCCTGCCTCAGCCTCCCGAGTAGCTGGGACTACAGGCGCCCGCCACCTCACCCGGCTAGTTTTTTTTTTGTATTTTTTAGTAGAGACGGGGTTTCATCAGGTTAGCCAGGATGGTCTCGATCTCCTGACCTCGTGATCTGCCCGTCTCGGCCTCCCAAAGTGCTGGGATTATAGGCTTGAGCCACCGCGCCCAGCCATCGATAACTTTTTTAAAAAGCTCTTTTTTTTTTTTTTTTTTTTTTAATCTCAAATGAATTATACCTTTCCCTGAAAGTGAGTAATTGATGAACAAAACCACTTGGTAAGAATGATGTTACTAGCACAGAAGGGCCCGGAAGACCCAATAGGCTATTATGTTGTTCATAAACAAGAGGATTATTCTATCTTTGCACTCTGAACTCTGGATATTATAATTTAATTGCAAAAATTAATAATAATGGTGATATCAATAAAATATATTTTTGTTTTCTTAAGAAACTAAGGATATTACAACTCTGGATCAAATATCAAACTACTTGGAAGCCAAATGCAATCCCATGGGGAAAAAAATGAACACAGTGTCCTACACATTTAAGAATAGCAAATGGGCTGGGCACAATGGTTGACTCCTGTAATCTCAGCACTTTGGGAGGCTAAGGCAGGTGGATCAGAAGGTCCGGAGATTGAGACCATTGTAGCTAACATGGTGAAACCCTGTCTCTACTAAAAATATAAAAAATTTGCTGGGTGTGGTGACACGCACCTATAGTCCCAGCTACTCGGGAGGCTGAGACAGGAGAATTGCTTGAACCTGGAAGGTGGAGGTTGCGGTGAGCAGAGACACCACTGCACTCTAGCCTGGGCAACAGAGCGAGACTCTGTGTGAAAAAAAAGCAACCCAATAACAAATAAAGCAAAACAAAAACAACAATGAAAATGTGAAGAGAAGTACCTTCCTAATTTAGGGAAATCAAAACACAACACAGAAGGTTTACTACATTAAAATGAATTTCTAGAAGTCATATCTTAAAATATGAAATCTTGACTGCATATATTGATGGTTTTTCAACTGTCAGTTTTTAACAAGGTAAATATCAATGGATACGAACAAATAATATGCCTAAAAGGAATGGCAAGCAAATAATAAGAGCTTTTTAGAAAGTGAGCAACAGAGTGATGAAATATTAAGTGGAAAATATATATTAAGGCTCCTCTTTAGCAAATGACACATACAGCACAAGAACCAAAAAGCAGTGCTTATTTCTCATTTTTTAGAGTAGTCTATTATGTTAAGTTTAAAAAATGAGCCAACCGTTTTGAGACTTCCTTTTATTTACTTGGAACAGATATTGCAATGCTTATTACAAATTATTTGAAACTAAGAGAAAAATATGTAGCTTTAGATTTTAGTAATTTTCAGAAACACTAAAATGAAAGAGTTCTATTTCTTCATTTAAGTATTTTCTGTGATACATGACTGGTTCCCAGTGAAGGAAGAGGGAAATCTACCTTGGGTGAAACAAATAAAATTATATATAAAGTTGACTCATCAATATAAAAAATTCATTTGAAGACAGACACTCAAACATGGTCTCCTGGGGCACTGGTGCCTTTCTTAGATTCTAGTGGTTTGCTTTCTTGCACTCCAGCTGACAGTGATGCCAGTTAGGCACTGAGGCCTTGTGGGTCACAGTCCATTTGAGATTCTGATGAACACTATGAACTACCTTCCTTTAAAAGTATTTTTCTTCAAAGAAAATAATGGCTATAATTTCAGAGACTTCATAGAATCTGAGGTTGATTCATAAATTACAGAACCAAGATTAATATCTTTGTCCTAAGAAAAAAAATGATATACACATTAGGAGATCATAATAGCTAAATTTTAAAACAGCTGGAATTTTGACATATTGGAGGCATGGTAATAAAAAGATCTTTGGTTATTTAATCTATTTTAATCTATGAGTTTTACCTTTTTAAAAATTATCAATGATAAATAAAAATTCTTTTGGTCAGAACTACTTTTACTTATTTTCAAGGTTAATTTTAATTTTAAATAAATTTGTAAGACTTTAATTTAGTGTTAGTTGAATGAGAGATGATCATAACATTTTCTTTGGTGAAGTCAAAGAAAGTCTTTGCTTTAAAAAGGAATCAAACTGGTTTTTATGGAATACCTTTTCAAGTCAATTTTTCCCAGAGTCAATCACACCATGATTTGCTTAGAAAAAAAACAGCTTTTTGGTGTCATATAATGTGGGTTCAGAACATGGATTCAGGTTCAAGAAGCACTTTGTCACAGATAATGTAATGTTCCCTTAGTTAAGGTGGTATTCGGACTTTTTTTTTTTTTTTTTTTTTTTTCTGGTTTGAGTAACAGAGTAACAGGCTATTGATCTATTGAGATGAATTATCACTTAAACAAAAAGCAGGATGCCATGCCTATTTTGTGCATTTCTATTTATATTCTTATTTTCATTTTTTGTATATATTTTATTGGAAAAAAAACTTTCTAATAACTGCTCTTTAGAATGCTTGAAAGTGCTTAAATGACATATTTATAAAGATAAAATAGTGCACTATGGTTTTCAATTCTATTTATTGAATCCTCGTGTTGTCATAGAAGTAGTTTGTGTATACAGAATGGCCCGTATTTACATGGGGAGGCGTTGTAGTTCCTGCTGTGTGTGCTTACACATTAAACCATCATACTGTAGGTAAATGCAGGTTTTGTTCTATGTAAATAAGTGAGACGATGGGTCTTTTTACTAATCCATATTTCCATGTATTGTCTGGATTTTTACTGGTGACAGTGAATCTAGTTAATAGCCATAGCGCTCTATAGAAAAGTACATTGAAAAGCTAAAAACATCATATAAACATAAGGGAACATCATATGTGAGTTAACTATTATTATTGTTTGCTTTTATGATGTAAACAAATGATCAACATTTAAAACCATGATTGAATTTATTAGTGCAATTCACTAAAATAACTGAAATATCTTTGGCATGAAAAGACCTGCTCAGCTAGGTTAATCATGAAACTACATGGACGCTTTGTGCCACACAGCTCTGTTGATGTCCACGAAGAGCTATCAATTGTGGGTGAGAGAGGAATTCAGCGGATAAGCGTCCAGTAAAACAAAACATAGCTCTCTAGGCAGAGATGGATTTACCAGGAAACTAATGAAGCACAAGCTTTGAGGCCTCTTATAACCTCCTACTGACCCCTTACTTCCAAGTCCTTGCAAGGGGCCTTAGGAATGTCTGTGAGTATTTGCTTTTGTAACATTCCCCCCAAAAAAGTGTTTTCTATGAAATCAGTTAAGACAGTTCTCTCCTCACTTTAGTTTCTTTATACTTTTCTCATGGGAAGTACACTATAGTAATCGGAGTGATTGCAGTCATTTTTGAGATCTGGCTAAAAGGAAGCTGAGGATGCATTGAGATTGAGTGTACTATGATATATTTATGTGGTTCACAGTCTCTTCCATGGATATTCCTATGTCATTACTAGCTTTCACTGTGTAGGAATGACTTTCTATTATCCTCCTTTCCAGTTTAGGTGTTGTCAGGTCACAAGGATGTCAGCATCCGATTCAGAGGCATGTCACTGTATAAACATGCCCAACAGTATCAGACAGTGGAAACATATGTGTGATGACGAAAAACTTGGTCTTGAAATACACATACTCAAAAGCTAGTCTTTGGAAATTTGTCCATATCCTACAGCTTATAAAAGACGAAAACAGTAACCTTAAAAATTTACACAATAGTACTAGTGATGAGCTATGAAACTTAAATAAATTTTTCTAAATTATTGTTAATAAAAATTTTCTAACAACTATGCCAGAAGCCTGAATTTTATCTTCTTATTCTCTTTATAGAAAATGTTATAACACTTTTGTCATGTGAGGAGATACTCAAAAAGTATACAGCCAAAAAAACAGGAAAAAGTATTATAGAAGTGTGTATTAATAAAAATATATATTTTGCTTGTATTTTGTACCGTAGATATTTGTCAGCTTTTAAAATTATGCAATAGGTTGTGATTTTTCTCTTTCTAAATAATATTCACTATTGTATCTGATTCTGTATGAATAATTTTGCATTCTTTTTTATGAAGAGAGTCCAGATAATCTAAGCTTCGGACCTCATAAATCATGGCTTTGCCCCTTACTTGAGAACTTTGCAAAGAAGAATGCTAGCCAGTGAAAGTTCAGAGAGGAAGGAAGAAGAAACTGTCCAATGACCTTTTTTCTTATGGCTTTCTTTCTTTCTTTTTTTTTTTTTTTTGAGACGGAGTCTCACTCTGTCGCCCAGGCTGGAGTGCAGTGGCGCGATCTCAGCTCACCGCAAGCTCCGCCTCCCAGGTTCACGCCATTCTCCTGGCTCAGCCTCCGGAGTAGCTGGGACTACAGGCTCCCGCCACCTCGCCCGGCTAGTTTTTTGTATTTTTTTTTAGTAGAGACGGGGTTTCACCCTGTTAGCCAGGATGGTCTCGATCTCCTGACCTCGTGATCCACCCGTCTCGGCCTCCCAAAGTGCTGGGATTACAGGCGTGAGCCACTGCGCCCGGCCTTTCTTATGGCTTTCTAACTTGATTCTTGACAGGGTCACCAAGGTCAGCCTGCAGGGGAATAGGTTTCTTTCTCTTTATTTAACTATCTACATCTCCCCTACAGAAGTGCATCAAAATTGTTTCAATCAGTCATCTTTATTGTAAGATTATTAGTAGTTTTAAAAATATATATTCTTTTGACATAATTTTTCTATGTTGAAAAATATTGCTTTTAGTTAAAAAAATTAAAGTTATTATTTTAAAGAACTTGGCTCAAACATGGACAAGGTGAGAGTGGTTCCCATTAGCACAGTTCAAATAGATTTTAAGTTTATATTATTGCCTTTTTACTACATGAGAGGCCCTAGAATTACCCACATAATTAATTACAATTTTAGTTTTTAAATGCTTGAAAAAATAAGAGGAAAGTGAACAAAAATCATATGATAGATGCTAAATATTCAAGCTTATAGAACATCCTTTTCTGAGGGAAGCACAACCTATTTATTGCAAGCTATTAATATCTTGCATCTCCTATCCTGTCGGAGTAATCTGTGGAGAGACATTTGATTGATTATCTCTGGAATCCGCCCTTCCTCACTTCCTTCTCAGGCCCCTCCTTGTCCACACGGGCCTCTGTAGAAACCAGTGAGGGATGACTGGGGATAAAGGCTCGTCTCTGGAGAGGGCTGCCAACCTCACCTTGCTCCAGATGTCCACAAAACACAACCAACCTTCCAGACACAACTCCTGACTCCATCTCTTTTTCTTGTTTTCTCTCTTTACAGGCACACTGGTATTTTTTCACAGGGAGATAATTCTCATTCACGTCTAGGAAGAAAATTTCACTCTCAAAACTGTTGGTGAGAGACTCCTTTAAGAGAGTTTCTCTGTTTTTGTGGAGATGATTTAGTAAGGCGGTGCTGGAGTTCAAACTGAGTCTGCACAGGTCTACCTTGCCTCACTTTTAAGCTTTTAGGAAGAGAGCTTTTAGAAAGAGAAAAGTGCGTTCCAAAAGGGAACTCTGGAAAGAGGAAGAAGGAACAGGGCTGAAACTTTGAGAGAAAATGGAAGGAGTTGGAAGATGGAGGGAGGAACCAAAATAACTAATAAGAATTTCTGGAGCTGGGTGCAGTGGCTCACACTTGTAATCTCAGCACTTTGGGAGGCTGAAGTTGTGGATCACTTGAGTTCAAGAATTCCAGAGCAGTCTGGGCAATGTGGTAAGATCCCGTCTCTACCAAAAATACAAAAATTAGCTGGGCATGGTGGTGCTTGTAGTCCCAGCTACACGGGAGGCTGAAGTTGTGGATCACTTGAGTTCAAGAATTCCAGAGCAGTCTGGGCAATGTGGTAAGATCCCGTCTCTACCAAAAATACAAAAATTAGCTGGGCATGGTGGTGCCTGTAGTCCCAGCTACATGAGAGGCTGAAGCAGAAAGATCCCTTGAGCCCAGAGGTTGAGGCTGCAGTGGGCTGTAATCAGGCTACTGTGCTCGAGCCTGGATGACCAAGTGAGACTATCTCAGAAAAAAAAAAAAAAAAAAAAAGAATTTATTAGTTTCGTCTTATGAAATATACAATATAGGCCCCCTCTTTTTACTCCTGTGTGAGAATGTTAAGAAAAGTCTTTGGCTTGATGTGCAAACCTGATTCCTCTGGATTCCTTTTGGGAGAGAGGTTAGAACAAGAACTGAGGCCTGGTTCCAGTAAGTGCCTGGATGCAGGACAGCAGGGGAGCTGACATCCTGGATATGCAAGATAACAGTGTGGAAATAAAGGAGTGAAGACAATTAATAAAACATGGAATGTTTTAATAAGACTGCAAGGAAGAGTACAGAGAAATACGGAAAATACAAAGGTAGCTGTTTTATTGTAGCATGGACATGGACATTATGGCCGGCAATTTAGTGGTTTTAAGCTCTTTATGTTGTTTGCTTGTGGTATATATTTGACAAGTAATTTCCATTTTCCAAGTCATTTGTTCATCTGTAAAATGAGGACACTAATTCATATAACTTCCCTGGATAGGTTTCTATTTTTCGTGAGAATTGCTTTTTTCTTTTCATGTAGTATATATTTTATTAGTTTGTACTAATACATTCTCATATTACAAAGGCAATTTAGTGGAGGAATCTTCCTTCTGATATTTGAATCGTGTGAAATAACACAAACAGAACTATACATTCAAAAAAATTCTCTTTTACATAGCAAAAAAAAGACAAGTTAAACAACAAAAAACTTTTCCTTTCTCACAGGTGGACATTGAAGTGGACCTAATTCGGTTTTCCTATTAAAAGCCCCCACAAACAAAAGTAATTTTAAACCTATTTAAAATGAATAAAAATTTGGTTTACTAAATTACTGGTCTCCAGCACCATTTTCTGTTTTCGGTTGTTTGGATGCAGGTTCTTCTTTGTCTGTTTCTTCTCTTGCTCTTTTCATAGGTCCAGCTGCACCATTTTTCATCATGTGCATCATCACTAGCAAACTTTGTTTTCTTGCTCTGAAACTGTAGTTTTTCTTTACCAGACCCAACCTGGGCAGCTTTATTACCCTTTCCTTTTCCTTTAAATCTGCAACCTTTTGACTTCCATTTGTTTAGGGATTCCTGTTGGTCTTCTATTATTTTTTTCAGTGCTTCTTTTGCCACCTCTCCTTCTAGTACTTCCCAAGTCACTTCTCTGTTCCTTAATTGTAGGTTACCATTATTTGCATCTTTGGCTTTACCCAATGTTTCCTTGGCTTTTTCTTTGAATAGAATTATCCCCTTTTTTGCTCCTCTAATGAAATCTATCCATTTTATTTCACCATGATTTGAGAAAAGGATGTGTAAATCTTCTCTACAGGTCTGATCATCTAAATCACCCGAAAATTTCAGCAAGCATCCAATCTTTTGGAGATTTCATTTCAGCATCTTCTAACTTTTGTTTTGTTTCTTGCTCTTGTTTAGCTCTTAATTTAGCTTCCACTTTATTTTGTTTTCTTTCTTCTTCTTTTTTTTTTTTTTTTTTTTGGCAAAGTGATCGTCCTTGGAAAGTATTATCAGGTCTGTGTCTTTGTACTTCTGGCCAGGGGTCTCTACAAACTTCTTAGCAGATTCAATGCTATCAAACACAACAAAAATTGATCCTTAAATGCTTTATGCACTGTTCTTCTCATCTGAATATTTAGTACTTGACCTTTATCTTCTAACCATTCTTTCATGTCATCAAGATTTGCATTAGTTGGGAAGCCTTTGATATAAACAGATCTGTTTTTTACATCATTTTAATACTCATCAGCCCCTTCACGTAGGGGTTTGCTTGGAGACCTTCTGATTTTAGCTTTATCTTCACTGATTTCCACAAGTTCTGCCTTGGATTTGCTCAACGCTTCCACAATTACGTTAAAGTCTGTTGTTAGACGATTCAACCTATTGAATTTTATCATTATCTCCAAAGGTACCCAGACTTCATCCAGTTATATCTTTTCCTTTAAAAACTTGTCCCGTGGCAACCCGAAGTCTCCAAAATAATACTCAATTTGTTGACAGATTTTGGCCTCCAGGGCAGCCATCTTTTCATTATCACCGTTTTCAGTGATTGTGGCTGAGAGACGGCAAGCCTTCGGTGAGACTAGAACGCGGTGGAGGTAAAAAACCGAAAGGACGTAATGGGGATGGGGGCAGTCATAGTCCCGTCTCAAAGCAACCGCAGAACTGCCTGGGCACCAGCCACGTGCGGAGAAACCCAGGCTGCCGCATTCCTCGCAGGGGCAGCCTCGTCGCCGCCCGCTCCCCCTCCGCTATGCCGCCTCCGGCTGCGGCCCACGCTGCGCTCAGCCTGAACGTGAGGAAGGTGAGGGGCTAACGGACACCGCGAGAGGTAGTAAGGAACGGAAACGTGCCATTGCGCACCAGCAAAGCGGGCCCTTTTGTAGCTTCTCTTTGGTGAGAATTTTTAACAAATGGTATGAAAGTGCATTATTGGAATACTTGGACCCTTATTTCTATATGGCCACTGTGGTCTCTGATACAAGGTAAGGTAATGCTTATTTCTATTATAATTACTGCAGCTCTAAACCCCACTGGAAATCAGCCCTCAGCATTCTCCTAGCTTTTTCAGTGTTCCAGGTTATTGCCTCATGTTTAATCCAGAGCAATGCCCACAGCTATTCTTCTAGAGACACCACTGCTGATGGCCTCATAGACCCCAGTATAGGGAGGACTCTGAGTTCTCATATTTTTCACAGCACAGCTGAGAAGGGGCTGTGACTTTTAACATCTAGAATTTGTTGGAGTGTTAGATTAAAACAGAAACACAACTTAGAAGGCGAATTCCACCTGCCTCAGTCTTCAGAAGCAGGCTGTCTACCTAGCTATTCACCATTCTCTGAGACAGAAGGCAGTTCACCCACCACTGAATGCTCCAGGCATTTTCTCACCTCAGAGTCTAGGCTTGATTCCCTCCTGTTCCCCAAGGATAAAGTAAGCGCTTATCTCTCAAGGCCAAAACCTTGCTCATTTCCCATCTCACACTTACATTCTTAATGGGTTTCTTTCTCTTTTTTTTTTTTTGAGATGGAGTCTCACTTTGTTGCCCAGCCTGGAGTGCAGTGGTGCCACCTCAGTTCACTGCAACCTCTGTCTCCTGGGGTCAAGCGATTCTCCTGTCTCAGCCTCCCAAGTAGCTGGGATTACAGGAGTGCCCCACCACGCCCAGCTAATTTTCATATTTTTGGTAGAGACGAGGTTTCGTCATGTTGGCCAGGCTGGTCTCAAACTCAAGTGATCCGCCTGCCTTGGCCTCCCAAAGTGGTGGGATTACAAGCATGAGCCACCACACCTGGCCCTTACTGGGTTTCTTAACAGTAAAAACACATGCCTTTTCTTCAGGTGGGTACCTCTACCACCACCACAGGGAAGAATCTGCTCTGTGGCCCCGAAAAGACTGTCAAAGTATATGGTATACATTTGACTAAGCCTGGCTTATGTGTACTCAAATACATACACACACACGCACAATGATTAATGTAGCATGCCCAGTCCAGCCTACATTGCCTGCTGTTTCAAATCCAGTTCTGCCCCTGCTGAACTATTTTTCCTCCAGTCTAGGCTGGAGGAAAGATGGCTCCTGATAGATTATGAGAAAAATGCATCTCTAAGGATATCTCCTGGGGGAAAAGGATTATTGTTAGCATATGGGCTGTTCTTGCATTTGATTTAACATTTGTCTCTTGGTCTGAAACATCTGCTTTGGAACATTTCACTGAGTATGATTCCCCAGAAGCAATGAGGAAGTAGTAACTCCTACCAATGGGCCCTTCCACAGGGGTCCTTCCCAGAATAAACACAAAGTACTGCCTGTATTTCAGGGCACTAGATCTGCTAGTATTTTCGCCAAAAGGCAGTTTTTTTAAATACCAAAATAAAAAAGGTTGAAGTGACCTTATGTATTTGTCATATGACCCTTAGTGGCTATCATTAAAAACAAAAGAGAGAGAATGACATACAGTGCATTTAATACATACAACAAAGATGTTATTTAACTGAATGTGTATCTTAGAATTTGAATAATTGTTTCTTATGAACTGTTTTTCACATTATCAACAGATGTTTAAAAGTCAAATCTATTGACATTTTGGATGCATATGTAGTAAACAATATACACTATACTAAAATTTATTTCTGTTAGCTTAATTAGCATGCATTATCCTTAAACATGTCTAGACCAAAATCTAAGTAAAAAATTTTAAGCCCAAAATGATTCTGATAAATAATTTTCTTCTTTGAAAATAGTCAAAAATTTTACTACCAAATACACTTGCCAATGGCTGAGTAGGGTTTTCTGCTTGTAGTAATATTTTAAGCCATTTTTAACAAATTATAATCAAGCTCTAACAGTCTTCAAACTAAGTACCAAACCATAACCATTAAATTACAAACATGAAATAGCTCTTCCTAACATTAAAAATGACAAATAAAATATTTTATTATTTTGTATAAATTTAAGGGATACAAGTGCACTTTTGTAATATGAATGTATTATATGTTAGTGAAGTCTGGGCTTTTAGGTAACCATCACCCAAATAGTGAACATTGTACCCATTAAGTAATTTCTCACCCCTCATCCTCCTGACCAACCCATCTTTCTGAGCCTCCAGCGACTATTATTCCACACTCTATGCCCATGTGTACACTCTAGCCCCCATTCATAAGTGAGAACATGTGGAATTTGTTTTTCTGTTTCTGAGTTGTTTCATTTAAGATAATGGCTTCCAGTTGCATCCATGTTGCTGCAGAAGATATGATTGCATTCTTTTGTGTGGCTGAATAGCATTCCATTTATATGTTTACCACATTTTCTTTATCCAGTCATCTGTTGACGGACACCTTGGGTTCCTAGAGCACTTATTGCATTGGTTTGGAAATCTTGCCCATCTTCCTGATTAGGCTCTTGGCTTTGTTTTATGCTTCCTACTTTCAGTTTTCTTTTGGCTCAATTCTTTTCCTTCAAAAAAATTTTATATTAATTTGTTTTATTACTGCAGAAGCAATATATAGACACATATATGCATTCTAACAATTTGAAGTCTATGCAAACATTAAAATACCCTTTCCTACTCCATTTTCAACTCCTTAAGATATCAACTATAGCAATTTGATAAGTATTCCTATAGACATTTTTCTAAGCTAATACCATCATTTAGAAAGACAGACATGAATATTTTAATTTACAATTGCAAACAAATAAATATTTATATAATGCACTGTGAGACTTCCTTTTTCACTTGGTATATGACAGACTTTTCTACAAATTAATATATATTAGATCCAATTCACTTTACTGCAGAGTATTTCACAATATAGCTTTCAGTATAAGTGTTTTAAAATATCTTATGAAAATTACATGAGATAATACTAATATATTTGCACATTGCATGACACAAAGCAAGTTATCAGTAATTTTAGCTATTATTCATAGTAATTATGAAGGATGGGATTCCAAATTTTTACCCCTAAAATACCTCTAAAATCTCTTTCCTATTTTACTCCTAAAATACCTGTAAAATCTATTTCCTATTGTGGAACTTAATTTTATTGGAGAAGTTTATGAATATTCCCACATACTTAAATGTAAGAAAGATATCATATGAACTCTTTTAGAGGAACAGGGTAAGAAACAGCACAGACATTTTCACTGTGGAAATGTTTATAGATTTTTTCTATTAAATTAGTGTCATTTATGACTTTGGGTTTTAGTTTATCTGACCATATTATAGTGGTTCTAAAACATAGACCAACGTTCTCCGACTCTCTTTCTATTGAGAGGAGGAAGTCTTTGTACCTGCCCTTGAATCTGAGCAAGTTTATGACCAGTTCCATCAGTAGAACACAGTGAAAGAAATATTGTGTGATTTCAGAAAAAGGCCGTTCGGCTTTCACATCGTTCTCTTGGGATGCTTGCTCTGGGATGAGCCAGCCACCCAGTAAGAAGTCTGCTTATTCTGAATCTACCACGTTCAAACAAACAAACAAGCAAAGAACCCCCAAACCCAAAATATTACTGTTCACACATTTTTTTTTTTTTTATGCTGAGGGATCAAGTATGATGTAGCAAACAAAAATATTAAAAAGAGGGTGAATAAAAACAGAAAATGTTAAGAGTAGTATCTGGCTGCTGTGACTACTGGTCATATTTTCCAGTTTTTTAGAATTTTATATCAGACTTCCCAAAACACTTATTTCAAAGCATGTATTGACATTATTATCAAAACCAAATATAAAGACAGACAAAAATAAATCATATTATTCTTGATATATTAAACTTTAATAAGTTGTTATTTTAAAATGTTTCCCTCCTTGTTCTCTAAACATATAGTTATTAACTAAAAAGAGGAAAAAATTTAGAAGTCCAAAGATAGACTAAGTTTATTATTTCTACCTAAAGGATGGGAAGAGATTAAAATTATTCATTGAAATATTAGTCTTTTTGTGGGGTCTGTAGACAAAACAAAATATTTTCACATGAGTGAGGGACTGTTTTTCTGTGAGTAATGTAATTAATAAAGGTGTTTCATAGCATGCCAGAATTAAAAATATGGTGAAATAAGCCATATGGCACACAATAAATCAGAGTGAGTCACATGAGAATCAGATGTCAGGTCTATAAGTTACATGCTTTGTCTTTTTAAAAAGCATTTACAGCTGTAAACTGACAGTGGCACACATACACATGTACACACACAAACACAAACCTATTTTCTTCTTATTCATTATAATTTAAAATTCTTGGAATTTTTTGTATGTTTTAGTAATAACATTTTGATTTTATGACATAAACAATACTAATACAGTAATGCCATTAAATAATGAAATAAAATTATGACTATTCAAATTATATATGTAAACCCATGAAAGGTAATATCACTGCATTAGGTATTTATTTCTTAGTAAAATGTTTGGCAATGTTGAGGCATATGTTAGAAACAAGAACCTAATGCTGATTTAATAAAATAAAAAATTTTCTAATTTGTTTTTCCAAGTAGTCTAAGGAAAAGTCTTCCTGAGAATTGTTTTGTCTTTGCTATGACTGTTGCTCTTAATGTTGATACTATGTTATTACTGAACCTCATTATACTTTCAAGTATAAAAGGAGCTGGAAGAAACTTATGGTGTAGTTTTATAGACCATAAATTTCTCAAATTCATAAGATCCTAGGATGCCATACTCTCAGTAAATATTTACTGACTGAATTAAATTAAAATGGATACTTTGACATAATATAATGAATGATATATAGCCATTATTACTGTAGACACTGGTAGATATAAACAAGATTTTATTTGATTTTTAACAGCATAAAATGTTTCTCTCTTCCTTTAGAGAGGACACATGCTCATTAACATCTTATGACTATAATTCTCAAACTCCATCATTATCCTTGAACTTCACCTTTAGTCAACTTCTTTTTTCTTCTGCCTGCCTGCTTTACTCTCTAGGTTGTGTAGACTACTTATTATGAGAATTTCTTTATGCTTTGTGATTTTGTGGGAAGCTTAGGAAAAAAAAAAAGAACAGGCACCAAGGTTTTTTTGTAGACTGCACCTATAAAGAAAACAAATCAAAAGTAACAGTATGGGTACTTGTGGCCTGATTACACAAAAATTTAATTTCTTGAATTACTAACAAGCAGCTTTGACAATAACAATTTGGCAAACTGTTAAACAACTGAGATGTTGTTGAATCAATTAGAAATCAGACCCAACTTTTGGTATAACAGTTTTGTGGAACATGCCTCGATGAAGACTAGCTTTTTGCTTCTGGTGATGGGAATAGACTTGGGAGCTTGGGGAAAAGACTGATATGGAACTGAGTAGGATAGCTGTGTTGAATACAACATTTATTAGATAATGCAACTCACAAATTTAGCTTTCGTGAGCTGTGAGCTAAAGCAAAGTGTCCTGAAGTAGTCAAAGACATGGTCAAGGAGGGATCTATAACATTATTATCACCAGTCAAGCTCAAAAGAGAGCTTGGATCATAAAAAATGAGTTGCCTGTAGCAAAAGAAGTATAAGATTAGGGAGAGGGGCTGTTCGTGCCACACATACCTTATTTTCTCATTGAATCCAAATTAGATAGATAGGTAGATGAATATATTGATATACATTCTTGTATGCCAGTGTACATTATAGCACTATTCAAATTAGTCAAAAGATGGAAACATTCCAAGTTTCCATCAACAGATGAATGAATAAACAAAATGTAATATGTATACATTAATAAAATATTATTCCATTAAGAATACTAACAATGCCCAAGCTGAGAATCAAATCAAGAACTCAACCTTTTACAACAGCTGCAAAAAGAAAAGAAAATACCTAGGAATATGTGTATCTAAGGAAGTGAAAGGTCTCTACAAAGGGAAACTGTGAAACACTATTGAAAGAAATCATAGATGACACAAACAAATGGAAACAAACCCCAAGTTCATGGATAGGATGACTCAATATTGTGAAAATGACCATGCTTTCCAAAGCAATCTACAGATTCAATGCAATTCCCATCAGAATACTAACATTATTTTTCAGAGAATTTGAAAAAACAATCATAAAATTCAAATGGCACCAAGAAAAAGCTCGAATAGCCAAAGCAATCCTAAGCAAAAAGGACAAATCTTGAGGCTTCACATTACTGGACTTCAAATTATACTGATGCAGGACAGGCAACCCCTAGAACTGAGGATTAGCCTGGAAGGGTTCTTGGCTTCTCCAAGGGAAGAATTCAAGGGCAAGCCAATGGTGTTGAACTTTTACTGAAGTGGTAGTGTACAGCAGCAGCAGAGGTACTGCTCCTTGGGGAGCAGGGCTACCCCATTGACAGTACGCTCAGAATAGCAGCTCAGAGGCAGCTCTGCACTCATATTTATACCCAGTTTTACTTGTATGAAAATTAAAGGATGGTTTATACAGAAATTTCTAGGAAAAAGATGGAAACTTCTGGTTTGTTGTGTTGTTGCTGTGGAAAGGGGCAGTAACTTCCAGGTGTTGCTGTGGCAATGGTAAACTGACATGGCACACTGATGGGCCTGTGCTATGAAAAACTGCTTCTGCTCCAGCCTTGTTTTATCTAGTCCTCAATTTTGGTCTGGTATCTGAGCCCCGCCTCCAGGGTCAAGTCTTGCCTCCTACCTTAATACTGCAGGCTGCTACCAAAACAGCATGGTACTCATATAAAAGCAGGCGCATAGACCAATGAAACAGAATACAGAACCCAGAAGTAAAGCCAAATACTTACAACCAACTGATCTTTGACAAAGCATAAAACCACATAAGTTGAGGAACAGACAACCTATTTAATAAATGGTGCTGGAAAAACTGGCTACATGTAGAAGAATAAAACTAGATCCCTATCTCTCACTTTATTCAAAAATCAACACAAGATGGATGAAAGACTTACCATCTAAGACCTGAAACCATAAAAATTCTAGAAGATAACCTTCTGGACATTGGCCTGAGCAAAGAATTCATGACTAAGATCTCCAAAGCAAATGCAACTAAAACAAAATAAATAAATGAGACCTGATTAATTAAAAAACTTCTGCACAGCAAAAAAAAAAAAAAAAAAAAAAAAAAATCATCAGAGTAAATAGGCCAGCCAGAGAATGGGAGGAAATCATTTGCAAATTATGCATCTGGCAAGGGACTAGTATCCAGAATCTATAAGAAACTCAAACAAATCACGAAAATAAAACAAATAATCTCATTAAACAGTGGGCAAATGAGATGAATAGACATTTTCAAAAGAAGATATACAGATGGCCAACAAACATGTGAAAAAATGCTCAACATCACTAATGATCAGGGAAATGCAAATTAAAACACAATACGATACCATCTTACTCCTTCAAGAATGGCCACTATTAAAATTTCAAAAACCAATAGATATTGGTGTGGATGCAGTGAAAGGGTGACACTTATACAATGCTGGTGGGAATGTAAATTAGTACAACCTCTATGAAAAACAGTATGGCGATTCCTTAAAGAACTAAAAGTAGACCTGTCATTCAATCTGGCATTCCCCCTATTGGGTATTTACCTAAAAGAAAGGAAGTCATGATATGAAAAAGACACATGCACATGTATGTTTATTGCAGCTCAATTCATAACTGCAAAGATATGGGACCAACCTAAATGCCCATTGACCAATGACTGGATAAAGAAAATGTGATACATATACACCATGGAATACGACTCAGCTATAAAAAGCAATGAAATAATATCTTTTGCAGCAGCTTAGATGCGCTGTAGGTCATTATTTAAAGTGAAGTGACTCAGGAATGGAAAACTAAACACTGTATATTCTCACTTATAAGTGACAGCTGGGCTATGAATATGCAAAGGCATACAGGGTGATATAATGAACTTTGGAGACTCAGAAGGGGGATGGAGGAGAGTTGGTGAGGGATAAAAAACTACTTATTGGCTACAATGTGATGGGTGATGGATGCACTAAAATCTCAGCCTCAGAATTTCCCACCCTGTAATTCATCTATGTAACCCAAAACCACTTGAACCCCAAAAGCTATTTGAAATAAAAAAATTAAATTAAAAATGTAATATGTATACACTAATGGAATATTATTCAGCCATAAAAAGCAATTGAAGCTCTTCATTTATATAGAATATGAGGTATAAGCAATTTCATAGTGACAGAAAGGTAGATGATAATAAGTGATATAGCTATGGTTGCTATTATGTCTATATCTATATATAATTATACTTTTGATTGGTGTTTTCCTAATAACTAACAAGGGTGAGGATCTTTTTATGTGCTTATTGGCCATTTGTATAACTTCTTTGGAACAATGTTTATTTCAACTTTTTCCCATTTTGTAATTAGGTTATCTTTTTGTTGTTGAGTTGTAGAAGTTCTTTGTATATTTTGATATTAAGCTCATCATATACATAATTTCCAAATATATTTTCCCATTCTGTAGATTGTTCACTTTGTTGATAATATTCATTGAGTCACAAAGTTTTTAATACTGATGAAGTCCATCCTATCTTTTCTGTTGTTGTTGTTACTTGTGTTTTTTGGTGTCATATCTAAGGACTCATTGTCAAATCCAAATTTTATTCTCTGAGTTTTGTAGCTTTAGCTCTTATATTTAGGTCCTCAACCCACTTTTTAGTTAACTTTTGCACACAATATGAGGAAAGGGGTTCAACTTTATTCCTTGGAACGTAGAAATTCAATTGCCCAGCACCATTTCTTGAAGTGACTGTTCTCCTATTGACTAGACTTGGTGTCTTGGTTTGTTTGTTTATTTATTTTACTTTAAGTTCTGGGATACACGTACAGAATTTGCAGGTTTGTTACATAGGTATATGTGTGCCATGGTCATTGCTGCACCTATTGAGCTGTCCTCTAAGTTTCCCGCTCTTGTCCCCCAGTCCCCAACAGACCCTGGTGTGTGTTGTTCCCCTCCCTGTGTCCATATGTTCTCATTGTTCAACTTGTACTTATGAGTGAAAACATGCGGTGTTTTGTTTTATGTCCTGTGTTAGTTTGCTGAGGATGATGACTTCCAGTTTCATCCATGTCCCTGCAAAGGACATGAACTCATTCCTTTTTATGACTGCATAGTATTCCATGGTATATATGTACAACATTTTCTTTATCCAGTCTGTCATTGATGGGCATTTGGGTTGGTTCATTGATGGGCATCTGGATAGTGGCTTTGCTATTGTAAATAGTGCTGCAATAAACATATATGTGCATTTGTCTTTATAGTAAGTCATGGATATTAGACCTTTATCAGGTGGGTAGATTGCAAAAATTTTCTCTCATTCTGGAGGTTGCCTGTTCACTCTGATAATAGTTTATTTTGCTGTGCAGAAGCTCTTCAGTTTACTTAGATCCCTTCTGTCAATTTTGAATTTTGTTGCAATTGTTTTTGGCATTTTGATCATGAAGTCTTTGCCCATGCCTATGTCCTGAATGCTATTGCCTAGGTTTCCTTCTAGGGTTTTTATGGTTTTGGGTTTTACATTTAAGTATTTAATCCATCTTGAGTTAATTTATGTATAAGGTGTAATAAAGGGGTCAATTTTCAGTTTTCTGCATAGGGCTAGCCAGTTTTCCCAGCACCATTTATCGAATAGGAGATCCTTTCCCCATTGCTTGTTTTTGTAACGTTTGTCAAAGATCAGATGGTTGTAGATGTGTGGACTTTGTTAAAAATCAATTGACCATATATGTATGAGTTTACTTTTGGATTCTGAATTCTATTTCATTCATTTATGTATCTATCCTTATGCCAGTACCACACTGTTTTGATTATTTAGTTTTGTAATAAAACCAGCATTTTAATCAGTTTGGGCAGTGTTTAGTCATTCAGGCTGCTATGACAAAAATACCATAGACTGAGTGACTTTAACAACAGAAATTTATTTCTCAGACTTCTGGATGCTGAGAAGTCCAAAATTAAAGTTCCAGAATGGCTGAGTACTGATGAGGGATCTCTTCCTGGCTTACAGATAGTTATGCTCTTGCTATATTTTCATGTGGTAGACAGAAAGTGAACTCTAGTCTCTTTCTCTCTCTCTCTCTCTCTCTTTTTTTTTTTAGACGGAGTCTCGCTCTGTCACCCAGGCTGGAGTGTGGTGGCATGATCTCGGCTCATGGCAAACTCCTCCTCCTGGGTTCAAGTGATTCTTCTGCCTCAGCCTCCTGAGTAGCTGGGACTACAGGCATGCACCACCATGCCTGGCTAATTTTTGTGCTTTTACTAGAGAAGAGGTTTCACCACATTGACCAGGCTGGTCTCGATCTCCTGACCTGGTGATTTGCCCGCATTGACCTCCCAAAGTGCTGGGATTACAGGCATGAGCCACCATGCATGGCCCTCTTTCTCTCTTTAAAAGCAGATCTCATCTAAATCTAATTACCTTCCAAAGTCCCCACTTCTTAATTTCATACCATTGAGGGTTAGGTTTCAGCAAAAAATGTTTTAGGCGGACACAAACCTGCAGTCCATAACAAGTAGGTAGTGTGAGTGAACTATGGTTTTTTGTTTAACAAACGTTTTGGCTGTTCAAAGTCTCTTGCAATTCATATGAATTTGAGGATCATCTTTTCCATTTCTGCTAAAAAGTTGTGGAAATTTGGACGGGGGTTGCATTGAACCTATAGATCACTTTGGATAGAGTTAATGCTTCAACAATATTAAGTCTTCTTACCTATGAGCATGAGTTGTTGCTCCATTTATTCAGTTTTTTTCAAAATTTGTTTCAACAATACTTTATAGTTTTCAAGTACAAGTTTTGCACATTTTGGTTAAATTTCTTGCCTAGATATGTATATTATTCTTTAAATGCTACTGTAAATGAAATTGCTTTATTAATTTCCTTTTTGCATTGTTCACTGCAAATATTATAGGAACACAATTGATTTTTGTGTGTTGATATTGTGCAACATTCAACATTGCTAACCACATTTCTTAGCTCTAATAGCATTCTTTTGATATTTTTGGGGATTTTCTATATGCAGGGTATGTTATATGTAAATAGAAATAGTTTTACTTAATCCTTTCCAATTTGGATGCCTTTTCTTATCTAATTGTACTGGCTAGAACTATTAGTACAATAATGAATAGCGGTGGTGAAAGCGGACATTCTTGTTCTGTTCTTGAGCTTAAACCCACTTATGCCTAGTGTTCCATTATTGAAATGTTAAGCATATGGGAACAATTATATTCAACTGCTCAAGGTTATTGTCAAGGTCTGATTGCAAAAATTCAAAAAGTTGCAACCTCAGGCATAAGTGGGTTATGGAGAAAGCTTTCAGTCTTTCCCCATTGAGTATGATGTTAGCTGTGGGTTTACTCCTTATCATGTTCATGGGAATATTAATTATTACTGCATTCCAGAAACTTATTTGGCAATATCAATACAATTAAAAATAGAAAATGCTTTGGAGGCTGTGTTTATAGATGATTTCCACAGACAGAAAAAGACCATTTCTTTTTTTTTAAAGACAGTTTCTCCGGATAAATTGTAAAATATCTGTGTAATGAAACTCTGAGGGAGGAGGCTCTCAGAAACTGATGTTAACTTGTTTATCCATAAAGAATAAAATGTTGATTAGATTGTGGTATGTCCACATTCTGGAATACTTTGCATCTATTAAAAATAAGTTAGATGTACACATATGAACCCGGAGGAATGTATAGTATCTGTTTTAAGGTAGAAAACTATTTTATACAAATTAAGACAACACTACCTCATTTTAAAAAAAAAGAAACCAAAACCCCTTCAAATTTCCGTGTGTGTGTGCCCTTTTTATGAGTGTGTATAAATATGGAGAAGGACGCATGCCATATGGTAATGATTGGTTACCTAGCAAATAGAAGAATGGAAAGAATTTGGTAACTTTTGTCGTTATTTTTTACAGATTATTCTGTATTATGGTACACATACTTCACAGGACATATAGATAATACATCCTATGTAATAATATGTAAAAAATAATTAACATTTATTAGAATTGAAAAATAATTCAGGAAAAGTCATAGAGAATGGGTGATAGATACTTCAGGAACAGCCAGAGAAAGGTTTGTCCAGAGAAAAATATGTTACCAAAACCAAATTTAATCAACTTCATTGTTTTTCTCAGCTACCAGCAAACAGATGTAGAGACCAACACAATGGCACTTAGAAAAGCCTGGAAGGAGTGAGACAGTGAGGTCTTGTAGGGACCCTGGGGATATTGAGTGATTAAGACAGAAACACTCACTTAAGGAGCTCCCAAGTTAATAGATTGTATTTTCTTCCCCTCGCTTAGTAGTTTTGGATAGATATAGATATCCTCCTATCTATGCACAGACCATTTCCCCCCTAATTTTAAGGGCTTGCTGCCACCTATGGATAAGAATAGAGTATTACAATTTGCACCAACACACCCTAACATCCACCAGTGAGCTAGATGACTGGATATCAGAGGAGGCTTGAGTTTGATGTATTTTAGTTTGGTTCAACTCAAACAATATTCATTATCATTATTAAACACCAAGTTATGTATTGGATCTTCATAAATAAATAAAGCTTTGGAGTTAATGAATTATTGAACTCAAAGAGTTCACAGCTTAGTAGGTAAGATAAAGTTGGATATAATTTTAATTATATCCTGAAGGTAACACAAATGTATAATGAGGCAGGAGTGGAGTTCAGTTTTAATGATACATAAATGTGAAACAGGAAATGTGAGGAGTAGAGTCTGAGAATTTACAAAGCTCAAATCATGGAAAACTGTGTGTGCTATGGGCGGATCACTTGAGGTCAGGAGTTCGAGACCAGCCTGACCAACGTGATGAAACCCTGTCTCTACTAAAAATACAAAAATTAGCTGGACATGGTAGCACATGCCTGTAGTCCCAGTTACTTGGGAGGCTGAGGCAGGAGAATTGCTTGAACCCAAAAGGAGGAAGTTGCAGTGAGTCGAGATTGTACCACTGTACTCCATCCAGCCTGGGTGACAGAGGGAGACTCCATCTCAAAAATAAAAAAATAAAAAAAGAAGAAGAATGTAATAAAATCACCTCAGTGCTTATGGAGAAAAAGACAAAATACCAGCATAAAACAATGCATCAGGTTTTTCGATTTCCACTAAACGTAAAATACAGAATATGTAAAAATAACATATTCAATAGAATACATAACATTAACTAATAGTAGTATAATGAGCATAGTATTAAGTTGTGGGAGTTAATATGCTTCATACCATCTATTGTAGAATATAAGATCAGTATTACATGTTATTTATGCCTTCCCCCTAGAGTTTTTTCAATTATAGAAATAAAACCTGCAAGTAAGAAAAAAAACATTTTTTTTGTTTGTTTGGTTTTGTTTGAGATGGAGTGCTAGAGTGCAGTAGCATGATCTCTGCTCACTGCACTCTCCGCCTCCCAGGTTGAAGTGATTCTTCTGCCCCAGTCTCCCAAGTATCTGGGACTACAGGCAGGAGCAACCTTGCCCCACTAATTTTTGTATCTTTTTTTATTTTTATTTTTTTAGTAGAGACAGAGTTTGGTCATGTTGGCCAGGCTGGTCTTGAACTCCTGGCCTCAGGTGATCCATCTTGCTGGGCTTCTGAAAATGTTGGGATTATAGATGTGAGTCATCGTGCCCAGCCAAAAGCATGTTTTCTTTGAATAGGATGTTACTATTGAATCTCAGTTTACAAAGTAGAGTTTTATGTACAAAATGAACATTACATCTGGTATAAAATAAATTTAACATTTTGGTTTTAATGGTGTCAAGTGCTGAAAGCTTCACTGACAAAATGACACAACTACATATAGGAAATAAACTATGAGGACTGCCAGGCTAGAGAAGTATAGGCAAGGGCAATGCACCATCAGATTCTTCAAAGATTCTAAGCTCTGTAAGTTTCACATAATTGCCTGTTTTTACCAGGAAATACCGTCTTTGGCTAAATCAGCCCTACTTACTGGATATGATTGCCACTTGGCAGCTGTCCCAGAATCTGGGGCCGGGGGGTGGGGGGTGTTCCAGGACTCTCATTGCATCTTCAACAAAACGAGTAGACCCACTTTTCTTGGAATTTTTTTATATTAAAAAAGCTTCAGAATCACTGAGAAGATATCTCCAGCTCTAACAAAAACTCACTTTTTATTCAGTTATAATTGGAATATTATATTACTCTAGTTTATTGCTGTACAGATTAGAGCACACAGAAGTTCTAAAATAGAGATGTGGCAGGAGTTTCAATATAGTGAAAAATAAGCTCATAGAGTTGAAAATGAGGGAAAACAGTCATAGATAATTATAGTGTAATCTGCAAGAAATCTGTCAGCAAACTATGGCTGGCATGCCAAATACAACAGTGTTCTATGTATGTAAATAAGGTTGTGTTGGGACACAGCTGTACCCATTTGGTCACAGATTGCCTATAGCTGCTTTGGCTTCACATTGCAGAGAGAAACATTCTCTGCAAAAGACTGGCTAGTAACATCAAAAATGTTTACTGTGTGACCATTTATAGAAAAAAATTGACAAGCCTAGAGCAAAAGCTAGGCAGAATCTATAGAGCAAAATGCTTCTAGCTCAGTTGGGGAAGTTCAGATTTAGAGATCCTTAGCTAAGATAATGTAGTTTGCCATCTTAGATCTTATATTCTAATTCACATGTTTACTGTGTCACCAACAAATGAATAGACTATTTGAATCATTGTGCAGGTAATAATGACACAGCAAGATTAGTGTCTAATCTAAGAATCTCTGCTAATTATTGAGTACTCACTAGGTGTCTTGCTCATTGTTGTATTTATGTACATTATTTATTTAAATTTTATACTGCCTCCGTGATAGACAATTGTATATTATTCCTATTTTCTGAAGGAGAAAAAGGTGCTTGGGTACTTTGTGTAACATGCTTAAAGTCACGTTAAAACTAACAGAAACAATGTCAAGAGCCTCGGTTCTTAATACTGAAATTAGGGAGCCATGGAAGCCATTGAGGACAGGTAAGTTTGCTAGATGTGATATATTAAATAACTCGTAGTGGGTAAAGAAGAGTTAACCAGAAAAACAAAAACGAAAAACAAGAGAAAGGGTGGGTATACAAAGGCCATGGGCAGTTTCTTACTCCGTGACCATTTCACAGAGTAATGTGTAATTCATTTCTGGCTGCACTAAATGAATTTGCTCAGTTAATGAGATTCCACTGATAGACCACATGAGGAATAACAATACTAACAATAACAAAAGCCTCAACTCTATTGAGCACATTTTACATGCCAGGTTTGCTAAAGCTGCACATGTGTTGTCTATTTCATCCACACAATAACTTTATGAGGCAATACTATTATTATCTCCATTTTACAGAGATAGAGACAGAGGCAAAGACAAGTTAAGTAACTTGCCCAGAATCACCTAGTTGGTAAGTGGCAGAGCCAATTTTTAAAACAAGTCATCTTGATTCCAGGACCTGTGGCCTTAACCACTGCACAGAACTGCCTCATGTTGTTCCTTCTTGAGTATAATGTTGTAGCTCTCAGTGCATCAGAGACCTGGCTGAAACTCATCCCTCAATCAGCTGACTTTCCATTTTTTGAATTCAAATCATTCAAAGGTGAGGACATAATGGGTTTAGAGAATCAGAATCTGTTTTGAAACTGTCTGCTGTAAACTGAACTGTGTTCCTCCAGAATTCATAAGTTGAAGCCTTAACCCCCAATGTTACTGTACCTGAAGTAGAGTCTTTAGCAGGTAATTAAGGTTAGGTGAATGAAATAAGGATGGGACTGTAAGCTGATAGAACAGGCCTTATAAGAAAAGGAAGAGAGAGGGAGAAGAAAAGAGAGAGAGAGAGAGAGATCGAGAATGAATCTCTGCCATATAAGGACATAGAAGAAAGTGGCCTTCTGGAAGCCAGAAAGAGAGCCTTCCAAAGAACCCAACCATGGTTGTCAGCACCTTGATCTTGAACTTCCAGCCTCCAGAACAGGGAGAACATATATTTTTGTTGCTTAAGCCACCCAGGTGGCAGCTATTGCTATGGCAGTCTGAGCTGACTAATACATGCCATGGGGCAGAATTGTGATGCCAGGTCTCTTCACATGAACTGGTGGAAGATTCCTGGTCCAACCAGATACAACCAGTGTCAATGGGTTTAAAACAATTGGGAAGTCACAAAGTGAATATGGCAATAATTTAGAGAATCTTGAAAGCCTCTCTAGCTGGATAGTCATTAGACTATGAGCGTCATTTCAAAAGTGCAGAAGAAAATGTTGTGAACTATT
Organism: Papio anubis; assembly: GCF_008728515.1. NCBI lineage: Eukaryota > Metazoa > Chordata > Mammalia > Primates > Cercopithecidae > Papio > Papio anubis. The sequence continues at coordinate 82,536,366 of NC_044979.1, read as the reverse complement.
AATAACATGTCCAAAATTATCCAGCTTGTAAAGTCTAAGATCCCAAACTTGATTCAAAGTTGATTGAAACTGATAACATGTGTTCTTTCTTCTTTATATGATACCTTATGTGTATATATATATATGCACAAAATTTAATACCCTAATGCCAAAAATATCACAAATTCCAGGACTTTACTTAAGCATAATAAAGCATTTGTTTCTCTTTGCCTATGGAATCTTTTTCTCCCAAACCCATGACTCCAATCTAATCATGAGAAAACCATCAAATAAATCCCAACTGAGAGAGATTCTACAAAATACCTGACCAGTACATGACAAAACTGTTAGAGTCTTCAAAACATGAACAAAAACAAAACAAGGGAAAAAAAGAAAGCTGAGAAACTATCACAGCTAAGAGAAGCTTAAGGAGACATGATGAAAAAATATAATGTAAACATAATGTGGTAACCCAGATAGCATCTTCTAATAGACAAAGGACATTATAGATTAGGACAAAGAAAATATGAATATATATACTATTATTTATAATGATGTGTCAATATTGGTTTATAAATTGGGGCCTATGCATCATACTAATATAAGACACTAATGATAGAGGAAACTAGGTGTGGGGTATACAGGACTACTTTGTCTTAAATTTACAATGTATCTGTATATCTATAATTATTCTAAGCATGTGTTTTAAAAAATAAGGGCATACTTTGGACCCAATAATTCTAGATATGTATTCAAAGAAAATAAATATTAAATAAGTGTATATCTTAATACTATGTAACATGCTTAAAAGTATATCTATTCTCTGTTCTTTAAGTTCCTTGAATGTACCTAAGGGTTTCAGAGGAGAGTCCTGCATTCTGGAAGCACTAAATCATCCTTTCTAATAACTATCATTAGCCATCAAATTATTGGAAATGTATAATGCTCAGTGCTAATTGAGGATGTGTACTGACTGATGCTTCTTATCTTTGTAACGAAGGTGCAATTTGGTATTTTTTTTTAGAAAGCTATCTGCCATCATGTAAACTTTGAAAATATTAATAAATCGAATCTACTAAATCCACTTTTAGAAATATAGCAATAGTCATATCAGAGATGTACACAGTTTTATGTACAAATATATTTAACATTCCTACATTTGTAATAGTAAAAAGTTGAAAAGAATTAAACATTCATTAATAGGAGAATGTTAAATAAATACTAGCATTTCTATCCAAGTAATTCTATATAACATTTTAACTAATGCTTTTATGTAAGCTTAATTAAATTGGAAAATGATCAAAAATCATTTCAGTCATTTTAATGGTGGTGAAATATTAATATAGTTTAAAGCCATGTTAATTTCGTCTCCTTACTTTTCTCTTTACTAAAATATTTGTAACAAGCACGTACTCTTTTGTATGATTAACAAAAATGAATACAGCAAGAAGGCCCTCACCAGACACTAGATACCAGTGCCTTGATTTTGGACTTCTTAGTCTCCAGACGCGTGAAAGTATAAATTTTGGTTTTTAATAAATTATCTAGTCTGTGGTACTTTTTGTGATAGCATGAAGAAAAGCTAGGTCAATGAGACGATATTGAAAAATATGAGAGGTGCTGAATTAATTGAAAGAAAGATTCACTTTCTCTTTAGACACAAACACACTTCTGAAGACAACATGATGAACTGCAGACCATTCCCAGGAAAACCTTGGTGTCTGTGTTCTTGTGCCGAAGGTAGAAGACCCATATGATTGAAGGTTTCTGGTTCACTAGGTCACAACTAGAGGAGAATCCCTTCTATCTAAGGTTGCTAGGATTGCAATGAAACACAGTGGCTCCACTGGAAAACCATGAAGTGTGAATATACACTGGGTCTGATTGATTTCTCTCAAGTTCTTACCATTGACATCCAGATTTGTGAGGTAATATCTTTGTTGTGTCCCTTCTCTTCTCTGAGTCTAATCATCTAGTCCAACTACACAAATGGGGGAGATTACTCCTAGGTTGATAATAAGTCTCTGACCTTTGTAGATAGGATCAGTCTTCCTGACTGCAAAAAAGAAAAATCTGAAAAACAAAGAACCCAATCCAAGTTTTCCACTTTTCAGCCTGCTCTGCAATTATACCATGAAATGTTCATGTGTGGAGAATGGCCTAAGGTATTGATTGCATCCCCTTGGTTTCCTATGGGGCCAGGTGGGCCTGGAGTATTCACAGTTCCTGGGCTCCTGTGTTCTCCCTGTAATCAGCCTTTTCATTTTTACTTTCTCCAATGTACTGTACAAATAACAGCTCTTTTTACTTGGTAGTACCAGGACATAGTCAGAGAGCATTAGTTTATAAAATCTTGCCCTCCTCCACTAGGCCCACTAATGATCTATCCTGGTTGCCAGATACTGTTTGGCTTTGATGTAAAACACTCACAGAGTACCAGTCAAGCATTGTAGTGATAAACACTGGTCAGAGGCAGAGCTGTGGTGCCTTTTGGAGCCAGGGAGGACCTGCTGATGGCCACATACATGTCCTGCTAGCTAATCCTGAGCATCTGTGTGGTGCTCTGATAGATGGGTCTGAATTACAGACACATGGCTCAAGTCTGTTTAGATTTCCCTACGGAATTCTGGAATATGCTGCTTTGATTGTGTTTTTCATTAAAAAGCTGGGTTGAGGGAAAAAGAACTAGGCAAAAGATTTCTGCTAATTGAACAAAAGCATTGATAGGAATGATGTAGCCACAGCCAAGGAATACCTGCAGCCACCAGAATCTAGAAGAGGCAGTGAAGGAATTCACCCTAGAGTCTCTGAAGGAGGTGAGGCCTTGTAGGAACTTTGATTTTGGTTCAATAATCCTAATCTCTGACTTCTGGCTTTCAGATCTATGATAGAATAAATTTCTTTTGGCTTAAAATAAAAGAAACAGAAACGTCACAAAGTTTATGAAAAGATCAGCTTTATACATCAAAAGCTTGACTGTAGTAAGACAGATAAAGACCTGTAGAAAGAATTGGATAGTACCACTTCTGTCAAAGGTGGATTTTCTTCTATGAGAAAAAACCTGAAGGAAGTTGCTTGACTCTGTCAATAGAAAGCTCAATGATCTAGAAAGTTCAATGACTGAGGGAAAATTGAGTAAACCCCATGAGTGATCCACCTTTATGAGCCAAATGGTGAAAGAAAAGAAAATGAGCCAAAAGAAAGAAAATGGTGAAAACAGGCAAAAATTGGCTGAATCAGAACTCAGAATCCAGCATTTGCCAAGAGGCCCTTTTGTATCAGCTATTCCACTTACAGCCCATGGCAGCAGTCAGAGTCAGGGTATCCCCTGCATGCCCAAGACCCAATGAAAGAGAGAGGGGACTTGGGAGGGCTCTGGGATGCAGGGTGATGTGTACTGACTCAGATTTTACAGCAGCCAAACCCCCAACATCCACACAGAGAAAGATATCTCATGTGTTTTTTTTCTCTTTAAGTGGCTTTGATTTGTTTCTTTCTAGTATAACTAGTGTTCCTAAATTAATGTTTTATTTTCTCTTATCAAAGTTTTAATTATAATTCCTAAAAGAGTGATTCCAGAATATAGATGGCTGTAATATAATAAATATTTATAGATACTTTTCTACTACTGGACTCCCTAGAATTATATTGGGTATTATATATATATATGTATGTGTATATATATAATATGTGTGTGTGTGTGTGTGTGTGTGTGTATATTTTTTTTTTCCTGCCACAATATTTTTAATTATGTACAAAGGTCTGACATGGCACCCAGGGACCCATTTCACCCACTGCTCTGTTTGGCCGCCAGTCTTTTGTCTCACTCTTCAGCAATGGTGAGGCGGATACCCTTTCCTCGGGGAAGAGAAATCCATGGTTTGTTGCCCTTGCCAATAACAAAAGTGTTGGAAAGTCGAGTGGCAAAACTGTTGCCATTGGCATCTTTCACATGAACCACGTCAAAAGATCCAGGATGCCTCTCTCTGTTGGTGATCACACCAATTCTTCCCAGGTTAGCACCTCCAGTCACCATACACAGGTTACCAGTGTCGAACTTGATGAAATCAGTAATCTTGGTAGTCTCCAAATCAGTCTGAATGGTATCATTCACCTTGATGAGAGGATCGGGGTAGTGGATGGTGTGGGCATCATGAGTCACCAGATGAGGGATTCCTTTTGTGCCCACAAAGATCTTTCTCACTTTGCATAACTTGTACTTGGCCTCCTCAGGTGTAATACGATGTACAGCAAAGCAACCCTTGGTGTCATAGATCAGACGGAAATTCTCTCCCGTCTTGTCAATGCTGATGACATCCATGAATCCAGCAGGGTAGGTTATATCAGTTCAGACCTTGCCATCGATCCTAATGAACCGCTGCATGCAAATCTTCTTTACTTCATGTCCTGTCAGGGCATACTTAAGTCTGTTCCTTAGGAAAATGATGAGGGGGAGACACTCTCTCAACTTGTGGGGACTGGTGGATGGACAAGGAGCAAACACACCAGTCAATTTATCCAGCATCCAATGCTTTGGAGCTGCTACCCGCTTCAGATGCTTCTTGGGACCACCAGCCATGGCTGCGTTAGGCAAGGAAAGAGGACCTCCATCTTCCGATTTTTTTTTTTTTTTTTTTTTTTTTTGAGACGGAGTCTCGCTCTGTTCCCCTGGCTGGAGTGCAGTGGCGCGATCTCGGCTCACTTCAAGCTCGGCCTCCCAGGTTCAAGCCATTCTTCTGCCTCAGCCTCCTGAGTAGCTGGGACTACAGGTGCCCACCACCATGCCCAGCTGATTTTTTGTGTTTTTTAGTAGAGACGTGGTTTCACCGTGTTAGCCAGGATGATCTCAATCTCCTGACCTCATGATCCACCCGCCTCAACCTCCCAAAGTGTTGGGATTACAGGCGTGAGCCACTGCGCCTGGCTCAATATTTTAAATGAGTAAGTTACTCCATTATTACTTTAGGCATAATTGAAATTTGACTTGACCAGCTGGAAATATTTGAAACATTAATGTCTATTTCTATGTCCTATGAAATACACTAAGAATTCTGTCTAACAATATTTACTTCAGTAGTTAATGATTGGATCTAAAAATAACAGGAAAAATCCACAAAAGCAAAAAACAAAACCCCTGGCTAAACTTACACTTTTGTATTCATTTTATCCTAAATTTATTTTCGGGTACTGATATTTTGCAATTCGTTTTTTCAGTTTGTTTTCTTATTAATCTTTGTTATTTGCTCATGATGTGCTTAGTGGCATAACATTACTATTTTTTTGCAGTACAATATGTTTCTCTGATATATTCTAAATTTTGTTTCTCAAAAACTCCTGAATTTAAGAACTTTTTAAAAAACTGCTTCTTTTCTAGTGTTTTCATAGTTTCATTATTTTTATATTTAAGGATAGAAAAATTGATGTCCTTACTGTTTTCAATAAGAAATGGCTTTGAAATCAAGCATTATTTATTTTCCCAGAGATTTTAAATGTCTCATTTATCATTTACTAAATCCCATATGTGTTTAGGCTTATTTCCATTATATTTGAAAAATTATCAATGCCTCATTGTTTTAAAAATGCTTATTACTAGTTATTTTTCATTCCCTTTAAGAATTTTTGTCTTTTTTTTTTTTTTTGGACATGCTTAATATTGTAGATGAATCAATATTATTTGGTTGAGTTTTCCTTCTAGTCATAGCAAAACCTCTTTATAAGATATTTTACTGGCTTGGTAATAATATTACAGATCAACTTAAGGGAGTTGACTTTTTAAAATGTTGCTTCTCTGGAAACCATCATTCTGAACAAACTATCGCGAGGACAGAAAACCAAACACTGCATGTTCTCACTCATAGGTGGGAATTGAACAATGAGAACACTTAGACACAGGGTGGGGAACATCACACACTGTGACCTGTCATGGGGTGGGAGCAGGGGGGAGGGATGGCATTAGGAGAAATACTTAATGTAAGTGAGGAGTTAATGGGTACAGCACACCAACATGGCACATGTATACATATGTAACAAACTGCATGTTGTGCACATGTACCCTAGAACTTAAAGTATAATAAAAAAAAGTTCCTTCATATCCATTCAAAAGCACACATATATATTTGTTTTTTAATTTTTTACTGATACATAATTGTACATATTAATGGGGATTCAGATGATATTTTGATGCATGCATACAATGCATAATTATGAAACCAGGGTATTTAAGATATTCATCACCTTAAACACTTACATTCCTTTGTGTTGGGAACATTTCACATTTTCTCTTCTAGCTATTTTGAAGTACATAATAAATTGTTAACTTTAGTCACTTGACTGTTCTGTCAAGCACTAGAACTTATTCCTTCCATCTAACTGTACATTGGTACCCATTAAACAATATCTTTTCATCCCCTCCACTCTTCCCAGACTCTGGTAAATATCTTTCTACTCTTTATCTCAGTGAGATCAACTTTTTTAGCTCCACATATGAGTGAAAACAAACAATATTTATTTTTCCTTGCCTGGCTCATTTCAGTTAACATAATGACCTCCAGTTCCTTTCACACAGCTGCACATGGCAAGATACCATACTTTTTATGGCTGAATAGTATTCTATTGTGTTTATATACCACATTTTCTTTATCTGTTTATCCATTGATTGGCACTTAGGTTGGTCCCATATCTTGACTACTGTGAGTTGTGCTGCAATAATCATGGGGGTGCAGATATTCTATTGATAAACTGATTTCCTTTCTTACGAATAAATTCTCAGTAGTGATATTGGTGGATAATATAGTAGTTCTATTTTAAGTTATTTGGTAAATTTTCATACTGTTTTCCCTAGTGGTTATACTAATTTACATTCCCAAAAACAATGTATAAGGATTCCATTTTCTCTGCATCCTCAACAGAATTTTTTTTGTCCTTTTGATGATAGCCATTCTAGCTAGAGTAAGATGATAGCTCCTTGTGATTTTGATTTGCATTTCCCTGATGATTACTGATGTTGAGCATTTTAAAAATATATCTGTTGGCTATTTGTATGTCTTCTTTTGAGAAATTTCTGAATGTATTAGTCCACTTGCATTGCCACAAAAAAATACCTTAGGCTGGATAATTTATAAACAGAAAAGTTTAATTGGCTCATGGTTCCGCAGGTTGAAAAAGAAGCACAGCACTGGCATCTACTTCTGATGAGGGCCTCAAGAGGCTTGCAGTCATGGTGAAAGGCAAAGTGGGAACAGGCATGTCACATGAAGACAGCAGGAACAAGAGAGAATGAGGAAGAGGAGCCAGGCTCCTTTAAACAACCAGCACTCATGTGAGCTAACAGAGCAGGAACTCACTCATTACAATGCAGAGGGTATCAATCTATTCATGAAGCATCCACCTCCATGATCTAACTAGACCCCACCTTCAACATTGGAGGTCACATTTCAACAAGACATTTGGAAGGGACAATCAATCAAACCATATCATTCCACTTCTGACACCCCAAATCTCATGTCCTTCTCACATTGTAAATTACAATCATCCCTTCCCAAGAGTCCTCCAAAATCTTAACTCATTCCAGCATCAACTCAAAGTCCAAAGTCCAAAGTCTTGTCTGAGACTCAAGACCAAGTTCCTTCTACCTAGGAGCCTGTGAAGTAAAAAACAACTTATTTACTTCAAAGATACAGTGGTTGCACAGGCATTGGGTATGCATGTCCATTCCAAAAGTAATAAATAGGCCAAAACAAAGGCGCAATAGGCTCCATGCGGTAAGAAAACAACCAAGGCAGTCATTAAATCACCTTTGGCTTCCCTGGACACCGTTCATAGCAGCTCATAGCTACTCTTCTGGATTGGAATTGAATGCCTGTGGCTTTTCCAGGTGCAGGATACAAGCTGCCGGTGGATCTACCATTATGGGGTCTGGAGGGCAGTGGCTGCCTTCTTACAGCTCCACTAGCAGTGCTCCAGTGGGGACTTTGTGTGAGGGCTCCAACTCCACATTTCCCCCGGCACTACTCTAGTAGAGTATCTACTAGGTTGCCAGGCCTCTTTCATGCTTGCATTCTGAGCATCTGCAGACTTAACACTACATGGAAACCACCAAGACTTATGATTTGCATTGTCCAGAGCTGTGGCTCAAGCTGTACCTGGGCCCCTATGAGCTGATGCTGCAGCCAGAGCAGCTGGGATGTAGGGAGCAGTGTCTCAAGGCTGTGCAGGGAAGCAGTCTTAAACCTGGCCCCCCAAACAATTATTTGCCTCTAGGCCTCTGGGACTATCATGGGAGGGGCTGCCTCAGTGATTTCTAAAATGCCTTTAGGGCTTTCCTCCATTATCTTGGATATTCACGGCTGGCTCCTTTTTAGTTATGCTAATCTCTCTAGCAAGAGGTTCTCCACAGCCCGCTTGGATTCTTTCTCTACCACAGGGTCATGCTGCAAATTTTCCAAATTTTACACTCTGTTTCCCTATTAAATATAAGTTCCAACCTTAAGTCATTTATTTGCTCCTATATCTGATCCTAGGCCATTAGAAGCAGCCACGGTACCTCTTCAATGCTGTGCTGCTTAGAAATTTCTTCCACCAGATACCCTAAGTAATCAGTCTCAACTTCAAAGTTCCACAGATCCCTATGTTACCTGGAGTCCTTGCTCCCAGAGCTCCTAAGATGGTGGTGGGCCGCTTCCAAAATGGCGGCAGGCCACTCCCAAGATGGTGGCAAGCCTCGTGTTCTCTGGCCTGGGGTTCTTGGCCTCACAGATTCCAAGGAATGGAATCTTGGGCCATGTGGAGTGTTATAGCTCTATTAGAAGCCATAGGTCATGGAAGAGAACCGTGGAACCCAGTGACTAGTGTTCAGCTCGATTAGGATGAACCCAGCAACTTAGCAGTGCAGGAACAATGGCAAGGCTTTAGCCTGATCAGGAGTGGCAATGGGCGCCTTGCTGGATCAGGAGCACAGCGGACACCCTGCTGGATCTGGAGGGGTGGAAGTCAGTGGCGGGTCTGTGATGGTGGCAAACAGCAGTGGTGGATGGGGAGCGAAAGTTCATCTCAAGCGGTAACAAAACAGGGACCAGAAGAGTGCAGTTGCAAGATTTAATAGAGTGAAATAGAGTGAAAACAGAGTTCCCATATAAGGGGAGGGGACCCAAAGGGGGTTGCGGTTGCCTGCTCCAATGCCTGAGTTTATATCCTGATCCTTGTCCCTCCGACTGTGCTCTCAGGCAATAGATGATTGGCTATTTCTTTACTTCCTGTTTTTGCCTAATTAGCATTTTAGTGAGGTCTCTGATTGGTCAATTGTGGACTAAGTTGCAAGCCCCATGTTTAAAGGTGGATGCGGTCACATCCCCAGCTAGGCTTAGGGATTCTTAGTTGGCCTAGGAATCCAGCTAGTCCTGTCTCTCACCTAGGACGTGAACACAATGCAGCTAAGTTATTTGCTAGCATATAACACAAGTGACCTTTACTCCAGTTCCCAAAAACTTCTTCATTTCCACCTGAGACCTTGTCAGCCTGGACTTCATGGTCCATATATCTCTGTCAGCATTTTGGTTACAATTATTTAACCAGTCTCTAAGAAGTCTCAAACTTTCCCTCATCTTCCTGTCTTCTGAGACCCTGAAACTCTCATAACCTCTGCTCATTACCCAGTTCCCAAGCCACCTCCATATCTTGACCTGTATTTATAGCAATGCCCCACTCCTCAGTACCGATTTTCTGTGTTAGTCCATTCTTGCATTGCTCTAAAAAAATACCCGAGACTTGGTAATTTATAAAGGAAAGAAGTTTAATTGGCTCATGGTTCTTCAGGCTGTACACAAAGAATAGTGCCTGCATCTGCTTCCAGTGAGTGCTTTAGGAAGCTTATAATCATGGCAGAAGGTGAAGGAGAGCCAGTGTGTCACATGGTGAGAGTGGGAGCAAAAGAGAGTGAAGGGAAAGTGGCACACTCTTTTAAACAACCAGATCTCATGTGAACTAACTGGACAAGAACTCACGTATCATCAAGAGGATGATGCTAAGCCATTCATGAGGAATCCACCCTCATGAGCCAATCACCTCCTGCCAGGCCCCATTCTTACATTGAGAATCACATTTCAACATGAGATTTGGAGGGGGCAAACATCCAAACCATGTCACTAATCATTTGCCCATTTTTTAGCGAGATTATCTGTGTTTTGGTTTTATTTGTTTGTTTATTTCTGTTGAGTTATTTGAGTTCCTTGTATATTCTGGATATCAGTCCCTTGTTACATAAATAGTTTGCAAATATTTTCTTTCATTCTACAGATTGTCTCTTCACTCTGTTGATTGTTTCCTTTGCTTTGCAGAGCTTTTTTGTTTGATATATTACATTTGTCTATTTTTGCTTTTGTTGCCTGCAATTTTGAGGTCTTATCCATAAAATTTCTGAAGCATTTTCTCTAATGTCCTGAAGCATTTTCTCTAAGTTTTATTTTAGTAGTTTTATAGTTTTGGGTCTTGCATTTAGGTTCTCAATTCATTTTAAGTAGATTTTTGTATATTGTGAGAGATAGAGTTCATTTCATCCTTCGCATAAGGTTGTCCAGTTTTCCAGCATCATTTATTGAAGAGGATTTCTTTCTCTAATGTATGTTCTCAGTGCCTTTGTTGAAAATCAGTTGGCTATTAACATGTGGTTTGACTTCTGGGTTCTCTGTTCTGTTCTATTGGTTGATGTATCTGCTTTTATACCAATACCATGATGTTTTGGTTACTACAGCTTTACAATATATTTTAAAGTCAAGTAGTGTGATGCCTCCGGATTTGTTCTTTTTGAGCAGTATTAGTTTGGCAATTTGGGGTCTTTTCGTGATTCCATACATATATTAGAATTTTTGTTTTCTATTTCTGTGAAGAGTGTCACTGTTATTTTCACAGGGATTACATTGAATCTGTAGATTGTATAAGGTAGTATGGTCATTTTAACTTTATCAGTTATTATAACCCGTGAGCATGAGTTGCCTTATCATTTGTTTGCTCAGCATTTAATTTCCTTCATTGACGTTTTGTAGATTTCATTGTAGAACTCTTTCACCACCTTGGTTAAATTTATTCTAGGTATTTTATACTTTTGTAGTTATTTTAGATGGAATCACTTTCTTGTTTTTTGTTTTTTTTTTTTTTTTTCCAGCTAGTTGTTCATGTATAGAAATCCTACGGAATTTTGTATGTTGATTTTCTATCCTGAAACTTTTCCTATTTCATTAGAAGTTCTAAGAATTTTGTGGTGGAGTCTTTAGGTTTTTCAGAATACAAGATCATGTCATCTGCAAAGTGGGGCAATTTGACTTCCTGTTTTCCTATTTGCATGCCCTGTATTTCTCTGGCCTAATTGCTCTGGCTAGGACTCGTAGTACTTTGTTGATTAACATTGGTAAAAGTAGGCATCCTTCTCTTGTTCTAGTTCTTAGAAAAAAGCCTTTCAGCTCTTCCTCATTCAGTACAAGGTTAACTGTTGGTTTGTCTACATGGCCTTCCTTATGTTGAGGTAAATGTCTCCTATGCCTAATTTGTTGAGAGTTTTCATCATGAAGAATATTAAATTTTAACATACTTTTTATGTATCTATTGAGATGCTCATATAGTTTTTGTCCTTCACTCTGTTGATGTGATGTATCACATTTATTGATTTGCATATATTGAACCATCCTGGCATCCTCAGGATAAATTCCCACTTGATAATTATATGTTATCTTTTTGATGTGTTTTTAGATTTGCCTTGCTAGTATTCTTTTTTGAGGACTTTTGCATCTATGTTTATTAGGGATATTGGCCTGTGGTTTTGTTACTATTGTTGTGATGTTTTTGCCTGGTTTTGGTATCAGGGTAGTGCTGGCCTTATAGAATGAGTTAGAAAAAACTTCCACCTATTCCGCTTTTTAAAAAAGTTTGAGAATTGGTGTTAATTCTTCCTCATATGTTGGTAAAATTCAACAGGAAAGCTATCCAGGGCTTTTCTTTGTTGGGAGATTTTTATTACTGATTGAATCCTTGTTACTTGTTATTGGTCCATTCAGGGTTTCTATTTCTTAATGGTTCAATCTTTGTAAGTTGCATATTCTAGGAATTTATTAATTTCCTCTAGGTTTTTCTATTTGTTAGTATATAACTGTTCATAATAGTCTCCAATAATACTTTGTATTTCTGTGGTATCAGTTGTAAAGTCTCCTTTGATAGTTTCTGAATTCAATTGTTTGGATCATCTCTCTTGTTTTCCTGGGTTTTTTTGTTTTTTGGTTTTTTTTTTAAATAGCTAATGGTTTATTGTTTTTGCTTATTTTTCCAAAAGTCAATTTTTAAAAAATATACTTCTTGGTAAATTTGTTAAGTCTCTATTCCATTTAGTTCTCCTCTTATCTTTATTATTTATCTTCTTAAACTAATTTTAGGTGTGATTTGTTCTTGCATTGTTAGGTTGTTTATTTAAAATCTTTCCACTCTTTTGATGTAGGCATTTATTGCTATAAACTATTCTTTTAATACTACTTTTGTTGTATTCCACAGAATTTAGTATGTCATGTTTTCATTTTCATTTGTTCAAAATACTTTTGATTTCCATTTTAATTTCTCCATTGACT